>NW_027362763.1:34106646-34626898 GCF_046119375.1 Phyllobates terribilis
GTGATATGTCTGACAGAGAACCATGGTTTTAAATAGCAGGGCTGTAATTTACTAATACTATTCTCCACAAACACCTAGTGTGAATAGCTCGACCAACACACTGCAACGGAATGGAAAAGGAGGCCAATATTTTCCACGTTCAGTTCAAATTTCTGGATTCTTATCGCTGAAATATGGAACAGATCTGGCTGTATTCTGCAGTGCTAACAAGAAAATGGAGCAGAAAAATGGTGCACTCTGGATTGCTTTTTAAGCAAATAACCAGGATTAAGATAAAATTGCCCTGGCCCATGATATCTGGGGCTATGTCTACAAATATCTGTAATTATTAAAGCAGCAGCAGACAGTTCAATGGACCCTCTTGCGCTATATGCACTGCAGTCTGCCACATAGCCTACCTGCCTAACTCCTGCTATCACCACTGAACATATGCAGCTGGATTAGTCCTCAGAAGCACTGTTAGTTCAGTTGGATTTATATATATATATACTGTACAGACCAAAAGTTTGGACACACCTTCTCATTTAAAGATTTTTCTGTATTTTCATGACTTTGAAAATTGTACATTCACACTGAAGGCATCAAAACTATGAATTAACACATGTTGAATTATATACTTAACAAAAAAGTGTGAAACAACTGAAAATATGGTGCATATTAAAAATATTTTTTTTCTGCATCTGGCTCTGAAAAAATATTTAGGCTTCTAGCAGTGTGTGGGACTTGTTCTATTAGTCCATCTATACTGACCTCCTTCAGGTTGCAAATTCGATATAATTTTTTTCTGCATCTAGCTCTGAAAAAATATTTAGGCTTCTAGTAGTGTGTGGGACTTGGTCTATTAGTCCATCTATACTAACCTCCACCAGGTTGCAAATTAAAAATATTTTTTTTCTGCATCTAGCTCTGAAAAAATATTTCGGCTTCTAGCAGTGTGTGGGACTTGGTCTATTAGTCCATCTATACTGACCTCCATCAGGTTGCAAATTCAATCTAATTTTTTTCTGCATCTAGCTCTGAAAAAATATTTAGGCTTCTAGCAGTGTGTGGGACTTGTTCTATTAGTCCATCTATACTGACCTCCATCAGGTTTCAAATTCAATATAATTTTTTTCTGCATCTAGCTCTGAAAAAATATTTAGGCTTCCAGCAGTGTGTGGGACTTGGTCTATTAGTCCATCTATACTGACCTCCATCAGGTTGCAAATTCAATATAATTTTTTTCTGCATCTAGCTCTGAAAAAATATTTAGGCTTCTAGCAGTGTGTGGGACTTGTTCTATTAGTCCATCTATACTGACCTCCATTAGGTTGCAAATTCAATATAATTTTTTTCTGCATCTAGCTCTGAAAAAATATTTAGGCTTCTAGCAGTGTGTGGGACTTGTTTTATTAGTCCATCTATACTGACCTCCATCAGGTTGCAAATTCGATATAATTTTTTTCTGCATCTAGCTCTGAAAAAATATTTAGGCTTCTAGCAGTGTGTGGGACTTGTTCTATTAGTCCATCTATACTAACCTCCACCAGGTTGCAAATTAAAAATGACACTGCTCTGGCTTCAGTAGTGGTGTACTGCGATCCCCTAGTAATTGGGACAGGAAGGTCGAGTGACAAGACGTGGGTGTTTGTTGTGCCACAATTTCAGCTTGCCACGGCCACGTCCTCGACCTCTGCATGCACCTTGCCCATTTTAAATGGATGACAATATGTTCCAGAAATGGCTGATTTTGGAACGCAGTTATATGTGATACGTCTGACAGAGAATTACGATTTTAAATAGCAGGCCTGTAATTTACTAATATTATTTTACACAGAGACCTAATGTGAATAGCTTGACCGACACACTGCAACAGAATGGAAATGGAAGAAATGTCTGATTTTGGAACAGTCTTATATGTGATATGTCTGACAGAGAACCATGGTTTTAAATAGCAGGGCTGTAATTTACTAATACTATTCTCCACAAACACCTAGTGTGAATAGCTTGACCAACACACTGCAACGGAATGGAAAAGGAGGCCAATATTTTCCACGTTCAGTTCAAATTTCTGGATTTTTATCGCTGAAATATGGAACAGATCTGGCTGTATTCTGCAGTGCTAACAAGAAAATGGAGCAGAAAAATGGTGTACTCTGGATTGCTTTTTAAGCAAATAACCAGGATTAAGATAAAATTGCCCTGGCCCATGATATCTGGGGCTATGTCTACAAATATCTGTAATTATTAAAGCAGCAGCAGACAGTTCAATGGACCCTCTTGCGCTATATGCACTGCAGTCTGCCACATAGCCTACCTGCCTAACTCCTGCTATCACCACTGAACATATGCAGCTGGATTAGTCCTCAGAAGCACTGTTAGTTCAGTTGGATTTATATATATATATACTGTACAGACCAAAAGTTTGGACACACCTTCTCATTTAAAGATTTTTCTGTATTTTCATGACTTTGAAAATTGTACATTCACACTGAAGGCATCAAAACTATGAATTAACACATGTTGAATTATATACTTAACAAAAAAGTGTGAAACAACTGAAAATATGGTGCATATTAAAAATATTTTTTTTCTGCATCTGGCTCTGAAAAAATATTTAGGCTTCTAGCAGTGTGTGGGACTTGTTCTATTAGTCCATCTATACTGACCTCCTTCAGGTTGCAAATTCGATATAATTTTTTTCTGCATCTAGCTCTGAAAAAATATTTAGGCTTCTAGTAGTGTGTGGGACTTGGTCTATTAGTCCATCTATACTAACCTCCACCAGGTTGCAAATTAAAAATATTTTTTTTCTGCATCTAGCTCTGAAAAAATATTTCGGCTTCTAGCAGTGTGTGGGACTTGGTCTATTAGTCCATCTATACTGACCTCCATCAGGTTGCAAATTCAATCTAATTTTTTTCTGCATCTAGCTCTGAAAAAATATTTAGGCTTCTAGCAGTGTGTGGGACTTGTTCTATTAGTCCATCTATACTGACCTCCATCAGGTTTCAAATTCAATATAATTTTTTTCTACATCTAGCTCTGAAAAAATATTTAGGCTTCTAGCAGTGTGTGGGACTTGGTCTATTAGTCCATCTATACTGACCTCCATCAGGTTGCAAATTCAATATAATTTTTTTCTGCATCTAGCTCTGAAAAAATATTTAGGCTTCTAGCAGTGTGTGGGACTTGTTCTATTAGTCCATCTATACTGACCTCCATTAGGTTGCAAATTCAATATAATTTTTTTCTGCATCTAGCTCTGAAAAAATATTTAGGCTTCTAGCAGTGTGTGGGACTTGTTCTATTAGTCCATCTATACTGACCTCCATCAGGTTGCAAATTCGATATAATTTTTTTCTGCATCTAGCTCTGAAAAAATATTTAGGCTTCTAGCAGTGTGTGGGACTTGTTCTATTAGTCCATCTATACTAACCTCCACCAGGTTGCAAATTAAAAATGACACTGCTCTGGCTTCAGTAGTGGTGTACTGCGATCCCCTAGTAATTGGGACAGGAAGGTCGAGCGACAAGACGTGGGTATTTGTTGTGCCACAATTTCAGCTTGCCACGGCCACGTCCTCGACCTCTGCATGCACCTTGCCCATTTTAAATGGATGACAATATGTTCCAGAAATGGCTGATTTTGGAACGCAGTTATATGTGATACGTCTGACAGAGAATTACGATTTTAAATAGCAGGCCTGTAATTTACTAATATTATTTTACACAGAGACCTAATGTGAATAGCTTGACCGACACACTGCAACAGAATGGAAATGGAAGAAATGTCTGATTTTGGAACAGTCTTATATGTGATATGTCTGACAGAGAACCATGGTTTTAAATAGCAGGGCTGTAATTTACTAATACTATTCTCCACAAACACCTAGTGTGAATAGCTTGACCAACACACTGCAACGGAATGGAAAAGGAGGCCAATATTTTCCACGTTCAGTTCAAATTTCTGGATTTTTATCGCTGAAATATGGAACAGATCTGGCTGTATTCTGCAGTGCTAACAAGAAAATGGAGCAGAAAAATGGTGTACTCTGGATTGCTTTTTAAGCAAATAACCAGGATTAAGATAAAATTGCCCTGGCCCATGATATCTGGGGCTATGTCTACAAATATCTGTAATTATTAAAGCAGCAACAGACAGTTCAATGGACCCTCTTGCGCTATATGCACTGCAGTCTGCCACATAGCCTACCTGCCTAACTCCTGCTATCACCACTGAACATATGCAGCTGGATTAGTCCTCAGAAGCACTGTTAGTTCAGTTGGATTTATATATATATATACTGTACAGACCAAAAGTTTGGACACACCTTCTCATTTAAAGATTTTTCTGTATTTTCATGACTTTGAAAATTGTACATTCACACTGAAGGCATCAAAACTATGAATTAACACATGTGGAATTATATACTTAACAAAAAAGTGTGAAACAACTGAAAATATGGTGCATATTAAAAATAATTTTTTTCTGCATCTGGCTCTGAAAAAATATTTAGGCTTCTAGCAGTGTGTGGGACTTGTTCTATTAGTCCATCTATACTGACCTCCATCAGGTTGCAAATTCGATATAATTTTTTTCTGCATCTAGCTCTGAAAAAATATTTAGGCTTCTAGCAGTGTGTGGGACTTGTTCTATTAGTCCATCTATACTAACCTCCACCAGGTTGCAAATTAAAAATATTTTTTTTCTGCATCTAGCTCTGAAAAAATATTTCGGCTTCTAGCAGTGTGTGGGACTTGGTCTATTAGTCCATCTATACTGACCTCCATCAGGTTGCAAATTCAATCTAATTTTTTTCTGCATCTAGCTCTGAAAAAATATTTAGGCTTCTAGCAGTGTGTGGGACTTGTTCTATTAGTCCATCTATACTGACCTCCATCAGGTTTCAAATTCAATATAATTTTTTTCTGCATCTAGCTCTGAAAAAATATTTAGGCTTCTAGCAGTGTGTGGGACTTGGTCTATTAGTCCATCTATACTGACCTCCATCAGGTTGCAAATTCAATATAATTTTTTTCTGCATCTAGCTCTGAAAAAATATTTAGGCTTCTAGCAGTGTGTGGGACTTGTTCTATTAGTCCATCTATACGGACATCCATTAGGTTGCAAATTCAATATAATTTTTTTCTGCATCTAGCTCTGAAAAAATATTTAGGCTTCTAGCAGTGTGTGGGACTTGTTCTATTAGTCCATCTATACTGACCTCCATCAGATTGCAAATTCGATATAATATTTTTCTGCATCTAGCTCTGAAAAAATATTTAGGCTTCTAGCAGTGTGTGGGACTTGTTCTATTAGTCCATCTATACTAACTTCCACCAGGTTGCAAATTAAAAATATTTTTTTTCTGCATCTAGCTCTGAAAAAATATTTCGGCTTCTAGCAGTGTGTGGGACTTGGTCTATTAGTCCATCTATACTGACCTCCATCAGGTTGCAAATTCAATCTAATTTTTTTCTGCATCTAGCTCTGAAAAAATATTTGGCCTTCTAGCAGTGTGTGGGACTTTCTCTATTAGTCCATCTATACTGACCTCCATCAGGTTTCAAATTCAATATAATTTTTTTCTGCATCTAGCTCTGACAAAATATTTAGGCTTCTAGCAGTGTGTGGGACTTGTTCTATTAGTCCATCTATACTAACCTCCATCAGGTTGCAAATTCAATATAATTTTTTTCTGCATCTAGCTCTGAAAAAATATTTAGGCTTCTAGCAGTGTGTGGGACTTGTTCTATTAGTCCATCTATACTGACCTCCATTAGGTTGCAAATTCAATATAATTTTTTTCTGCATCTAGCTCTGAAAAAATATTTGGCCTTCTAGCTGTGTGTGGGACTTGTTCTATTAGTCCATCTATACTAACCTCCACCAGGTTGCAAATTAAAAATTATTTTTTTCTGCATCTAGCTCTGAAAAAATATTTAGGCTTCTAGCAGTGTGTGGGACTTGGTCTATTAGTCCATCTATACTGACCTCCATCAGGTTGCAAATTCAATATAATTTTTTTCTGCATCTAACCCAGCCAATACTTTTGGCCTAATACCACAGTTTGGCCACTCAGCTCTGCTCGGTTCCCATCCATTGTTTTTTTGTGCAAACAACTCCAGAGTTGTGAATTAGTTAACCACCAAAATGATTGGAAAAAGGCCTGCTGCTGGTGGAAAGGGGAATAGGCGTGTTGGGAAGGGGAAAAAAGGTTGTGTCCGTGGAGTAGGTGTTAAAGCAACAGTAACATCTGCAGAAGAAAGACCATCTTCCAGCCAAACTAAAATGTCTACTTCTTTTAGCGGACAATGTGGTAAGATCCCTTTCTTACGGCCACGCCAATCGCTACAAATTCCAGATGAGGCACAAAAACAGCAAGTGCTTCAACGGATATCAAGTGATCCTTTAAGTGGGCTCTTCTCCACCTCAACTTCAACATCACAAATACTCCAGTCCTCAGAGGTGTCACCCCAATCGCACTTGCTTCCTCACAGCTCCTAAGTCTCCAGCTGCCCGTCTGAGTATGGGGTAGAACAGATGGTTGAGTCTGCAGAGCTGTTTACTCATACTATAGCCTGGGAATCAGAGGTCGGCTCCAGCGCTTCTGTGAATCCAGATGAGGAAATGATCTGCACTGATGCCCAGAATCTTTATAAGTCAGATGCAGGACCAGACGCAGAAGGTTCTGACCATAATGTAGATCCTCGTTCCCAAACTGTAACTACTGTTGGTGGAGACAATGAGGAAGACGATGATGAGACTCAAATACCTGATTGGAGCGACAACTTTAGTTTTTTGTCAGGGCAGGAACAGGTTGGCTCTGAGGACGACGGGTGTGATAACACACAGGGTGATGATGATGAGGCTGGAGATCCCACTTACTGTCAACCCACAGTCAGCCAGTCGATGAGGTCAGCAGAGGAGGTGGAGGAGGATGCTAGTGACGACGAGGTCAGGTTGCTCCTTCCTGGACAGAGACGTAGTACTGGAAGCACGTCAACAACTGCATCCTCAAACACAACTCTGCCTCTGACCACAAGTCGTGTTGGCTCTTCAGGGTGCATGGGTGCTAAGCCTTGCATAGCCTGGGCATTTTTTCAGATCGATAAAGATGACCCAGCTCGTGCTATCTGTAACATTTGTCAGCAAAAACTAAGTAGAGGCCAAAAAATACATAGTTTGAGTACTTCATGCATGAACTGGCACATGGATATGAAGCATAAGTTGCAGTGGGAAGCTCACTGTGCTACAATGCGGCCTAGCCGGCCGGGCCCACCACCGTCTGCCACATCTTGTGCATCCGCGGCCTTTTCATCCTCTGTGACTGGGGGGACAGTGGTCACACCTGTTTTGGGACGCAGACCTGCCACCTCTTTACCCACAACAGCCAGCGTGATTGGCAGGTCATCATTTTCTTTGGAGGTGGAAACACCAGCTGGTGTTCAGCGCTCTCCGACATCGATAGCACCACCTTTGGATCAAGGCAACCTAACATGTCCGCCTGCATCTTCCTCACAGACCGGCAGTTTGCCGGGGACACCCTTCTCAACCCCGTCTAAGCACAACAGCCAGCCCTTGGTCCCTCAGATGTGGACAAGTAAAAGACCATTTCCTCCTAGCCATGAGAAAGCTAAGAGGTTGAATTTCGCCCTCTGCAAGCTCTTGGCTACAGAAATGCTGTCTTTCCGCCTGGTGGACACAGAGGATTTTCGAGACCTTATGTCCGTCGCAGTGCCCCAGTACCAGATGCCCAGTCGGCACTACTTCTCAATGAAAGGTGTGCCTGCGCTCCACCAGCATGTCGCACACAACATCACCGCTTCTTTGAGAAACTCTGTGTGTGACAGGGTGCATTTCACCACAGACACTTGGACGAGTAGGCATGGACATGGTTGTTACATGTCGCTGACTGGGCACTGGGTAACTATGGTGACAGCAGGACAAGGGGCTGCTGTCCAAGTCTTACCGTCCCCACGAGTTGTGCGTCAATCCTCTTTATCTCAAAGTTCCTCCACTGCTTCTGCCTCCTCAACCTCCTCTCGGTCCTCCACCTGCACCCAAAGCCTGTCTGGTCATGCCACAAGCTTTCTAACTGCGCAGAAGGGATCCTGCACACCTCCTTACTATACTGGCAGTAGGGCTCAAAGTCATCAGGCGGTTTTTACTTTGAAATGTCTGGGAAATGTGAGTCACACAGCTGAGGAGTTGTGGTCAGCACTGGAGAACCAGTTTCATGAATGGTTGTCTCCACTGGACTTGAAACCAGGGAAGGCCTTGTGCGACAATGCTGCAAACCTCGGTGCGGCCCTTCGCCGGGGCAATGTCACACACGTGCCTTGTATGGCTCACGTGTTGAACCTGGTTGTCCAGCAATTTTTAGCCCACTATCCTGGACTAGATGGCCATCTGCAGAGGGCACGGTCGCTGTGTGCTCACTTCCGCCGTTCGCATCCCGCAGCTCAGCGACTTACATCTCTACAGAAGTCGTTGGGCCTGCCACTACACAAGCTAAAATGCGATGTGCCTACCCAGTGGAATTCAACTTTGCATATGTTGCAGCGACTGTGGCAGCACCGACAAGCCCTGGTGCAATACGTTCTGACGTATAGCCTGGGACAACGAGATCCAGAGGTGGGGCAAATCACGCTGGAGGAGTGGTCTGAGATCAGGGACCTATGCACCCTTCTGCACAGTTTTGAAATGGCGACGAAGATGTTTAGTGCTGACGATGCCATTATCAGCATGACTATTCTGGTGATTTACATGCTGGAGCACATGCTAAACAGAATTCGGAGTCAGGTGCTGGCACAAGAGGAGGTGGAGGAAGTAGAGGAGGAGGAGTTGTTATTTGGAAGGGCTAACATCTGCAAGGTCCAGACGGTCGGCAGCACCAAGGCGGCAGGCATGTGAGGGTGGGGGAGATGGTTTTACCAGGGCGCATGGTAGCAGCCAAACTAGTGAGGAAGGTGCAGGAGCCCAGGAAGAAGTGGAGGACGAACTGATGGAAGACTAATCAGATGAGGGAGACCTTGATCACATTTCTGTTGTGCGAGGTTGGGGGGAGAGGACAGAGGAAGGAAGCATGATTGTTACCTCGCCACCAACACAACAGGGACTTGGTGCTCCTGGATGTGCAAGACACATGAGTGCCTTCTTGCTGCACTACCTGCAACATGACCCTCGAATTGTGAGAATTAAAAATAATCCTGACTACTGGGTTGCCACACTGTTAGATCCCCAGTACAAAAGTAAATTTGCAGAAATTATTCCTGCCATAGAAAGGGATGCACGCATGCAGGAGTATCAGCAGAGACTGTTGCAGAATCTTACATGTGCTTTTCCACAAAACACCAGTGGCGCACGTAGTGAATCTCACAGTTCCAACTTGCCAACGGTGGGACCGTCAAGTGTTCAGCACTCAAACCGTAACAGAAACACAGTATCTGCTGGTAACATCAATTTTGCGGAATCATTTCACCACTTTTTTAGCCCATCCTTTGCAAGGCCACAGGAGACAAGAAGTCTGACACATAGTCAACGCCTAGAGACGATGGTGCAGGAGTATCTCCAAGTAAACATTGAAGCCATGACTGTGTCACTGGACCCTTGCTCTTTTTGGGCTTCCAATCTGGATAAATGGCTGGAGCTCGCCACTTACGCCTTGGAGATCTTGTCATGCCCCGCAGCCAGCGTTCTGTCTGAACGTGTGTTCAGCGCTGCTGGTGGTGTGCTGACAGATAAGCGCACGCGGCTCTCCACTGATAATGTATACAGACTCACGTTCATAAAGATGAACAAATCATGGATCAAAAACGACTTTTCTACCCCTGTGTCATCCTGGGGAGAGTAAAAGCTTGATGATTTGTTAAAATCACCCTACCAACCGTTTTAAGCGTTAAAATTACTAATCATGTTTATCTGTATCTTGGCTGGAAAACAATTTGGGCTTTGTAGCAGTGTGCAGTACTGATTCTATTAGGCCATCTATACTAAGCTCCACCAGATTTAAAATTAATAATAATTTTTAGCTGCATCTAGCCCGGAAAATAATTTTGGGACTCCTAGATGCGCAAGACACATGAGTGCCTTCTTGCTGCACTACCTGCAACATGACCCTCAGATTGTCAGAATTCGAAATAATCCTGACTACTGAGTTGCCACACTCTTAGATCCCCCACACTCTTCGATCAACCTTTTCATTTTAATAAAGAACAAAAAAATGGTCATTTTTGAAATTATAAGCATTAGCAGGTTATTAGAAACTGAAATCAAACAGTTTTCAACTCAAAACTTTATTCTAGGTGATGTTACATTTGCACATAGGACCCCTTGTTCGAAAGGAGCTTCTGAACTGTCTCGTCCATTGAATTTGTCAGGTTTTGGATGGTTTTTGCTTCAATTGTATTGCATGAGGACAGAATACCCTCCCAGAGCTGTTGCTTAGATGTGAACTGCATCCCGCCATCATAGACACTCCTTTTGATGATGCTCCAGAGGTTCTCAATGGGGTTGAGGTCAGGGAAGCATGGGGGTCACACCATAAGTTTGTCCCCTTTTATGCCCAAATCAGCTAGAGATGCAGATGTGTTATGTGCAGCATGAGACGGTGCATTATCATGCATGAAAATGATCTTGCTGTGGAATACACGGTACTTCTTCTTGAACCATGGCAGGAAGTGCTGTTTGAGAAACTCCACATACATTATGGAGTTCATCTTTACCCCTTCAGGGATCCTAAAGGGGCCGACAATCTCTCTCCCCATGATTCCAGCCCAAAACATTACTCCACCTCCTCCTTGTTGGCACTGTAGCCGTGTTTGCATGGGGTGTCCATCAACCAGCCATCCTCCACTCCATCCATATGGACCATCGAGCGTTGCACGGCACTCATCGGTGAACAAAACAGTTTTGAAGTCAGTCTTCATGTATTGTTTGGCCCACTGGAGCCGTTTCTGCTTGTGTACAGTGGATAGAGGAGGTCAACAGGATGGCTTACGCACAGCTGCAAACCTCTGAAGGACTCTGCATCTTGTTGTTCGAGGGACGTTGGAGGCACCAGCAGCTTCAAAAACTTGTCTGCTGCTATGACAAGGCTTTTTTGCCACTGCTCTTTTAACCTGACTTAATTGCCCGTAGGAAAGAGTCCTCAATTTTCCCTTATCAGCAAGCACACTTGTGTACTGTGAATCAGCTACATACTTCTTGATTGTGCGATGATCAGGATGAAGTGTCTTGGCAATGTTGATTGTAGTCATGCCTTGACCTAAACACTCCACAATCTGTTGCCTCTCAGCATCCTTTTTCTTTCCCATTTTGGCAGAAAATGTAGGCTGCTTAATAATGTGGGACAGCCTTCTTAAGTAGTCTTGCCTTTCATTGGACACACCTGCCAAACTAATTAGCACAGCTGTCTGCATTTGCTTACAGTGATATAAAGAGCCCTGACACACATCACCATCAATGAGTTTAACTGACAAACAAAGAAATTCTTCCCTTATCACTCCTAAACACTTTTTGCATAATAATTTGGAACACAGTGTACATGTGCTTTTCCACAAAACACCAGTGGTTCACGTAGTGAATCTTACAGTTCTAACTTGCCAATCGTTGTCTGTATGGAGTTTTTCAATAAAGGGCCCAAAATTAAGATAACATAGACGGGAGAGGTTTCTATGAATAGGAATTCCTAAGTATTTGATACCCTGTGAGGGCCAGGCAAAGGGAAAGTTGGACTGGATGGAATCCTATATGGATTTGGGGAGGGAGACATCGAGGGCCTCAGACTTCGCTGCATTGATTTTAAAATTTGACCATGTAACAAAGAGATCTATTTCAGCCATAACAGCAGGGATGGATATATGTGATTGAGTGATATATACTAGGACATCATCACCAAATGCAGAGCACTTGTACTCGGTGCCTCCCACCTCAATCCACCTAATATTGGGGTTATGGCGAATTGATGAGAGCAGGTGCTCCGTCACTAGGATGTATAAGAGAGGGGACAGAGGACATCCCTGCCTTGTCCCATTGGTCATTATGAAAGGTGATGAAAATGTTCTGACGCGCCCCCTGGGCCTTGGGACACCCAGAGCCGGACCCTTTTTGGTGGATGCTGGGAGTTGTAATCTCCTTGGCAGCGACCCGGTTCCGTGGCTCAGGGCGGTCAAACCAGTGGCAGAACTATTTATGTGGTTTTGATGTTTAAATGTCCGACTACGCCACCTGTAGATTGCGGTCAGAGTGAACCGCCGCTGCAGGGCAGACCGCTGAGGCTGGTGTTGTGTGTGCATCAGAGCGTAGTATAACTCCCCACGGGAGGAGTATAGCCTCAGAGCAGTGTATGCGGAGGACGGGGGTGATGGTGCAGGGCAGCAGCAGTAACGACACGGAGTCAGTGATGCAGTCAAGGGACTTTACTCACAGTTCTTATTATCCAGGCCACTTCTGCAGGTAACGGCTGCCCACGTCGTACTGTGCTCACCGGGTGAGGGGCTCAGACAACTCCCAGATAACTTTGGAGCGCTTCACAGGACCCCCTTTGTGTGTCCTTTGTCTGGCCTTTCTTACCAACGCTTCTGTCCGGCTGCCTCAGGCCTCCTCTTGGTAAACTTGGCACCAGTTTCCCTGACCCTATGTGGTGCCTTCCTAGCGGGTGTAGCGAGGGGCTGCGCCACATAAAATGTCACAGCCTCCGGTTTCTAGTTGAGGGTCGTTTCCTGCCTCCACTAGTTTCGGGGACCGGTCTCCCCCTTTGGCCTGACCCCTCCATGCAGGTGGATTCGGGTGTGCAGTGGCGACTCGCCCATCCGCACCCCTGGGATCCCTTCATTCCTGGAGCCTTCTCCGCTCCTCTTCCTTCCTTCTCCCTCTTCCAGACCTGGGCCTCTGTTACTAGACCCGCATCCGGAGCAGAGATCATGCAGAGCCCCTGCTCCCTGTCACTTCTGCTCAGACTTCTCTGCACTGAACTAAGATGGTGCCCACCTTTTATACTCCCTTCTCAATGCACCCAGGAACTGCTTCCTACCTGCTCCTGCACTACAGGGTTCCACTTCCTCGGTGTTCCCTCCCCCCACTCCAGCCAGGGACAGGGACTGTCGTGCCCATCTCAGGGGCATATTGGTCTCCCTGCCCCACGGCAATGTGGTGTAATGCATGCAGGTGTCGGGGTCCTGATCCACACTCCATCCTTACCTGAGAGTGAGATATCACACCTCTGGGTGAGGTGCAATACCTTTGTAGCAACCGAGCCCTCGGGGTGCTACAGTTCCATTTATCTTCAGCCTAGGTGATGTATTGCGATACAGGCCGTGATTTTGGATATAAAAGGGTCCCCTAGACCCCTACCCCAAGCTTTTTAAGAGAATAATATATGGCGTGCCAGAAAACTCTATGGAATGCTTTCTCAGCATCCAACGAGAGTATCTAATTACAAATTTTTAACTGCATCTAGCCCAGGAAATACTTTGTGCCTAGTAGCAGTGTCTGCTAGTCAGCGGATTATCCCAGCTGTTAAGCAAGCTACACCACTTGTAGTTTGGACACTTAATTTTTTCAAAGGAAATGCTTCGGGCCCCCGGGATACTAAGTGAAGAGCATCGGTAGGCACCCCAAGGCATAGGGGCTGGGAGTGGTGGTAGGACGCCTTGCGGTGGACCGCTGAGCTCGATCCTTATAAAAGCTTTTTAACTGCAGCAGCTTTAGTGGATGCTACTGAAGCTGGAATTACGCGGCTGCTGGCATGAGACTTGCCCTCCAATAGATCCTTGTAAAAGGATTTAAAGTGTACTCATTCAAATTAGAGAGACAATTTAAATTAAAAAGCTTAGAGCTGCCTCCACCACAGGGGGGCTCGCTCGACCCACCAGCTAACAGGCACCAGTATTGGGAGAGGGGGGCTGGCCGTCAGGGTCCACCGCAGCTCTGGCACAAACCCGGCGTCACGGAGGTCGCACAGGCAGGAACGGACTGGCCGTATCGGCTTCGCACTTTTTTGGTTTTAGAAGGGCATAACATGCCTATATCTGTGTCTCCCCCTCCTTTTACTCCTCCACCTCTTTTCTTTTCGCATGACTATATGTACTTGTCACTTCTCCATGTGTTAGTTGTGTCTTCTGAGCAGTTTGTCAGGTTTTGGACACCTTTGAAGGTGTTTTCTATGTGTTTCTATGTGTTTTAGTTTGACTTCCATTGGTTTTAATGGTGCTCGAAGGTGTTCGACAAACAGTTCGACGAACAGTTCGGCGAACATACGGGTGTTCGACGAACCGAACCGAACTCGAACACTACTGGGGTGGCTCAACACTAGTTCTTAGTCGTGTCGAGGCCCGTTACATCTTTGAGTTATAAACTCTGAACCTTGCGGCTAGGCATCCTCTCCCAGGAGCCGTCTCTGATAGATCACTCTGTCTCTTAGTCATTTTTGCGTTGAATCTCACGATCTCTTTCCTTTGGTCTCCTCTCACTTTAGGGACACCCCAGGATGCAACACTGCTCACAAAGGACCTGAGATCCTCTTTCTTTGCACTCCAGGCCCTAACTAACTCTCTGACAGGAAACAGTCACTTTCTCTTTAACTCAAACTCTCGCACTCTAGTCTAGTCCCAAACATTAACTGTCACTATCCCTACTGTGAAACTACACACATGGTCCATATTACTAACACAAGTCACAATTCACATTATACATCACAGTTCACATTACACATTAGAACAATATACTTGTTTCTTCAAGGAGGAACATGGGCAGTATATCTATCTCCTTATACACTAACTTAACGTTCTGTATGCTGCAATTTGGTATAATGTGACTACACAGAGTTTTGAAAACTGTTGTTTTGAGCCCAGAACTGATAATATAATAACCCCAAAATAATTATGGCTAAATTAAACTGAACTGGAAATCCTCTTACATGTCACCTCCAAACTATAAACCAGCCACGAAGACGTTACAGAAGATTCTGCTGGATTGTAAACTCACCCTGAGACGAATTTACGCCGGGGAAATTATTCATATTATTTCAGTAAAAACAAAATCTTGAATAAAAATAAAACCATTACATTGATCTCCGGAGGGTTTATATCTCCAGTATAACGCAATGTAAAATACAGTATAAATACCACATAGAATTGGACAATAAGACGGGGATGGAAGACCCTCAGACACAAAACACAATTCATGTCACCTAATTTGGAAATTGTAAGTAATATTCATCTTTATTTCCAGTCTCTATTCTGTGCTGTTAAGCAAAAAAAATAGATCTTCATTTAATGTTAATTTAAACTTCTTTCTTTATTATTTTGCTCATGGAATTTTTCTTTTGCAGAAAGATCAATGCATTTGTCACTGATATAAAACTAACATCACTACTAAATGTCTATTCATCATGGCCCAAAATTAAGACTCAGAAGATATAAACATTAAACTACCGTTTCTATTGCTCTCTTTTCTTAAAAAAAAGTTTTCAAATTTAGTTGTAAGTAAATGTTGTTATTATTTCTATATTATATTATTTATTTATTATTGTCTAGATCTGTTATACACCTAATATTTTTATTTTAAATAGTATCTTGATTTGTTAAATACTTTAAAGTTACATTTTTCTTTCATTATTATTATTATTATTATTATTTATTACTTTGATCTATTGTAGACTTTTTGTATAATTATTATTTTTCAATTATTGTAATTTCTTATTATCTCCATCCATGGATATACAGTCATGGCCGAAAGTGTTGGCACCCTTGAAATTGTTCCAGAAAATGAAGTATTTCTCCCGGAAAAGTATTGCAATTACAAGTTTTATTTCCTTTGTGATTATTTGAACAACACAAAATAGAGAAAAAAAAGGCAGATTGGACATAATTTCACACAAAACCCCAAAAATTGGCAGGACAAAATTATTGCCCCCCCCTTAACTTAATATTTGGTTGCACCCTTTGGAATAAATAACTGCAATCAATCTCTTCTTATTAATCATCAACAAGCTTCTTATACCTCTTACCTGGGATTTTGGACCACTCTAGTTTTGCAAACTGCTTCTGGTCTCTCATATGTGAAGACGTCTTCTCCCAGCAGCAATTGTAAGATCTCTCCACAGGTGATCAATGGGATTTAGATCCCGACTCATTGCTGCCACTTCTGAACTCTCTAGCGCTTTGTTTCCATCCATTTCTGGGGGCTTCTTGAAGAATGTTTGAGCTCATTGTCGTGCTGGAAGATCCATGACCTAGGATGCAAACCCAGCTTTCTGACACTAGGCACTAGATTACAACCCAAAATGTTTTGGTATTCTTCAGATTTCATGATGCCTTGCACATAGTCAATGCACCCAGTGCCAGAGACAGCAAAACAACTCCAAAACATCTGAGAACCTCCACCATATCTGACTGCAGGTACTGTGTTCTTATTTTTGTAGGCCTCATTCCATTTTTGGTAAACAGTAAAATGATATGCTTTTCCAAAAAGCTCTATCTTGGTCTGTCCACAAGATGCTTTCCCAGAAGGATTTTGGCATAGTCACGTACTTTTTGGCAAACTGCAGTCTAGCTTTTGTATGTCTCTGTATCAGCAGTTGGGTCCTCCGGGATCTCCTGCCATAGCATTTCATTTCATTCACATGTGGACGGATAGTTCGCACTGACACGGATGCATCATGAGCCTGCAGGCCCGCTTGAATTTCTTTGGACCTTGATTGGGGCTGCTTATCCACCATCCGGACTATCCTGCAACCTTTCATCAATTTTTTTTTGCTGTTCACATCCAGGGAGATTTGCTACAGTGCCGTGGGTTGTAAACTTCTTGATTATGTTGCGCGATGTGGACAAAGAAACATCAAGATCTGGAGATGAACTTGTAACCTTGAGATTGTTGATATTTTTCAACAATTTTGGTTCTCAAGTCCTCAGATAGTTCTCTTCTCATCTTTCTGATCTTCAAGCTTAGTGTGGAACACACAGATGCAAAGATAAACTCAACTTCTTCCCTTTTTATTTGGCTTCAGGTGTGATTTTTAGATTGTCCACACCTGTTACTTGCCAGTGAGTTTGAGCGAGCATCACATGCTGGAAACAAAGGTTGTTTTCCCCATATTTTGGAAAAGTGCCAATAAATTTGTCCAGCCCATTTTTAGGGTTTTGTAAAATCATGTCCAATTTGCCTTTTTTTCTCTCGTTTTTGTGTTGTTCCAATACACATGTGTATAACAAAAAATGCTTAATTGCAATAATTTTCTGGGAGAAATCCTTCATTTTCTGGAAGAATTTCAGGGGTGCCAACACTTTCGCCTATGACTGTATAAGCTATCGCAATGCCTGCACATGGTGTTAGCAACATAGAATCATAGACTGGTAGAGTTGGAAGGGACCTCCTGGGTCATCTGGTCCAACCCCCTGCTCAAAGCAGGATTCACTAAATCATCTCAGACAGAAATCTGTCCAGCCTCTGTTTGAAGACGTCCATTGAAGGGGAACTCACCACCTCTCGTGGCCGCCTTTTCCACTCATTGATCACCCTAACTGTCAAAAAGTTTTTTCTAATATCTAATCTGTGTCTCTTCCCGTTCAGTTTCATCCCATTGCTTCTAGTCTTTCCTTGTGCAAATGAGAATAAAGATGATCCTTCTACAATGTGACAGCCCTTGAGATATTTGTAGACAGCTATTAAGTCTCCTCTCAGTCTTCTTTTTTTCAAGCTAAACATTCCCAAATCCTGTAACCGTTCCTCATAGGACATGGTTTGCAGACCAGTCACCATTCTAGTCGCTCTTCTCTGAACTTGCTCCAGTTTGTCGATGTCTTTTTAAAAATCTGGTGCCCAAAACTGGACGCAGTATTCCAGATGAGGTCTGACCAAATAGGAGTAAAGACCGATAATGACTTCACGTGATCTAGACTGTATGCTTCTGTTAATACATCCCAGAATTGTATTTGCCTTTTTTGCTGCTGCATCACACTGTTGACTCATGTTCAGTCTATGATCTATTAGTATACCTAAGTCTTTTTCACATGTACTGTTGCTTAGTTCTATTCCTCCCATTCTGTATATGCTTTTTTCATTTTTATTGCCCATATGTAGTACTTTGCATTTTCCCTGTTAAAAACCAGTCTATTAGTTGCTGCCCACTGCTCCAGTTTATTTAGGTCTTTTTGAATCCTCTCTCTCTCTTCTCTAGTATTAGCTATCCCTCCTAGCTTTGTGTCATCAGCAAATTTAATCAGTTTACCCTCAATTCCTTCATCTAAATCATTGATAAAGATGTTGAACAATACAGGTCCCAGGACAGAGCCCTGTGGTACCACACTTTAGACATTCATCCAACTGGATGTGAAGCCATTTACGACCACTCTTTGAGTCTGATCACTAAGCCAGTTATGAATCCATCTAACAGTTGCCTTGTCCATTCCATACTTGGTCATTTTTTCAATAAGGATGGTGTGAGATACTTTGTCAAATACTTTGCTGAAGTCAAGATATACTATATCTACAGCATTTCCCTGATCCACCCAGTCAGTGATTCTGTCATAGAAGGAAATTAAGTTAGTTTGACATGACTTGTTAGTTACTAACCCATGCTGACTCTGGTTAATCACTTAATTTTTATCCAGGTACTTACATACATGTTGTTTAATAATTTGTTCAAAGATCTTTCCTGGTATAGAAGTCAGACTCACCGGCCTATAGTTCCCTGGGTCCACCTTCTTCGCCTTTTTGAAGATAGGAACAACATTTGCTCCTCTCCAGTCTTCTGGGACTTCTCCTGTTCTCCAATAATTTTCAAAGATTATGGAGAGTGGTTCTAAAATTTGTTCTACGATCTCCTTCAGTACTCTGGGGTGTAATTCATCTGGACCTGGAGACTTGAACTCATTTATGTTAGCTAAATATTCCCTCACAATCTTTCTGTTTACAGATAACCTGGATTCTTCTATTCCTTTAATAGGACAGTGAAGATCAGTTGAGGTTACATTTTCCTTCTGAGAGAAAACTGATGCAAAATAGGAATTAAAAAGTTTGGCCTTCTCAACATCCTTTCTTACCGTTTCACCATTTTCATCCTGTAAGAATCCTATAGCATCCTTGACTTTTCTTTTACTTTTCACATACCCCCAAAATCCTTTTATATTGCTTTTGACATCTCTTGCAAGCCTTAATTCATTGTCAGCTTTAGCTAACTTGATACGTGCCCTACAGGATCTGCAGACTGCATTATAATCTTCTTTAGATATGCCTCCCTCTTTCCATTTGATAAACATTTCTTTCTTTCTTTTTAGCATGTGTTTAAGTTCTGTGTTCATCCATCCTGATTTCCTTAAATGCTTCCCATTCTTCCTACTTTTCGGGATTGTTAACGATTGTGCTTTGAGAATCTCATTTTTAAAAATTTCCCATCCTTCCTGGACATTTTTGTCCTTAAGGACATCCAGCCATTGGATCCCTCCTATTCTCTTTCTGAGTCTTTTAAAATCTGCCTTTCTGAAATCTAACCTTGAAGTTTGAGTCTTCACATGTCTTCCTCCTCTAGTTATCCAAAATTCTATAATAGCATGATCGCTGCCTCCTAGGGTCCCAGCCACTTTTACTTCCTCAACCATTTCATCCCTGTTTATAAGGATTAGATCCAAAGTAGCAGATCCCCTTGTTTTCTCCCCTACCTTTTGGAAGATAAAGTTGTCAGCAAGAGAGGATAAGAATTTGCTTGACCTGTTAGTTTTACATGAGAGAGATTCCCAACAAATGTCTGGATAGTTGAAATCTCCCATGACCACTATGTCATATTTTTTGGAGAACTTGGTCATTTGATACATAAAGAGTTCATCCATATCTTCAGCTTGCCCAGGTGGCCTGTAGTAAATGCCTACAATGGTGTCCTTTCCGTTGTTCTCTCCTTGTATTCTTACCCAAACAGTTTCCACAGAACTCCCAGTCTCTGAAGCTTCAATCTCTGTGCAGATATTCGCTTTTCTAACATACAATGCGACACCTCCTCCTCGTTTATCAAGTCTGTTTCTTGCAAATAAGTTGTATCCTTTTAGCCTTGTATTCCAATCATGTGTATCGTCCCACCAAGTTTCAGTGATTCCAATGACATCATATTTCTTTTCCTGCATTAGTAGTTCCAATTCTCCTTGTTTGTTGCCCATGCTTTGTATATTTGCATAAAAACATTTTAGTTTGTGATTGGTTTCTCTTCCTCCCATATTTTTATTACTTAGATTTTTTTGTCTTTGTTCTTCCTTTCCACTTCCAGTAGCAGAGATCTCAATAGTATTTGTCAGCTGTATGGCTTTTTCTGGCCTTTTGCTTCCCTTCCCACATTGTTCTAGTTTAAAGCTCTCCTGATGAGTGCAGCAAGGCGACTTCCAAATACATGTTTTCCAGTCTTCGTAAGGTGCACCCCATCTCTAGCAAGTAGTCCATCGTATAGGTAATTCATTCCGTGATCCAGAAATCCAAATCCCTGTTGACGGCACCATCGACGTAGCCAGTTGTTCACCTGTAGAATCTTATTCCACCTCATTGTTCCATGGCCATCCACTGGGAGGATGGATGAGAAGACCACCTGCGCTCCCAATTCTTTCACTTTCTTGCCTAAGTCTTCAAAGTCACTGCAGATGGTTTCCAGGTCCTTTCCTGCGGTGTCATTTGTCCCCACATGTATTAGCAGGAATGGGTAGTGATCTGTAGGTCTGAAGAGTCTTGATATCCTGTCAGACACATCTTTAATTTTTGCTCCTGGAAGACAGCGCATTTCTCTTGAGGTTATGTCTGGTCTGCAGATAGCGGCCTCTGTTCCTCTTAACAGGGAATCCCCCATGACCACCACTCTCCGTTTTTTCTTCACAACATTCTTCTTTCTCCATCCAGGAGGATTCTGAGGGCTTACAAGGTTATTCATTGCTGGCAAAGTCTTATTTTGCTGTATTTCTTCATGGTTCTCCTGCGTGAGAGCCTGGTACTGGTTCCTGAGCAGTATGGGTGCTGACTGCCTCTCGATCCTCCTGCTTCTCCGGGTCACATGCTTCCATTCCTCTGTTTCGTCAGGTGCAGTTCGAATTTCTTCTCTTTCTGAATCATGAAGAGATAATTCTGCTCTGTCTAAGAACTTTTCACCTTCCTTAATGATTTTCAAGCTAGTTAACCTCTCTTCTAGATTTCGCAACTTTTCCTCCAACAGGGACACAAGCTGCATTTCTGGCATGTGAAGTTTGGCTTTTCCACTGGCAAGTCTGTGAACATGGCTAATCAGAAGTACTATACTACATTTTTACTACTATACTACATTTAAACTACTATACTACTACATTTATACTACTATACTACATTTTTAATAGGCGGTATTTGCAAATATTATTTTTATTATACCTACTACATATTGAGATAATATTTTGGGGATAGGAATACCTTTTAAGTATGATTATTTTTATTTTATTTTAGAACATCCCTACTTTGAAAACCCCTATAACAATATCACAGATAGTCCATTTTACCCTCAGCTATAAAACTAAGAATGTTCCCCCCTTTAGCTGGTCCATCTCTCTGTCTCATCTGCCCAGAAACTCAATATGGGAGATATATAAAAAGCAAAATACACCAGAATTCAGAATTTGATATCATACCAGCAAAAATAGATGCACAAATCATGTATCAAACTTATTGTTTTTAATGTCTAGAAAAAAAGGATAAAAGGTTATTGCTAAGAGGAGATAAAAGAGAGATTATCTCGCCATGAGATGTGGACATGTAACCTGCCAGGTAACTGGAGGATAAAGGGATAAAGTTCCACAAGGACACAACTGAGCAGATCGTATTTAAAAGAAAAAAACTTCTGTTATGATGTTCAAATTAAAACATATCGATGGGGCTGAAACATGCACCTACGCGTTTCCCACAGATTTGTTCATAACCCTGGTACAGTATGTGCGACACAGACTTGTGAGAGAATCTCTTCCACCTCCTCTTGGCAATGCCCTTTTTTTCTAGAACATTTTCAAAATTCTAATTTACCAACTTTACAAAAAACATAACCCTTTTAATATTCAAAATACTGGAAAAATAAAGCCAACAGGTGGGATAAAGAACAGAAAAGTGTTTATAATATCTTGCAAATCTATCATGTGTTGTGCACCACTGTGATTCTGCTTGTAATAAATCTTTTTTTCTGAAGGCTTCGGAAAGATCTGTGGATTTGAGCCTCTTCCAAGATTCATTTCCACCATGTGTTATCATAGTTAGACTTGGTTGGGTCTTGACAGGTAAGTGACACATTTCCACAGAAATCAGTCAATGTGATATTGTTTTTCTTTCTTATTAATTTCCTGTGCGAATAAATATCAGACATAGAACATCGTCCTGATCTAGAGAATAAATATCAGACATAGAACATCGTCCTGATGTAGAGAATAAATATCAGACATAGAACATCGTCCTGATCTAGAGAATAAATATCAGACATAGAACATCATCCTGATGTAGAGAATAAATATCAGACATAGAACATCGTCCTGATCTGGAGAATAAATATCAGACATAGAACATCGTCCTGATCTGGAGAATAAATATCACACATAGAACATCGTCCTGATCTGGAGAATAAATATCAGACATAGAACATCGTCTTGATGTAGAGAACCTTCCCACACTACTGTGGATATTTCCATCTAATACTGTATATGTTTCCTTCTACTAAATACTTATTTAAATAAATTGCATAATTAACATAGATACATATATTGAGCCTTTACTCTGTATTATGTTATAGGTTTCTAATCCAAAAAACGAGACTTGTAACATGGAGTTTGGAAATGAAACGTTCATTACATATTTCATCCTGATTGGATTTTCTAGGAACTTCCAGATCTGCATTTTCCTTTTTGTTCTTTTCTTTTTCATTTTCTTACTGACCGTGTTGGGGAACAGTATTTTTATCATTATTGTCGTTGTCATCTCTAAGTTACACACTCCTATGTATTATTTCCTCTGTAATTTGTCTTCTATAGATTTATGTTACTCAATGTGTCTTTATCCAAAAATGCTGATGGATTTCTTCTCAGACAGGAGAATTTCAGTCCTCGACTGCTTGATACAGATGAATATCGGCCTTTTCTTTGGCGTGTATGAGTGTTTGTTACTGGCGGTGATGGCCTATGACCGGTATATTGCTATATGCCTCCCTTTATACTACACCACCATTATGAGCTGGATTTTATGTAAAAGCCTCACTGTCACTATGTGTGGAATAAGTTTCATGGTGTCCACCATTCCTATTCTTTTTAGACCTCTCGTCTTCTGCAAAAAGAAAAATCTAGATCATTTTGCTTGTGAGTTTCTGTCCGTTCTCAATCTCGCCTGTGGTGACCTGTCCTTTTATAAGCTACATGTATTTATAGTCACCTGTTTAATGATTTTGCCATTTATTTTCATTGTGGTCTCTTATATTTGTATCATTACGTCTATTTTAAAAATCCGTTCATCCGATGGGAGATCCAAAGCCTTCTCCACCTGCGCTTCCCACCTCACTGTGGTATTGATGTTCTTTGGCACAATTATGATTGTGTACATGGGACAAAAAAGTTCTTCATCAAATATTAAATATACTACTCTGATTTATGGAGTTATTACACCCGTCTTAAATCCTTTAATCTACAGCTTGAGGAATAATGAAGTGAAAGAAGCCTACAGAAAATTATTCTTTACATTGTCAGTAACTTTTACAGATTCGAGACATCATCCAATACTCTAACAATGTGACCTTAATTTTGAAATGTGACCATGATCATCGGAAAGAACATCTTGTCAAATAGAGAAGTGGTCCCTGACCTCACATTGGGTCAAAAACGCTAAATCAATTTTATTCTATCTGTAAAAAATTATTGTTAGGGTTTGGGCACAATACAAGTATTTCAAGTGAATTCCGCAGCAGAAACCGTATGTCAACCCTCTAAGAAAATTCTGAAAAGAATTAACATATACATTTCTCTGTAAACATGACTCACTGTTCATGTTCATATGTTCAGGTTTTTGAACTTCTTGTAATTACTTCAGGTATTATTGGCGTGGGTGCGGCCTAGAGCATGGATTCTGCCGCTGGGATAAATGATGTGAATGTTGTCTGCATGGATGTTTCCAATGATTCAAGTGAGGGTGTGGCTGAAGAGAGAGAGGTGGTGGCAGGGGAATGTGTGGAATGGGTCAGGAATAGAGTTGGCTAGTCCATCTGCCCCCCAGCGGTGAGTCCTCGCAGTTATGTGAGTGCCACAGCTGGAGTTCCAGGGGAGTCGCGGGGGGCTTCCTCATCTCCGGACTCTGTGGATGGTGTTTTGCACCACTGTTTCTTGGACTCTCTCAAAAAGGGAGAGTGGACAGTCATTATAGAGGGAAGAGTGGAGGACATGTCTTTCTTGATAGAGAGGCATAGGCTAGCTGCCTTTCAAAATAAAAGAAGGGGGGGGAAACCATATGGTCCCTCCCGACAGCCGAGCCAGAGATCACCAGGAGGAATGTGGCCTGCCTTCGTTGGAGAGGAGATGAAGCATGTCCACCAAACGCTAAAGTGGTGGAGCTTCTCTTGAAGGTGGATTTCAGGGCAAGCGACATCTCTACCCTGATGCATCCTTTTGGGACCTTTATCTTTGACATCAGTTTTGTTTGACCGGAAGGCCTAGAACTTTTGTGATCAAACTATGAGGTAGTGAAAGAGCAGCCCAGCTGGCTAGGATTTGCCATGCAGGCAGTGTCTTTCCAAAATGGTATAAAGAAAGTTACCATGATCACAAGTAATGAGTCACTTTCTGGAGTTGACATTGTGACATGGCTAAGATATTTTGGTTGTTGCGGTCCCAAAAAAGAACCGGGAGGAGTTCGGTATCTGTTCAGTGGGCTGGACCTTCATGATGAGGTTGAAATGTTGAGGGGGTACTGTTACCCACATCTCATCCTTGGCATTTCTAGGGAGGGACAGGATCCTGGTCTTCTACCAGGGGCAACCAAAGGTCTGCCACAGGTGCGGTGACCCCCGCCACTTAAGTGCGGGATGCGAGATACAGAAATGTGCCTTGTGTGTTGGGGTAGGCCATCTCGTTGCATTCTCTAGTGACATTATGAGACACCTGTGAGGTGATCTAGGTGACCTGTTCAGCTGCTACCCTCGTTCTTTCTCTAACACCATCTCTGTCAAGGCAGGAGGGAGCCACAAGGAAGTTTCTAGCAGTGCAACTCCTGCTAAGGTTGGGGATGGAAGCAGGGTAGGAGCTGAGGGGTCAGTGAGGATAGACAAAGCCAGGAATCCCTCTTATCATAGATGGAAGGAGAAGCGTTGAAGGGACAAGAAGCAGGGAGGGCCCCGGTAAACTGGGGTAATTTCTGTTCTCTCCCCGAAGACGGTAGCCTGTGTCATTGAGGCCCCGAGGAAGAAAGAGGTGAACGAGAGAATGTAAACCCACAAGGGCAGGGTCCTCTTCCCTCTGTACCAGTTTATCATTGTTAGTTTGTTTACTGTAAGTGATATCTGTATTTTGTATGTAACTCCTCCTCATGTACAGCACCATGGAATCAATGGCGCTATATAAATAAATAATAATAATAATGAGGAGATCAGGAGCATGGAGAAGGAGGTGACTGATCCCTTGGATTCCTCCCAATATTAAAGTTTGGAAGAGGATGGCGTGGAGCAGCCTAAAGAGGAGAGGAAAAAGAAGGGACTGAAAAAATCCCCCCCCCCCCCCAGACCAAGGAGGTGCCTAAGGAAGGTCTCACAGGCTCCCCTCTGATCCCCCTCTCCAAACAGTTCCAATCCCTTGACGACTGCTGAGCAGAAGTCGAGGGTAAGGTTCCGGGGGAACCACCAGGAGAGCATTCGGGGGTGTCAGAGTCCCTTTTTCGAAGGATGTGGTTTTGAGCCTCTTACAAAAATGTAATCCCACCATGTGTTATCATAGATAAACTTGGTTGGGTCTTGACAAGTAAATGTTACATTTCCACAGAAATGGCAGAAGGTTTTGATTTGCACATTATTAGAAAGTCAATGTGATATTGTCTCCTTTGTTATTAATTTCCTGTGCGAATAAATATCAGACATAGAACATCGTCTTGATGTAGAGAACCTTCCCACACTACTGTGGATATCTCCATCTAATATATGTTTTTCTCTACTAACTACTTAAATAGATAAATTGCATAATTATCATAGTTAAATATATTGAATCTTTACTCTGTATTATGTTAAAGGTTTGTAATCCAGAAAACGAGACTTGTAACATGAAGTTTGGAAATTAAACGTTCATTACTAGTGAAGAGTGAACATGCTCACCACTACTCTGTACTTGCCTGAGCATCACTGTGCTCGACAACCTCGGCGAGTATTTCTGGTTTGCTCGGGCGGGAACTCACATGTTTGCCGCTCTTTAGTAGTGATGAGCGAATTTGTTCGAAATCCAATCTTACAACTTAAATTTGACACGAATATACGAGTATGGCACGTTCGGATTCATGATCGGAAATGCTAGAAGAATTTCTTAAATTCTGAAAAAATCTGCAACGTTAGGCCAATAAATGTGGGAACGTGATTGCGGGGCAACTACAGCATTTTTAACTGTTTTGCTAGCATAGTGCTTTGTATGATGAGGAGAGGACGTGGTAGATGAGTGGGGGGCTGGTGATGGCTTAGAACAGGTCAGATCAGCGGCTGGCTGTTTTTTTTTTATTCCTGTAGGTGGTAACTTTAAGTCAGGAAAGCATGGCTAGCCAATCAGAGCGCAGGAAGCATCCACAGTGTCCCAGACACAAGGGCTTCTGCAATTGGCTGCTGAAATCACATGTCCTCTACATATAAAAAGTGGCCATGTTACCTCAACACTAGTGTTGAGCGATACCTTCCAATATCGGGAAATATTGGATCGGATTGGATCGGACCGATACCGAAAAAGTATCGGATATCGCCGATTCCGATACCGGAAACCAATGCAAGTCAATGGGACAGAAATATCAGAATGAAAATAAACCCTTTCTTTCCTTGTAGGTTAATTCTTAGGAAAACAACTAAGAATAATGTAGAATGTATTGGGGGAGGTGGGGGAGACAATAAAGGCATAGAGGTTTAGCCCAATCAAATGGAATAGCAGGAATTAATATTTTTTTTAAGACGTTCTGAGTTACGGAAATATTGACTATGTTAAGTATTTTTATATTTTGTCAGATATTTATGTTTCACTACTTCCATGCTCTTCACCTTCTTTTTTACTTCTCCCACACTTTCTCCTTCATCATCCTCAGCATCTTTTTCATCCACTTCTTCTTCACCTTCTTCTTCTTCACCTTCTTCGTATTATTCTTTTTTTTTACATTCTTCATATTCTACTTCTTCATCTTCTTCATATTCTTCTTCTTCATCATATTCTTATTTGTGGCAGGCATTCCTGTAGTTGTTATCTATAAAAGGTTGGACATTACACCTTTCGTTCTGCCCGTCACAAAAGATTTACAACAGGATTTGTCCGCGTTCAGTTTGGCCCTGCAGCAGCAGGTCTTTTCCAGGGGCACCACGAGGAGGAACGGACTCACCCCCATACACTGCTTAGTCATCTTCTGCTTATAATTTAGATATTATCTTTTGCTCTGATTTTTAGTCTTATGCTTAATGTTCTTCCGCTTTTTGTTCTGCAGCTTCTTGTATTTCTGCTTCTTGGTTTTCTGTCTCTTGTTCTTCTGTATCTTGGTGCTTGTCTTCTCTTCTTTGTCCTCTTGGTCAACTTCTTCAGGGTCATCTTCTTGGTCTTCTTCGGGGTGGTCTTCAGGGTCGTCGTCTTCGGGGGTCCTCATCTTCGGGGTCCTCGTCTTCTTCGGGTTGGTCTTCTGGGTCCTCGTCTTCGGGGTCCTCGTCTTCTTCGGGGTGGTCTTCTGGGTCCTCGTCTTCTTCGGGGTGGTCTTCAGGGTCCTCGTCTTCAGGGTCGTCGTCTTCGGGGTCCTCGTCTTCTTAGGGTTGGTCTTCAGGGTCCTCGTCTTCAGGGTCCTCTACAGGGAGATCTAGAGTGATTACCAAGAACAATTTCAAAAAGCTTGAACTTGGAAATGGAGCAGAAGGTACAAGAAAGCTGAGGAACTACCGAGGACCAGCTGACGGTACTGGAACCCGGATGGGTAGCAGAAGGTACAAGAGTCAATGGAACTGCCGAAGACCAGCTGACGGTACTGGAACTCGGTTACTAAGCAGGAGGTACCTGTGCCAGAAAGCACTACCAAGGACCAGCAGACGTTGGTGGAACTTGGATACCGAGAAGGAGGCACCTAATCCAAAGGCACTGCCGAGAACCAGCTGACGGTACTGGAACCCGGATGGGTAGCAGAAGGTACCCATGTAAAAAAAAGTTCAAGGCCGCGAGCCGGCCGCAGTTACCAAAACCCACAGTCCTACAGGGGGTGCTTGTCCTATTGGCACTATGGAACCAGCCTTCATTGCCAGATCCCACAGCCCACATAGGAGTCACCTAAACTGCAGGCACCATAGAGTCGGCTAACCCGACCGCAACACGACAGGACAACGCATTGGAGGCAAAGTGACGTTGACACTACCCGGAAACAGCTGGCGTGCTGGAACCAGGCTGGGCAGGAGGGAGTACCCATGCCAAAGTCACTGCCGAGAACCAGCTGATGGTACTGGAACCCGGATGGGTAGTAGAAGGTACAAGAGCAAATGGAACTACCGAGGACCAGCTGACGGTACTGGAACCCGGATGTGTAGCAGAAGGTACAAGAGCCAATGGAACTGCCGAAGACCAGCTGACGGTACTGGAACTCGGTTACTAAGCAGGAGGTACCTGTGCCAGAAAACACTACCAAGGACCAGCAGACGTTGGTGGAACTTGAATACCGAGAAGGAGGCACCTAATCCAAAGGCACTGCCGAGAACCAGCTGACGATACTGGAACCCGGATGGGTAGCAGAAGGTACCCATGTAAAAAAAAGTTCAAGGCCGCGAGGCGGCCGCAGTTACCAAAACCCACAGTCCTACAGGCGGCGCTTGTCCTATTGGCACTATGGAACCAGCCTTCATTGCCAGATCCCGCAGCCCACATAGGAGTCACCTAAACTGCAGGCACCATAGAGTCGGCTAACCCGACCGCAACACGACAGGACAACGCATTGGAGGCAAAGTGACGTTGACACTACCCGGAAACAGCTGGCGTGCTGGAACCAGGCTGGGCAGGAGGGAGTACCCATGCCAAAGTCACTGCCGAGAACCAGCTGACGGTACTGGAACCCGGATGGGTAGTAGAAGGTACAAGAGCAAATGGAACTACTGAGGACCAGCTGACGGTACTGGAACCCGGATGGGTAGCAGAAGGTACAAGAGCCAATGGAACTGCCGAAGACCAGCTGACGGTACTGGAACTCGGTTACTAAGCAGGAGGTACCTGTGCCAGAAAGCACTACCAAGGACCAGCAGACGTTGGTGGAACTTGGATACCGAGAAGGAGGCACCTAATCCAAAGGCACTGCTGAGAACCAGCTGACGGTACTGGAACCCGGATGGGTAGCAGAAGGTACCCATGTAAAAAAAAGTTCAAGGCCGCGAGCCGGCCGCAGTTACCAAAACCCACAGTCCTACAGGGGGTGCTTGTCCTATTGGCACTATGGAGTCAGCCTTCATTGCCAGATCCCGCAGCCCACATAGGAGTCACCTAAACTGCAGGCACCATAGAGTCGGCTAACCCGACTGCAACACGACAGGACAACGCATTGGAGGCAAAGTGACGTTGACACTACCCGGAAACAGCTGGTGTGCTGGAACCAGGCTGGGCAGGAGGGAGTACCCATGCCAAAGTCACTGCCGAGAACCAGCTGATGGTACTGGAACCCGGATGGGTAGTAGAAGGTACAAGAGCAAATGGAACTACCGAGGACCAGCTGACGGTACTGGAACCCGGATGTGTAGCAGAAGGTACAAGAGCCAATGGAACTGCCGAAGACCAGCTGACGGTACTGGAACTCGGTTACTAAGCAGGAGGTACCTGTGCCAGAAAACACTACCAAGGACCAGCAGACGTTGGTGGAACTTGAATACCGAGAAGGAGGCACCTAATCCAAAGGCACTGCCGAGAACCAGCTGACGATACTGGAACCCGGATGGGTAGCAGAAGGTACCCATGTAAAAAAAAGTTCAAGGCCGCGAGGCGGCCGCAGTTACCAAAACCCACAGTCCTACAGGCGGCGCTTGTCCTATTGGCACTATGGAACCAGCCTTCATTGCCAGATCCCGCAGCCCACATAGGAGTCACCTAAACTGCAGGCACCATAGAGTCGGCTAACCCGACCGCAACACGACAGGACAACGCATTGGAGGCAAAGTGACGTTGACACTACCCGGAAACAGCTGGCGTGCTGGAACCAGGCTGGGCAGGAGGGAGTACCCATGCCAAAGTCACTGCCGAGAACCAGCTGACGGTACTGGAACCCGGATGGGTAGTAGAAGGTACAAGAGCAAATGGAACTACTGAGGACCAGCTGACGGTACTGGAACCCGGATGGGTAGCAGAAGGTACAAGAGCCAATGGAACTGCCGAAGACCAGCTGACAGTACTGGAACTCGGTTACTAAGCAGGAGGTACCTGTGCCAGAAAGCACTACCAAGGACCAGCAGACGTTGGTGGAACTTGGATACCGAGAAGGAGGCACCTAATCCAAAGGCACTGCTGAGAACCAGCTGACGGTACTGGAACCCGGATGGGTAGCAGAAGGTACCCATGTAAAAAAAAGTTCAAGGCCGCGAGCCGGCCGCAGTTACCAAAACCCACAGTCCTACAGGGGGTGCTTGTCCTATTGGCACTATGGAGTCAGCCTTCATTGCCAGATCCCGCAGCCCACATAGGAGTCACCTAAACTGCAGGCACCATAGAGTCGGCTAACCCGACTGCAACACGACAGGACAACGCATTGGAGGCAAAGTGACGTTGACACTACCCGGAAACAGCTGGTGTGCTGGAACCAGGCTGGGCAGGAGGGAGTACCCATGCCAAAGTCACTGCCGAGAACCAGCTGATGGTACTGGAACCCGGATGGGTAGTAGAAGGTACAAGAGCAAATGGAACTACCGAGGACCAGCTGACGGTACTGGAACCCGGATGTGTAGCAGAAGGTACAAGAGCCAATGGAACTGCCGTAGACCAGCTGACGGTACTGGAACTCGGTTACTAAGCAGGAGGTACCTGTGCCAGAAAACACTACCAAGGACCAGCAGACGTTGGTGGAACTTGAATACCGAGAAGGAGGCACCTAATCCAAAGGCACTGCCGAGAACCAGCTGACGATACTGGAACCCGGATGGGTAGCAGAAGGTACCCATGTAAAAAAAAGTTCAAGGCCGCGAGGCGGACGCAGTTACCAAAACCCACAGTCCTACAGGGGGTGCTTGTCCTATTGGCACTATGGAACCAGCCTTCATTGCCAGATCCCGCAGCCCACATAGGAGTCACCTAAACTGCAGGCACCATCTAGTCGGCTAACCCGACCGCAACACGACAGGACAACGCATTGGAGGCAAAGTGACGTTGACACTACCCGGAAACAGCTGGCGTGCTAGAACCAGGCTGGGCAGGAGGGAGTACCCATGCCAAAGTCACTGCCGAGAATCAGCTGACGGTACTGGAACCCGGATGGGTAGTAGAAGGTACAAGAGCAAATGGAACTACCGAGGACCAGCTGACGGTACTGGAACCCGGATGGGTAGCAGAAGGTACAAGAGCCAATGGAACTGCCGAAGACCAGCTGACGGTACTGGAACTCGGTTACTAAGCAGGAGGTACCTGTGCCAGAAAGCACTACCAAGGACCAGCAGACGTTGGTGGAACTTGGATACCGAGAAGGAGGTACCTAATCCAAAGGCATTGCCGAGAACCAGCTGACGGTACTGGAACCCGGATGGGTAGCAGAAGGTAGCCATGTAAAAAAAAGTTCAAGGCCGCGAGCCGGCCGCAGTTACCAAAACCCACAGTCCTACAGGGGCTGCTTGTCCTATTGGCACTATGGAACCAGCCTTCATTGCCAGATCCCGCAGCCCACATAGGAGTCACCTAAACTGCAGGCACCATAGAGTCGGCTAACCCGACCGCAACACGACAGGACAACGCATTGGAGGCAAAGTGACGTTGACACTACCCAGAAACAGCTGGTGTGCTGCAACCAGGCTGGGCAGGAGGGAGTACCCATGCCAAAGACACAGCCGAGAACCAGCTGACGGTACTGGAACCCTGATGGGTAGTAGAAGGTACAAGAGCCAATGGAACTGCCGAAGACCAGCTGACGGTACTGGAACTCGGTTACTAAGCAGGAGGTACCTGTGCCAGAAAGCACTACCAAGGACCAGCAGTCGTTGGTGGAACTTGGATACCGAGAAGGAGGCACCTAATCCAAAAGCACTGCCGAGAACCAGCTGACGGTACTCGAACCCGGATGGGTAGCAGAAGGTTCCCATGTAAAAAAGAGTTCAAGGACGCGAGCCGGCCGCAGTTACCAAAACCCACAGTCCTACAGGGGGTGCTTGTCCTATTGGCACTATGGAACCAGCCTTCATTGCCAGATCCCGCAGCCCACATAGGAGTCACCTAAACTGCAGGCACCATAGAGTCGGCTAACCCGACCGCAACACAACAGGACAACGCATTGGAGGCAAAGTGACGTTGACACTACCCGGAAACAGCTGGCGTGCTGGAACCAGGCTGGGCAGGAGGGAGTACCCATGCCAAAGTCACTGCCGAGAACCAGCTGATGGTACTGGAACCCGGATGGGTAGTAGAAGGTACAAGAGCAAATGGAACTACCGAGGACCAGCTGACGGTACTGGAACCCGGATGGGTAGCAGAAGGTACAAGAGCCAATGGAACTGCCGAAGACCAGCTGACGGTACTGGAACTCGGTTACTAAGCAGGAGGTACCTGTGCCAGAAAGCACTACCAAGGACCAGCAGACGTTGGTGGAACTTGGATACCGAGAAGGAGGCACCTAATCCAAAGGCACTGCCGAGAACCAGCTCGCGGTGCTGGAACCCAGGGTAAATACTAAAAACAGAGTGGAGCCAGAGGTGTAATTGGAGCAAGTTTTAAATCAGTAGTACAGTGGATGTGGACAAAGCAGGAGAATTTGCCGGACACACAGCAGGGGAACAGCTGACGTTACTGAACCCCAATAACACTGGAGCAAGCGTTGACTGTGCAGACGGCACTTCTGACCAGCAACTAGCGGTATTGGAGCCCAGGGTAAATACTAAAAACAGAGGCGCCAGAGGTGTAATTGGAGCAACTTTAAAATCTGTAGTAGTGAGAATGTGGACAGAGCAGGAGAAATTGCCGTCCGCACAGCAGGGGAACAGCTGCCGTTACTGAACCCCAATAACACGGCAGCAAGTGTTGACTGTGCAGACGGCACTTCCGAGCGCCAACTGGCAGTGTTGGAGCTCAGGGATAATACTGAAAACAGAGGAGCCAGAGGTGTAATTGGAGCAACTTTAAAATCTGTAGTAGTGAGAATGTGGACAGAGCAGGAGAAATTGCCGTCCGCACAGCAGGGGAACAGCTGACGTTACTGAACCCCAATAACACAGCAGCAAGTGTTGACTGTGCAGACGGCACTTCCGAGCGCCAACTGGCGGTGTTGGAGCTCAGCGATAATACTGAAAACAGATGAGCCAGAGGTGTAATTGGAGCAACTTTAAAATCTGTAGTAGTGAGAATGTGGACAGAGCAGGAGAAATTGCCGTCCGCACAGCAGGGGCACTTCCGAGCGCCAACTGGCGGTGTTGGAGCTCAGGGATAATACTGAAAACAGAGGAGCCAGAGGTGTATTTGGAGGAGGTTTTAAATCAGTAGTACAGTGGATGTGGACAGAGCAGGAGAAATTGCCGTCCGCACAGCAGGGGAACAGCTGACGTTACTGAACCCCAATAACACGGCAGCAAGTGTTGACTGTGCAGACGGCACTTCCGAGCGCCAACTGGCGGTGTTGGAGCTCAGGGATAATACTGAAAACAGAGGATCCAGAGGTGTAATTGGAGCAACTTTAAAATCTGTAGTAGTGAGAATGTGGACAGAGCAGGAGAAATTGCCGTCCGCACAGCAGGGGAACAGCTGACGTTACTGAACCCCAATAACATGGCAGCAAGTGTTGACTGTGCAGACGGCACTTCCGAGCGCCAACTGGCGGTGTTGGAGCTCAGGGATAATACTGAAAACAGAGGAGCCAGAGGTGTAATAGGAGCAACTTTAAAATCTGTAGTAGTGAGAATGTGGACAGAGCAGGAGAAATTGCCGTCCGCACAGCAGGGGAACAGCTGACGTTACTGAACCCCAATAACACGGCAGCAAGTGTTGACTGTGCAGACGGCACTTCCGAGCGCCAACTGGCAGTGTTGGAGCTCAGGGATAATACTGAAAACAGAGGAGCCAGAGGTGTAATTGGAGCAACTTTAAAATCTGTTGTAGTGAGAATGTGGACAGAGCAGGAGAAATTGCCGTCCGCACAGCAGGGGAACAGCTGACGTTACTGAACCCCAATAACATGGCAGCAAGTGTTGACTGTGCAGACGGCACTTCCGAGCGCCAACTGGCGGTGTTGGAGCTCAGGGATAATACTGAAAACAGAGGATCCAGAGGTGTAATTGGAGCAACTTTAAAATCTGTAGTAGTGAGAATGTGGACAGAGCAGGAGAAATTGCCGTCCGCACAGCAGGGGAACAGCTGACGTTACTGAACCCCAATAACATGGCAGCAAGTGTTGACTGTGCAGACGGCACTTCCGAGCGCCAACTGGCGGTGTTGGAGCTCAGGGATAATACTGAAAACAGAGGAGCCAGAGGTGTAATAGGAGCAACTTTAAAATCTGTAGTAGTGAGAATGTGGACAGAGCAGGAGAAATTGCCGTCCGCACAGCAGGGGAACAGCTGACGTTACTGAACCCCAATAACACGGCAGCAAGTGTTGACTGTGCAGACGGCACTTCCGAGCGCCAACTGGCAGTGTTGGAGCTCAGGGATAATACTGAAAACAGAGGAGCCAGAGGTGTAATTGGAGCAACTTTAAAATCTGTTGTAGTGAGAATGTGGACAGAGCAGGAGAAATTGCCGTCCGCACAGCAGGGGAACAGCTGACGTTACTGAACCCCAATAACATGGCAGCAAGTGTTGACTGTGCAGACGGCACTTCCGAGCGCCAACTGGCGGTGTTGGAGCTCAGGGATAATACTGAAAACAGAGGAGCCAGAGGTGTATTTGGTGGAGGTTTTAAATCAGTAGTACAGTGGATGTGGACAGAGCAGGAGAAATTGCCATCCGCACAGCAGGGGAATAGCTAACGTTACTGAACCCCAATAACACGGCAGCAAGTGTTGACTGTGCAGACGGCACTTCCGAGCGCCAACTGGCGGTGTTGGAGCTCAGGGATAATACTGAAAACAGAGGAGCCAGAGGTGTAATTGGAGCAACTTTAAAATCTGTAGTAGTGAGAATGTGGACAGAGCAGGAGAAATTGCCGTCCGCACAGCAGGGGAACAGCTGACGTTACTGAACCCCAATGACACGGCAGCAAGTGTTGACTGTGCAGACGGCACTTCCGAGCGCCAACTGGCGGTGTTGGACCTCAGGGATAATACTGAAAACAGAGGAGCCAGAGGTGTAATTGGAGCAACTTTAAAATCTGTAGTAGTGAGAATGTGGACAGAGCAGGAGAAATTGCCGTCCGCACAGCAGGGGAACAGCTGACGTTACTGAACCCCAATAACACGGCAGCAAGTGTTGACTGTGCAGACGGCACTTCCGAGCGCCAACTGGCGGTGTTGGAGCTCAGAGATTACAGTTCAGGTGATAGAAACATGAACAGAACAGGAGACCTGGAAACTGTTGCCAACCAATTATTTATTCTGGAAGAGGACTGGCAAATTCTCGAGAGATCCAGGCCTTGTTCATTTTGAGAAAAGTAAGCCGGTCAACGTTATCGGAGGATAGTCGCATGCGACGGTCTGTTAGTACACCACCTGCGGCACTAAAGACGCGTTCCGATAATACACTAGCAGTAGGGCAAGCTAGCACCTCCAATGCATACTGACTAAGCTCTGGCCATGTATCCAGCTTACAGACCCAAAACTTGAAGGGAGAAGAGCCGTCTGGGAGTACACTAAGAGGGCAAGACATGTAGTCTGTCACCATCTGACGGAAACGTTGCCTCCTGCTGACTGGAGCCGTCTGTGATGGTGTAGACATTTGTGGCGGTGGGGACACAAAACTTTGCCACATTTCGGCTATACTGGTCTTGCCTTGTGCTGAGGCGCTGCTTCTGCTCCCTCTTTGTGCAGAGCTTCCTCCACTGCCTCGACGCACTGAGCTGCTTTGTAAAGCACTAGCAGCACTGCTCTCGGTTGGAATGGAGAACATGATGGAATGCACCAGTGCGTCTTGGTTAGTGTTGAGCCACCCCCGTAGTGTTCGAGTTCGGTTCGGTTCGTCGAACACCAGTGTGTTCGCCGAACTGTTCGTCGAACACCTTCGAACACCGTTAAAACCAATGGCAGGCAAACAAAAACACATAGAAACACATAGAAAACACCTTCAAAAGTGTCCAAAAGCTGACAAACTGCTCAGAAGACACAACTAACACATGGAAAAGTGACAAGTACATATAGTCATGCGAAAAGAAAAGAGGTGGAGGAGTAAAAGGAGGGGGAGACACAGATATAGGCATGTCATGCCCTTCTAAAATCCAAAAAGTGAGAAGCCGACACGGCCAGTCCGTTACTGCCTGTGCCACCTCTGTGTCGCCGGGTTTGTGCCAGAGCCGCGGTGAACCCTGACGGCCAGCCCCCCTCTCCCAATACTGGTGCCTGTCCGCTGGTGGGTCGAGCGAGCCCTCCTGTGGTGGAGGCAGCTCTAAGCTTTTTAATTTAAATTGTCTCTCTAATTTGAATAAATACACTTTAAATCCATTTACAAGGATCTATTGGAGGGCAAGTCTCATGCCAGCAGCCGCGTAATTCCAGCTTCAGTAGCGTCCACTAAAGCTGCTGCAGTTAAAAAGCTTTTATAAGGATCGAGCTCGGCTGTCCACCCCAAGGCATCCTACTGCCAGTCCGAGCCCCTATGCCTTGGGGTGCCTCCTGATGCTCTTCACTGAGTATCCCGTGGTCCCGAAGCATTTCCTTTGAAAAAATGATGTGTCCAAACTACAGGTGGTGTAGCTTGCTTAACAGCCGGGATAATCCGCTGACTAGCAGACCCTGCTACTAGGCACAAAGTATTTCCTGGGCTAGATGCAGTTAAAAATTTGTAATTAGATACTCTCGTTGGATGCTGAGAAAGCATTCCATAGAGTCTCCTGGCACGCCATATATGATTCTCTTAAAAAGCTTGGGGTAGGGGTCTAGGGGACCCTTTTATAGCCAAAATCACGGCCCTGTATCGCAATACGTCACCTAGGCTGAAGATAAATGGAACTGTAGCACCCTGAGGGCTCGGTTGCTACAGAGGTATTGCACCTCACCCAGAGGTGTGATATCTCACTCTCAGGTAAGGATGTAGTGTGGATCAGGACCCGACACCTGCATGCATTACACCACATTGCCGTGGGGCAGGGCGACCAATATGCCCCTGAGATGGGCACGACAGTCCCTGTCCCTGGCTGGAGTGGGGGGAGGGAACACTGAGGAAGGGGAACCCTGTAGTGCAGGAGCAGGGAGGAAGCAGTTCCTGGGTGCATTGAGAAGGGAGTATAAAAGGTGGGCACCATCTTAGTTCAGTGCAGAGAAGTCTGAGCAGAAGTGGCAGGGAGCAGGGGCTCTGCATGAGCTCTGCTCCGGAGGCGGGCCTAGTAACAGAGGCCCAGGCCTGGAAGAGGGAGAAGGAAGGAAGAGGAGCGGAGAAGGCTCCAGGAACGAGGAACGAAGGGATCTCAGGGGTGCGGACGGGCGAGTCGCCACCGCACGCCCGAATCCACCTGCGTGGAGGGGTCAGGCCAAAGGGGGAGACCGGTCCCCGAAACTAGTGGAGGCAGGAAACGACCCTCAGCTAGAAAGAGGAGGCTGTGACATTTTATGTGGCGCAGCCCCTCGCTACACCCGCTAGGAAGGCACCACAAAGGGTCAGGGAAACTGGCGCCAAGTTTACCAAGAGGAGGCCCGAGGCAGCCGGACAGAAGGGTTGGTAAGAAAGGCCAGACAAAGGACACACAAAGGGGGTCCTGTGAAGCACTCCAAAGTTATCTGGGAGTTGTCGGAGCCCCTCACCTGGTGAGCACAGTACGACGTGGGCAGCCGTTACCTGCAGACGTGGTCTGGATAATAAGAACTGTGAGTAAAGGCCCTGGACTGCATCACTGACTCCGTGTCGTTACTGCTGCTGTCCTGCACCATCACCCCCATCCTCCGCATACACTGCCCTGAGGCTATACTCCTCCCGTGGGGAGTTATGCTACGCTATGCTGCACCCACAACACCAGCCTCAGCGGTCTGCCCTGGAGCGGCTGTTCACTCTGACCGCAATCCACGGGTGGCGTAGTCGGACATTTAAACATCAAAACCACATAAATAGTTCCGCCACTGGTTTGACCGCCCTGAGCCACGGAACCGGGTTGCCGCCACGGAGACTACAACCACCAGCATCCACCAAAAAGGGTCCGGCTCCGGGTGTCCCAAGGCCCAGGGGGCGCGTCAGAACATTTTCATCACCTTTCACAATCACCAATGGGACAAGGCAGGGATGTTCTCTGTCCCCTCTCTTATACATCCTAGTGATGGAGCACCTGCTCTCATCAATTCGCCATAACCCCAATATTAGGTGGATTGAGGTGGGAGGCACCGAGTACAAGTGCTCTCTATTTGCTGATGATGTCCTAGTATATATCACTCAATCACATATATCCATCCATGCTGTTATGGCTGAAATAGATCACTTTGTTACATGGTCAAATTTTAAAATCAATGCAGCGAAGTCTGAGGCCCTCGATGTCTCCCTCCCCAAATCCATATAGGATTCCATCCAGTCCAACTTTCCCTTTGCCTGGCCCTCACAGGGTATCAAATACTTAGGAATTCCTATTCATAGAGACCTCTCCCATCTATGTTATCTTAATTTTGGGCCCTTTATTGAACAACTCCATACAGACCACGGTTGGCAAGTTAGAACTGTAAGATTCACTACGTGAACCACTGGTATTTTGTGGAAAAGCACATGTAAGATTCTGCAACAGTCTCTGCTGATACTCCTGCATGCGTGCATCCCTTTCTATGGCAGGAATAATTTCTGCAAATTTACTTTTGTACCGGGGATCTAACAGTGTGGCAACCCAGTAGTCAGGATTATTTCTAATTCTCACAATTCGAGGGTCATGTTGCAGGTAGTGCAGCAAGAAGGCACTCATGTGTGTTGCGCATCCAGGAGCACCAAGTCCCTGTTGTGTTGGTGGCGAGGTAACAATCATGCTTCCTTCCTCTGTCCTCTCCCCCCAACCTCGCACAACAGAAATGTGATCAAGGTCTCCCTCATCTGATGAGTCTTCCATCAGTTCGTCCTCCACTTCTTCCTGGGCTCCTGCACCTTCCTCACTAGTTTGGCTGCTACCATGCGCTCTGGTAAAACCATCTCCCCCACCCTCACATGCCTGCCGCCTTGGTGCTGCCGACCGTCTGGACCTTGCAGATGTTAGCCCTTCCGCATACAACTCCTCCTCCTCTACTTCCTCCACCTCCTCTTGTGCCACCACCTGACTCCGAATTCTGTTTAACATGTGCTCCAGCATGTAAATCACCGGAATAGTCATGCTGATAATGGCATCGTCAGCACTAAACATCTTCGTCGCCATTTCAAAACTATGCAGAAGGGTGCATAGGTCCCTGATCTGAGACCACTCCTCCAGCGTGATTTGCCCCACCTCTGGATCTCGTTGGCCCAGGCTATATGTCAGAACATATTGCACCAGGGCTTGTCGGTGCTGCCACAGTCGCTGCAACATGTGCAGAGTTGAATTCCACCGGGTAGGCACATCGCATTTTAGCCGGTGAAGTGGCAGGCCCAACGACTTCTGTAGAGATGTAAGTCGCTGAGCTGCGGGATGCGAACGGCGAAAGTGAGCACACAGCGACCGTGCCCTCTGCAGAAGGCCATCTAGTCTGGGATAGTGGGCTAAAAATTGCTGGACAACCAGGTTCAACACGTGAGCCATACAAGGCACGTGTGTGACATTGCCCCGGCGAAGGGCCGCACCCAGGTTTGCAGCATTGTCGCACACGGCCTTCCCTGGTTTCAGGTCCAGTGGAGACAACCATTCATGAAATTGGTTCTCCAGAGCTGACCACAACTCCTCAGCTGTGTGACTCACATTTCCCAGACATTTCAATGTAAAAACCGCCTGATGACGTTGAGCCCTACTGCCAGCATAGTAAGGAGGTGTGCAGGATCGCTTCTGCGCAGTTAGAAAGCTTGTGGCATGACCAGACAGGCTTTGGGTGCAGGTGGAAGACCGAGAGGAGGTTGAGGAGGCAGAAGCAGTGGAGGAACTTTGACATAAAGAGGATTGACGCACAACTCGTGGGGACGGCAAGACTTGGACAGCAGCCCCTTGTCCTGCTGTCACCATAGTTACCCAGTGCCCAGTCAGCGACATGTAACGTCCCTGTCCATGCCTACTCGTCCAAGTGTCTGTGGTGAAATGCACCCTGTCACACACAGAGTTTCTCAAAGAAGCGGTGATGTTGTGTGCGACATGCTGGTGGAGCGCAGGCACACCTTTCTTTGAGAAGTAGTGCCGACTGGGCATCTGGTACTGGGGCACTGCGACGGACATAAGGTCTCGAAAATCCTCTGTGTCCACCAGGCGGAAAGGCAGCATTTCTGTAGCCAAGAACTTGCAGATGGTGAAATTCAACCTCTTAGCTTTCTCATGGCTAGGAGGAAATGGTCTTTTACTTGTCCACATCTGAGGGACCGAGGGCTGGCTATTGTGCTTAGACGGGGTTGATAAGGGTGTCCCCGGCAAACTGCCGGTCTGTGAGGAAGATGCAGGCGGACATGTTAGGTTGCCTTGATCCAAAGGTGGTGCTATCGATGTCGGACAGCGCTCAACACCAGCTGGTGTTACCACCTCCAAAGAAAATGATGACCTGCCAATCACGCTGGCTGTTGCGGGTAAAGAGGTGGCAGGTCTGCGCCCCAAAACAGGTGTGACTGCTGTCCCCCCAGTCACAGAGGATGAAGAGGCCGCGGATGCACAAGATATGGCAGACGGTGGTTGGCCCGGCCGGCTAGGCCGCATTGTAGCACACTGAGCTTCCCACTGCATGTCCATGTGCCGGTTCATGCATGAAGTACTCAAACTATGTATTTTTTGGCCTCTACTTAGCTTTTGCTGACAAATGTTACAGATAACACGAGTTGGGTCATCTTTATCGATCTGAAAAAATGCCCAGGCTATGCAAGGCTTAGCACCCATGCGACCTGAAGAGCCACCACGACTTGTGGTGAGAGGCAGAGTTGTGTTTGAGGATGCAGTTGTTGACGTGCTTCCGGTACTACGTCTCTGTCCAGGAAGGCGCAACCTGACCTCGTCGTCACTAGCATCTTCCTCCACCTCCTCTGCTGACCTCATCTCTTGGCTGACTGTGGGTTGACAGTAAGTGGGATCTCCAACCTCATCATCATCACCCTGTGCGTTATCACAACCGTCGTCCTCAGAGCCAACCTGTTCCTGCCCTGACAAAAAACTAAAGTTGTCGCTCCAATCAGGTATTTGAGTCTTATCATCGTCTTCCTCATTGTCTCCACCAACAGGAGTTACAGTTTGGGAATGAGGGTCTACATTATGGTCAGAACCTTCTGCGTCTGGTCCTGGATCCGACTCATAAAGATTCTGGGCATCAGTGCAGATCATTTCCTCGTCTGGATTCACAGAAGCGCTGGAGTCGACCTCTGATTCCCAGGCTATAGTATGAGTAAACAGCTCTGCAGACTCAACCATCTGTTCTACCTCATACTCAGACGGGCAGCTGGAGATTTGGGAGCTGTGAGGAAGCAAGTGCGATTGGGGTGACACCTTTGAGGACTGGAGTATTTGTGATGTTGAAGTTGATGTGGAGGAGAGCCCACTTAAAGGAGCACTTGATATCCGTTGAAGCACCTGCTGTTTTTGTGCCTCATCTGGAATTTGTAGCGATTGGCGTGGCCGTAAGAAAGGGATCTTATCACATTGTCCGCTAAAAGAAGCAGACATTTTAGTTTGGCTGGAAGATGGTCTTTCTTCTGCAGATGTTACTGTTGCTTTAACACCTACCCCACGGACACAACCTTTTTTCCCCTTCCCAACACTATTCCCCTTTCCACCAGCAGCAGGCCTTTTTCCACTCATTTTGGTGTTTAACTAATTAACAACTCTGGAGTTGTTTGCACAAAAAAACAATGGATGGGAACCGAGCAGAGCTGAGTGGCCAAACTGTGGTATTAGGCCAAAACTATTGGCTGGGTTAGATGCAGAAAAAAAATATATTCAATTTGCAACCTGATGGAGGTCAGTATAGATGGACTAATACAACAAGTCCCACACACTGCTAGAAGCCCAAATATTTTTTCAGAGCTACATGCAGAAAAAAATATATTCAGTTTGCAACCTGATGGAGGTCTGTATAGATGGATTAATAGAACAAGTCCCACACACAGCTAGAAGCCCAATATTTTTTCAGAGGTAGATGCAGAAAAAAATATATTCAGTTTGCAACCTGATGGAGGTCAGTATAGATGGACTAATACAACAAGTTCCACACACAGCTAGAAGCCCAATATTTTTTCAGAGGTAGATGCAGAAAAAAATATATTCAGTTTGCAACCTGATGGAGGTCTGTATAGATGGATTAATAGAACAAGTCCCACACACTGCTAGAAGCCCAATATTTTTTCAGAGGTAGATGCAGAAAAAAATATATTCAGTTTGCAACCTGATGGAGGTCAGTATAGATGGACTAATACAACAAGTCCCACACACAGCTAGAAGCCCAATATTTTTTCAGAGGTAGATGCAGAAAAAAATATATTCAGTTTGCAACCTGATGGAGGTCTGTATAGATGGATTAATAGAACAAGTCCCACACACAGCTAGAAGCCCAATATTTTTTCAGAGGTAGATGCAGAAAAAAATATATTCAGTTTGCAACCTGATGGAGGTCAGTATAGATGGACTAATACAACAAGTTCCACACACAGCTAGAAGCCCAATATTTTTTCAGAGGTAGATGCAGAAAAAAATATATTCAGTTTGCAACCTGATGGAGGTCTGTATAGATGGATTAATAGAACAAGTCCCACACACTGCTAGAAGCCCAATATTTTTTCAGAGGTAGATGCAGAAAAAAATATATTCAGTTTGCAACCTGATGGAGGTCAGTATAGATGGACTAATACAACAAGTCCCACACACAGCTAGAAGCCCAATATTTTTTCAGAGGTAGATGCAGAAAAAAATATATTCAGTTTGCAACCTGATGGAGGTCTGTATAGATGGATTAATAGAACAAGTCCCACACACAGCTAGAAGCCCAATATTTTTTCAGAGGTAGATGCAGAAAAAAAATATATTCAGTTTGCAACCTGATGGAGGTCAGTATAGATGGATTAATAGAACAAGTCCCACACACAGCTAGAAGCCCAATATTCTTTCAGAGGTAGATGCAGAAAAAAATATATTCAGTTTGCAACCTGATGGAGGTCAGTATAGATGGACTAATACAACAAGTCCCACACACAGCTAGAAGCCCAAATATTTTTTCAGAGCTAGATGCAGAAAAAAATTATATTCAATTTGCAACCTGATGGAGGTCAGTATAGATGGACTAATAGAATGATGCTATGCCCAAAAGATTTTACTTCACTAGGTGCAGTAAAAAAATTGGTATTCTATACACAGGTGGTATATCTTGCAACACAGATAGGCTACTCCACTGACTAACACACTCTGCAATAGGCCAAAAAGGATTAGCTTTGCTAGATTCAGCCAAATGCTGTGAAAAAAACTTGCACAGCACTGGCACAGACCTGCCTGGCAAAAACTGATAGGAACTGATGTAACCTAGTCCTGAAAAGGACTGCAATTACAATTAGTCTTTACTCCCACAATCTATCTATTTAAGAGCACAGACCTGCCTGATAAAAGTCGTAGGAAATGCTGTAACCTAGTCCTTAAAAGGACTGTAATCACAACTATTCCCTACTCCCAAGCTATCTGTAGATTTGTGTGAAAATTGGCTTGAAATTAACAAGGTATAGCGCACACAGCAACAGCGGTGCCGTCTAACACGCAGCTGCAGCAGTGAGAAAATGGTGGCGACGGGGAAAATGGCTTGGTCTTATAGGGCAAGGACATGTGACATACACTGCCAATGACACATGCCCTTGCTTGTGTGAAAAAAGCACTTCGCTCCGTGTGTGCGCTGCTGATAGGCTGACAGATTGTACCTCCCCACTGTAAATGCGGGAAAGAGAAAAAAAAATGGAGATCTTCATTGTTCCTGCAGAGATCCATCCCCTGCCCCTCCCCCCACCCCGCTGTACACTCAAACTGCGTATTTACATTAATTTTCATCATTACTGAGAAAAAATCCAGTTATGATTTTGGTGCACGAACAGTTATCGAACATAACCTCGAACAGCCGAATTTTTCTCAAATTGTTCGTGTTCGCCGAACGGCTCGAACACCGCCCAAAACAGCTCGAATTTGAGATTGGCGAACAGTTCGAGTAGAACAACGCTCATCTCTAGTCTTGGTACTCCCGCAGTTTACTCTCCCGGTTAAACGGTGTTATGAGGCTTTGTAAGTTGTCCCGGTAGCGAGGATCTAGGAGGGTGGACACCCAATAATCAGCCGTGTTGAGAATGTGGGCGATGCGGCGGTCGTTTCTCAGGCACTGCAGCATGAAATCAACCATGTGCTGCAGACTGCCAACTGGCCAAGAAACGCTGTCCCCTGCTTGAGGCGTGATCTCTGCCTGCTCTGCATCACCCCACCCTCGCTCTAGATACTGACTACTAGAGCATTGTGTACCTCCCTCCTCTGGACAGATGTCTTCCTCATCCATTGACTCCTCCTCATCCTCCTCACAAAGTGTCCCCTGCCTAGGCCTTTGTGAGGAACCACGTTGCGCAGACTGTAGAGAAGCAGATGGCATTTTTGACTCCTCATCCTCCACCTCTTCCAAAACCTCATCCCTTAGTGCTTGCAGTGTTTTTTCAAGCAGGCAGATAAGGGGGATAGTCATGCTGACTAGTGCATCATCTGCACTCGCCATCCGCGTGGAATAATCGAAGGCACGCAAAACGTGGCAAATGTCCTTCATAGAGGCCCACTCAGTGGTGGTGAAGTGTGAACGGCGCGCACTGTGACTTGTTTGCGCCTGCTGCAGCTGGTACTCCATTACTGCTGCCTGCTGCTCACACAACCTCTTCAACATATGTAACGTTGAATTCCACCTGGTGGGTAGGTCACATATGATGCGATGTTCCAGAAGACGTAATCGGTGCTGCAGAGCTGCAATGCGTGATCTTGCATTGCTGGAACGCCACAAGTGAGCGCACTCTATGCGGACCTTGTGAAGCAGTGCATCAAGATCTGGATAGTCCCTCAAAAAACTCTGCATGACCAAGTTGAGCACATGTGCCAGACATGGGATGTGAGTGAGGTTGCCTAGGCCCAGAGCTGCCACCAGATTTCGGCCATTGTCACACACTACCATGCCTGGCTGGAGATTCGCTGGCACAAACCACACGTCGCTCTGCTGCTTGATGGCATTCCAGAGCTCCTGCGCTGTGTGGCTTCGATTCCCCAAAGAAATTAATTTTAATATGGCCTGTTGACGTTTGGCCACGGCTGTGCTCATATTGGTCATCATAACAGGTAACCGTTCACGGGTCGATGTGGAGGTAGACCGTGACGGCTCCTGCAGCGCTGATTCAGAGGAACTGGAGTATGAGGAGGAGTCAATGTGTACAGACTGGATTCCTGCAATCCTTGGAGTTGGCAGAACACGTACAGCGCCACTCTCAAGATCTGTACCCGGCTCCACAACATTTACCCAATGGGCAGTGAGGGAAAGGTATCGTCCCTGTCCATGCTTACTGGTCCACGCATCGGTGGTCAGGTGGACCTTGCTACTGACGGCGTTTTGTAGCGCATGTTTAATTTTTCCCTCCACATGATGTTGCAGGGCAGGGACGGCTTGCCTGCTGAAATAAAAGCGGCTGGGCACGTTGTATTGTGGGACTGCCAATGGCATAAAGTTACGGAATGTGTCAGTCTCCACCAGCCTGAATGATAGCATTTCAAGGGCCAGTAGTTTAGCAATGCCAGCATTCAGAGCCCGTGCTCGGGGGTGGTTTGCCGAGTATGGGCGCCTTTTCTCCCATGCCTGTGCTAACGATGGCTGTAGACTGGCCTGGGAGTGTGAGGATGACTGGGAAAGTGGTGCTGTGGGTGGAATTACACTGTGTCTCTGTACAACAGTGCCAGAGATTCTTCCATGGCGATCCTGTGTGGAAGCCGAACCAGCTGTGTGTGAGCTGGAGGAAGAGGCTACAACACGAGCTGAAGAGGTGGTAGGTGGCGCTGTAGGTTGGCCTAGGTCCTCAGTGTGTTTTTGTATCTCCACCACGTGCTTGGTCCGCACATGTTTCCACATATTTGTGGTATTGAGGTTGCTGACACTTTTCCCTCTTTTCACCTTCTGATTACACAGCTTGCATTTGACAAAGCAAATGTCATCTGCAACTGTGTCAAAAAAGGACCAGACACTGCAAGTCTTGGGAGCGCCCGCTTTGGATTTTGGAAGAGCCATGCTCCTAATGGGTGCCGAAGTGGAGGCTACAGGCAACCAAGTCTGCCCCCTCCCTCTCCCTCCTTTTTGGGCTGTTCGGGGAATCTCTTCCTCAGAGCTGCTCCCACCACCTTCCTGTCCCTCACGCCATGATGGGTCAAGGACCTCATCATCTACACCACCCTCTTCAAACAACTGCTTCTCCTGGGTAGTCTCGACAGCACAGTACGCACCAGAAAGTGGCACCTGAGTCTCATCATCAGATGCGTACTGAGGTGTGCTGCTGACCATAGGCACTGGCCCACCCGCCTCTTCAGATTCAGAGAGACAAAATGGTTGCGCATCACTGCATACTACCTCTTCTTCAAATTCTCGAATTCTGCTTGGCTGGCCCCCTCTTTCTAAGCCAAGAGATTCAGAGAACAGAAGTAGAGATGGCTCCTGTCCAGGGCTCTCTGACTGCCTGGGCAATTTGGCAGGTGGTGAAGAGACAGATGGGTGCTCTTCAGTGCTCAGGACCTGAGAGGATCTGGAACTAATTGAAGTCGATGCGTTAGCTGCCATCCATCCGACAACGGCTTCAATTTAGTCCTCCCGCAACAGTGGGGTACGGCTAGCTCCTACAAAGCTGCGCATAAAGGACTGTTCCCTGGTAAAACTGGGGGATGCTGAGTCACTGGTGCCCGCAGCAGGCACAGAATCCCCATGTCCTCTCCCTGCAGGCACAGAATCCTCACGTCCTCTCCCTGCAGAAACTCCACGCCCACGCCCACGACCACATGCCTTACTCCCTGCCTTCTTCATCTTGGTAGACTGATAAAGATAGGCAGAAAAGTACTAAGAGCTTAGTGTGCTTATTCCTGAACAGCTGCTAACAGGTATAAGAAACACTAATTTTATAAAGTGTGGACTAGACTTTAATATGAGCTAATGTGGCCTACACAACTGTAAAGTGGAGTGTTTGGTGAACTTTATTTAGGTTTTTTTTGTCACAAAAAGACACTTGATGTGCCTAAAGAGGTCATAACGATAGTATCACAAACTTTTTGTAGCTATTACAATGTAGGAAGGTAACCTACAATGCAATAGATGAGGCTGCAAAAAATAGGCTAATACTAATCTGGCTGGGGCTGCAGGGCCCAATGCTGCAGAAAGGCTCCTCTAACTACTCCTATATAGTGTGTTTGGAACCAATTTAGCTGAATATGGCTGGAACCACCACACTAATAGGAGATATCAGGAAAAATTATGAATTGGCAAAAAAGGACAATGTATGAGGCAGTGACACACACTGAGTGCACTACAACCAGACGTGGTTGAAGCACACACTACAGGGTGAGCTGCACTCACACACCAGACCTTGCAGACAGCGGTGAACAGTACAGATGCAGAGCACTGTGCACTAGCGCTGCAAGACCAAAAAAATTTCTCTATCTACTCCTATATAGTGTGTTTGGAACCAATTTAGCTGAATACGGATGGAACCACCACACTAATAGGAGATATCAGGAAAAATTATGAATTGGCAAAAAAGGACAATGTATGAGGCAGTGACACACACTGAGTGCACTACAACCAGACGTGGCTGAAGCACACACTACAGGGTGAGCTGCACTCACACACACAGACCTTGCAGAAAGCGGTGAACAGCACAGAGAACTGTGCACTAGCACTGCAAGGCACAGCGATTTATAAAGTAGCTTGGGTAAAGCAGAATAGACCAAATTGGTAGCTAAAACTGTCCCTCAGAACAACAGCGTCCTATCCCTAACTGAATTCAGAGCAGAGTGAGCTCAAAATGGTGGCGGCGGCTTTTATAGTGCATCATGACATCATTTCAGCAGCCAATCACAGCCATGCCATTAGTTAAGATGCCTACATGCCTAACAGGATGTGCCCACACTTCTTAGGATCCTCATTGGCTGAATAAAATGAAAATGGCTCATTGCATTATGGGAACTTCCGATTCCGGTATACGATATTGCAAAAGTATCGGAATTAAGTATCGGAATTCCGATACCGCGAATATCGGCCGATACCCGATATTTCAGTATCGGAATGCTCAACACTACTCAACACTGTTTTATCCATGTCTCTGCTGGAGACAGATGCTGCTGAGCTTGCTCCTGTGTACTGGGAGATATTAGCTAGATAGATGGGCTCTTGTTTGAAGTCAGTCCTGTGCTGTGTACCTGTTCAATCGACCTTGCAGCACTTTTTTTTTTCTTGTGCAATTACTGAGATTCTGACAGAAAGAGCAGGGCCCATTCCATAGATCAGTGTTGTGCACCGGTTGTACTGTCTGTGCTCCATGCAGACCTTTAATGTATTTTTGCACTTGCTAATGTGATAAAGCAAGCAAGCCCTTGTAGGCCAATTTTTGGATTTGTGGAGTTGAAATTCAGCTATCTGCAGAGCTTGTCAGTGCAGAGCTTCTGAGTGCAGCGCACAAAAAAACTTTTTTTTTTTCATTTGCTAATGTGGTAGTGCAAGCTGTGTTTAGCCCAGTTTGTCATTTTTTTGGTGGGTGAAGTTCAGCTGTATGCACAGTAAAACAAATATTTTTTTTCTGTTGGCAGGCAGAGTCCAGAAAAGTTTTCTTTGTGTCTCAAATGTCATGCACTGTGCTATACGTCAGCTACTATGTTAGTGGCGGTGAACTTCAGCTGTTTTCAGAGTAAAAAATATATTTTTTCCGTTGCTAGCCACAGTCCACCAAAGATATTTTTGTGTTTTTTAAATGTGATACAGTCACCTACTATCTTAGTGGAGGTGAACCTAAGCTGTTTTCAGAGTAAAAAAAAAGATTTTTTTTGCTGCTAGGCAGAGTCCAAAAAATTTTTTTTTCTGTCGCAAACGTGTTACACTCTGCTATAAGCCACCTAGTCCTTTTAGTGGCAGTGAAATTCAGCTGTATTCAGAGCTTGTGCAGAGTCAAAAAATCTATTTTTTGCTGTTCCTAACGTGATACAGCAGGCTATATCTGAGTTGGAGAATATCTCCTATGTTATACAGGCATCATCCACACTAAAAAAATACTTTGTTTGGTACCTAATGTTATACAGCAGAGACTTCTCAGTTTGAAATAGTTTGGAGAAAATCTCCTATGTTATATAAGCCTCATCCACACTAAAAAAATACTTTGTTCTGTTAGTAACGTTATACGGCAGGCCATATCTTGCCTTGTCATTTAGTGCCGCTGAAATTCAGGTGTGTGCAGAGCTGTTGCAGACCTAAAAATTGTATTTTGTTTTGCTAATAGCGTGCTCTTACCACACTATCTGAGCAACATGAGTGGGAAAAAGATAGGTCGTGGTGGAAGGGGGAATACGCTTGGTGTTCAAGTTGTACATGGGGTTGGTGGTAATGTTAGTGAAAGCACTAGTGAACCAACACAAACAGGTCCTATCCAAAGACAACTAACAACATCTGTTAGTGGACGGGCTACTCCACTCCCTTTCTTTGACAGCTGCACAGTGATACACCTTGTTGATAAGGGTCAGAAAGATTAAATGTTCCAGTGGATGGCAATCACTGCATCAAGTGGCCTTTCCTCTTCTTCCTCCACCTCAACAACACGCACAGTACAGTCCACAAAGGTGGCACCCCAATTACCCATGCTTCCCCCGTCACAACAGTCCAACTGCCCAACTGACTGTAGCGAAGCACAGATGGGCAAGTCTGTAGAACTGTTCACCCATTCTATACCATGGGCATCAGAAGTGTACTCCAAACAGTCAGAGTCAAAAGGAGGAAAGCATCTGCACCCATGCCCAAAATTTTTTTAGGTTGGATTCAGGGCAGGACGGAGTAGGGTTTGAGCAAGTTCCTGACCCTCGTCACTAGTGTTGAGCCACCCCCGTAGTGTTCGAGTTCGGTTCGGTTCATCGAACTGTTCGTCGTACTGTTTGTCGAACACCTTCGAACACCGTTAAAACCAATGGCAGGCAAACAAAAACACATAGCAACACATAGAAAACACATAGAAAACACTTCAAAGGTGTCCAAAATCTGACAAACTACTCAGAAGACACAACTAACACATGGAAAAGTGACAAGTACATATAGTCATGCGAAAAGAAAAGAGGTGGAGGAGTAAAAGGAGGGGGAGACACAGATATAGGCATGTCATGCCCTTCTAAAACCAAAAAAGTGCGAAGCCGACACGGCCAGTCCGTTCCTGCCCGTGCGACCTCCGTGTTGCCAGGTTTGTGCCAGAGCTGCGGTGGACCCTGACGGCCAGCCCCCCTCTCCCAATACTGGTGCCTGTCCGCTGGTGGGTCGAGCGAGCCCCCCTGCTGTGGAGGCAGGTCTAAGCTTTTTAATTTAAATTGTTTCTCTAATTTGAATGAATACACTTTAAATCCTTTTACAAGGATCTATTGGAGGGCAAGTCTGATGCCAGCAGCTGCGGGAAATCCAGCTCCAGTAGCGTCCACTAAAGCTGCTGCAGTTAAAAAGCTTTTATAAGAATTGAACTTGGCGGTCCAGGGCAAGGCGTCCTACCGCCAGTCCCAGCCCCTGTGCCTTGGGGTGCCTCCCGATGCTCTTCACTGAGTGTCCCGGGGGCCCGAAGTATTTCCTTTGAAAAAATTAAGTGTCCAAACTACAGGTGGTGTAGCTTGCTTAACAGCTGGGATGATCCGCTGACTAGCAGACACTGCTACTAGGCACAAAGTATTTCCTGGGCTAGATGTGTAGCACCCCGAGGACTCGGCTGCTACAGGGGTATTGCACCTCAGACCAGAGGTGTGGTATTCCACTCCCGGGTAAGGATGGAGTGTGGGACAGAGCTCAGACAGCTGCATGCACTACACTCACCCCATTTCCGGGGGACAGAACAACGGTACTCCCACTAGGTAGATGTGCAGGTACGACAGAGTCTGTCCCCGGCTGGAGTGGGGAGGGGGGAGGAATATCCCTGTAGTGTAGGAGCAGATAGGGGAGGTACTCTGGGTATAGCTAGGAGCCCATTGGGTGCTAGTCACCTGGGCTCGGGTGTCAGAGGGAGTATAAGAGGTGGGCACCATCTTTAGACAGGGTCTGTTCAGAGAGAAGCTCAGCCAGAGAGGGCTGAGGGGGGGAGCTGTGGCTCCGTCTGGGCCCAGCTCCAGGGCCAGGCCTGAAGCGGAGAGAGAGAGACAGAAAGTCCCAGAGACGCAAGGGGAGAGAGGAACCCTGAGATCCCACAGGAGAACGAAAAGGGTGAAGGGTTGGCAGAGAAGGGTACCGGATCCCAAACTGGTAGAGGCTAATTATCCTCAGCCAGGAACCGGAGGTCGTGGTCAAGCTTTGGCACGACCCTCACCACATCCACCAGGAAGGCATACCACGCGTAGGGCCAGGGAAGCCAGGAAAGGTTTTACCACCAAGAAGCCCGAGGGAGCCGGACATATGTGGGTCCCTGGTGAGAACGGCCAGTAGAAAGGAAGAGAGGGGAGCTCTGTACCACGCTCTGGAACTACCTGGGAGTTGGCCGAGTCCCTGCCCTGGTGGACACGGCATGACTCGGGTGGTCCTTACTGTGCACAAGCGACCGGATAAAGAACAGTGAGTAAAGCTTTTGAAACTGCACTTCAAGCCTCCGTGTTTCGTTGTCACACCTGCACCCTCAGTACTGGGACACCCGCACCATCACTCCCCTCATCCAAACTCTCAATAGCTGCCCTGAGGCCATACCCCTCCCGTTGGGGGTTATACCATCCACGCTGCACCATCCTTCCACCGGCCTCAGCGGTCTGCCCTGCAGTGGCAGCTCCATAGCTGCATTCAACGGGTGGCGTAGTCGAACCATATAGCATCATCTGCCAAACACTGCCTCCTAGTTTGACACCCTGGGCACGGACCGGGTCACCGCCACAAGGACTACTACCCCTATCCAGATCCGGCTCCGGGTATCCCCTGAACATGGCTCAGGGGGCGCGTCAACTTTGGCGTAGTCGGCAGGATTACGTGCCCGCAACCACCGGGTACTGCGTGCCTGAAGAAAAGTTCACATTTACCGTAAAAAGGAGTCTCCCGCCAATTCCAGAGGGTCCCCGCCATCAGACGCCATCTCGGATCGTTTCCCGCCGTTTGCCCGCCATCTGCAGCCTTTTCCCGCCATCCACGGAGTTTCCCGCCATAAAGAGACAATTCCCGCCATCTGAGATGATTTCCCGCCCTGGCAGAGCGGACGCCATTGTGGGCGTGCCAGAGGGTGGCAAGAGGCCACCTCCCATCGTGGGCCAGGACCAAGAACGGCGCCAAAAGCGGAAACCGCCCCCACCAGCAGAGACTGCAGTGGTGGAGATGTCCATCAGCGTGAGGGGGCTGCCCCTGAAACTGACAATCACCAAGTTGCCCCAGGACCGCCCTCAGTATGGGCAGATCAAGAACAAGAGAGAGAGGATGGGTGCAGCCTGGAGGAGTGTGGAGAGATCGCACCCGGAGATGGAGGGAGAGTCAGGCAGCACCGACCCCATGGTCAGGAGCCTGTTGCAGGCCGCCACCCCAGAAGGCCTGGTGGAGATCCTGGCACAGCTCCCCAGAGATCGAGAGCATGCACAGACCGCGCTGGAGGGCTTGGCTCGGAAGGTAGCCCGAGTGCAGCGAGAAGCGCTGGCCGAGTGGAGCAGGGAGATGGCCCAGCAGGCTGGAACCCGCCAGCGGAGGACGCCACCCGCAACGAGGAGCACGCCTGCCCCTGAAGATGGTGCAGAAGGGACGGAGGCCGGAGACGACGCCATGGAGGGAGCTGAAGAGATGGAAGCAGGTAACGGGGACGTCATGACCCCAAGCCCCGTAGCCGTAAGCCTGCCCCAGCTCCCCGTCGCAGAGCCCGAAGTCCCACTGATTGTGCCCGTTGCTGCATCGCCACCGCTCCAAACAAGGCCTCAAGCGGCAGGAGCCGCGTCCACGCCCCCTGCTACGCCCCGCGCCTCAATTTTTAGCGCGGCAAATCAGGAAATACCACCGGCCTGGTCGCAGGGCCGAGTACCCCCGGGCGCCGCTGTCTCTAAAGTTCCCTTCACCTTCAGAGTGCCACCGGCCTGGTCGCAAGGCCTGGTGAATTCGGGCGCCGATGCCCTCACCGCGCCCTCAACTTCCACAGTGCTGCCCCTGGGTGAAGATCTGTTTGCGCAGCATACCTGCCCGGATGGGCAGCCCTTTGTGTGGCCCCCGGAGTACGTTAACCCCCGACTCCGGGGGGAACGGCCCTTATGTGAGCCCCTGATCCCGGCTCCGGCACCCGCCAAAATCGTTCCGCTCCCGTTGGAGGAGGCTCAGTTCGCATGGGACCCCACCAGTGAAAACCTCATGGGGTTCACCCAGGAGACCCGGGCGGCCGCAGCCCAGCGGGCGGAGTGCTGCCGACAACAACTGGAGGTCTTCAACAGAGAACGGTGAGAGAGGCGGGTCCGCGAGGAGCAGCTGCAGGTTCAAAGCGCGGAGCAGAAACGCCGGACCCGACTAAACCCCCATGCGGCTCACGGTCCCCGCGCCACCGGGACCGTAATAAAGTTCCAACTGGAACACGGTTGGGGCTTTATCCGGGATCACAGAACCCCCGGCGACGTCTTTGTCACCCGCAGGGATGTCGAGAGCCATCTGCCGGAGGGACACCGTGGACGTGACCTTTACCTGGGTGACGAGGTCACCTTCACCCGGCATCAGTGTGCCAAAGGACCGTATGCCCTTCACGTGCACCGGTTGACGGAGGAAGAGCTGCAGTATGAGGGAGATCAAGAGGACTCGGACGGGTTTGGAGACTACCCTCAGGAAGGAGCAGGAGGGCATCGTTACCAATAAAAGGTGAACAGGACTGTATAAAGTTACCCGTCGGGGTATGAGAACTGTTGTGAATTAAGAGTATGGTCCCCGTTGGAACTAGTGAACTGTTACCTGTGTGCCCCTATTCCCCACAGGCTGAGGACTGTGAGCAGCCATTCCTATTCCCCACAGGCTGAGGACTGTGAGCAGCCATTCCTATTCCCCACTGGCCGAGGACTGAGAGCGGCCAAATCCCTGTAAATAGTTGCGCTTCCTAAAGCGCCCCCTACTGGTTTTAAAAGAAACTGCTTTCTACGTGAAATTAGAGACGGATGCACTTTACCTGGTCACAAGTTGCACGGTGGCCAGGAATCAATAGTGTGTTGGTCAAGAGTGTTTTATAATGAAAAGTTATATATATATGCTGCTAATAGAGTTTATAGTGTTTTATATGTATGTGGAGAAAATATTGTAATGTTTATTAGTGTGTAATACCTGTAATGTTAAAAGAAGAAAAGAACCTCCCATAAAGGGATGAGTTTACAGTTTATATTTTACATGTAAGTGCACTTTAAAATGTTTGTATGTTTCTATTGGGTTTTTACTCTTTTCCAGCCCGAGGACGTGCTGTGATTTACCAGGGGGGAATGTAGCACCCCGAGGACTCGGCTGCTACAGGGGTATTGCACCTCAGACCAGAGGTGTGGTATTCCACTCCCGGGTAAGGATGGAGTGTGGGACAGAGCTCAGACAGCTGCATGCACTACACTCACCCCATTTCCGGGGGACAGAACAACGGTACTCCCACTAGGTAGATGTGCAGGTACGACAGAGTCTGTCCCCGGCTGGAGTGGGGAGGGGGGAGGAATATCCCTGTAGTGTAGGAGCAGATAGGGGAGGTACTCTGGGTATAGCTAGGAGCCCATTGGGTGCTAGTCACCTGGGCTCGGGTGTCAGAGGGAGTATAAGAGGTGGGCACCATCTTTAGACAGGGTCTGTTCAGAGAGAAGCTCAGCCAGAGAGGGCTGAGGGGGGGAGCTGTGGCTCCGTCTGGGCCCAGCTCCAGGGCCAGGCCTGAAGCGGAGAGAGAGAGACAGAAAGTCCCAGAGACGCAAGGGGAGAGAGGAACCCTGAGATCCCACAGGAGAACGAAAAGGGTGAAGGGTTGGCAGAGAAGGGTACCGGATCCCAAACTGGTAGAGGCTAATTATCCTCAGCCAGGAACCGGAGGTCGTGGTCAAGCTTTGGCACGACCCTCACCACATCCACCAGGAAGGCATACCACGCGTAGGGCCAGGGAAGCCAGGAAAGGTTTTACCACCAAGAAGCCCGAGGGAGCCGGACATAGGTGGGTCCCTGGTGAGAACGGCCAGTAGAAAGGAAGAGAGGGGAGCTCTGGACCACGCTCTGGAACTACCTGGGAGTTGGCCGAGTCCCTGCCCTGGTAGACACGGCATGACTCGGGTGGTCCTTACTGTGCACAAGCGACCGGATAAAGAACAGTGAGTAAAGCTTTTGAAACTGCACTTCAAGCCTCCGTGTTTCGTTGTCACACCTGCACCCTCAGTACTGGGACACCCGCACCATCACTCCCCTCATCCAAACTCTCAATAGCTGCCCTGAGGCCATACCCCTCCCGTTGGGGGTTATACCATCCACGCTGCACCATCCTTCCACCGGCCTCAGCGGTCTGCCCTGCAGTGGCAGCTCCATAGCTGCATTCAACGGGTGGCGTAGTCGAACCATATAGCATCATCTGCCAAACACTGCCTCCTAGTTTGACACCCTGGGCACGGACCGGGTCACCGCCACAAGGACTACTACCCCTATCCAGATCCGGGTATCCCCTGAACATGGCTCAGGGGGCGCGTCAGATGCAGTTAAAAATTTGTAATTAGATACTCTCGTTGGATGCTGAGAAAGCATTGCATAGAGTCTCCTGGCACGCCATATATTATTCTCTTAAAAAGCTTGGGGCAGGGATCTAGGGCAGTGGTCCCCAACCTTTTTTGCATCAGGGACCTGCTTGAAGCAAGATCATTTTTCCATGGCCCAGCAAGGAGGGGGTGGGGTGGGCGGGGCTTTGGTCATATGGGGGCGGGGTAATGGAGGGATTTGGAGTTTAGTGCATACTTATCATATAGTGTAGACCAGGTCCCCGCCAGGAGCTATGCCAGGAGCCCCACATAATGTGCTGTGCCAGGAGCCGCATCACTGAGGCCCCATCACGCCCTGCAGCAGGACAGGGCAGCTGTCCTGACAGCTGCTGTTCAGCTGCATTTACTTCATCCCAGGGGCGGACACAGACTGTAGTGGGCCCCTGTGCAAGAAATTTTTGGGGGCCCCCCCCGCCCTTCATAAGGCAACAAAGTTATGTAAACATAACCCCCCCATGTGCATCTCTCACCCCCCCATGTGCAGCTCACCCCCGTGCATCTCTCATCCCCCTCCGTGCATCTCTCATCCCCCTCCGTGCATCTCTCATCCACCCCCCGTGCATCTCTCATCCCCTCCGTGCATCTCTCATCCCCCCCGTGCATCTCTCACCCCCCCGTGCATCTCTCATCTACCCCCCGTGCATCTCTCATCCCCCCCGTGCATCTCTCACCCCCCCGTGCATCTCTCATCCACCCCCCGTGCATCTCTCATCCCCCCCGTGCATCTCTCACCCCCCCGTACATCTCTCACCCCCCCGTGCATCTCTCATCTCTCCCCTCCCTCCCATGTGCATCTCTCATCTCTCCCCTCCCCCCATGTGCATCTCTCATCTCTCAGCTCCACCCATGTGCATCTCTCATCTCTCCCCTCCCCCCATGTGGATCTCTCATCTCTCCCCTCCCCCATGTGCATCTCTCATCTCTCCCCTCCCCCCCATGTGGATCTCTCATCTCTCCCCTCCCCCATGTGCATCTCTCATCTCTCCCCTCCCCCCCATGTGGATCTCTCATATCTCCCCTCCCCCATGTGCATCTCTCATCTCTCCCCTCCCCCCATGTGCATCTCCCATTCCCCCCACTCCTAGTTAATTGTATTTAAAAAAAAATAAAACTTGTTATACTTACCCCCATGCGATCCCTGCAGAATCCTGGCGCTCGTCCAAATCGCTGACACCAGGTTCTCCTGACTTCCGGCCATGTGACGGCGCCGTCACATGACCGGAAGTCAGGGGAATCATGAAGGTGCTTCCGCAGCAGCGCAGCGCTAAGATGTCCCGGACCCGGCGCTTAGCATGCGGCCGGGGGCCCCATGAGGAGAGAGACGCACAAGAGGGGGGCTCCGAGGGGGCTCCTAGCGGCCGGGCCCCATACTGGAGTCAGGGCAGTCATGCCCTGATGGCGGCCCTGCTGGAGGCTGGAGGGGCCCCCTCTCCCTGCGGACCGGCTGAAAAACCCCAACGGCCCGGTCCTGGTCCGCGGACCAGCGGTTGGGGACCTCTGATCTAGGGGACCCTTTTATAGCCAAAATCATGGCCCTGTATCGCAATACGTCACCTAGGATGAAGATAAATGGAACATTTTCATCACCTTTCATAATCACCAATGGGACACGGCAGGGATGTCCTCTGTCCCCTCTCTTATACATCATAGTGATGGATCACCTGCTCTCATCAATTCACCATAACCCCAATATTAGGTGGATTGAGGTGGGAGGCACCAAGTACAAGTGCTCTGCATTTGCTGATGATGTCCTAGTATATATCACTCAATCACATATATCCATCCCTGCTGTTATGGCTGAAATAGATCACTTTGTTACATGGTCAAATTTTAAAATCAATGCAGCGAAGTCTGAGGCCCTCGATGTCTCCCTCCCCAAATCCATACAGGATTCCATCCAGTCTTAGGAATTCCTATTCATAGAGACCTCTCCCATCTATGTTATCTTAATTTTGGGCCCTTTATTGAACAACTCCATATAGACCACGGTTGGCAATTAGAACTGTAAGATTCACTGCGTGAACCACTGGTGTTTTGTGGAAAAGCACATGTACACTGTGTTCCAAATTATTATGCAAAAAGTGTTTAGGAGTGATAATGTAAGAATTTTTTTGTTTGTCAGTTAAACTCATTGATGGTGATGTGTGTCAGGGCTCTTTATATCACTGTAAGCAATTGCAGACACCTGTGCTAATTAGTTTGGCAGGTATGTCCAATGAAAAGCAAGACTACTTAAGAAGGCTGTCCCACATTATTAAGCAGCCTACATTTTCTGCCAAAATGGGAAAGAAAAAGGATGTGTCGGCTGCTGAGAAGCAACAAATTGTGGAGTGTTTAGGTCAAGGCATGACTACAATCAACATTGCCAAGACACTTCATCCTGATCATTGCACAATCAAGAAGTATGTAGCTGATTCACAGTACACACTTGTGCGTGCTGATAAGGGAAAATTGAGGACTCTTTCCTACAGGCAATTATGTCAGGTTAAAAGAGCAGCGGCAAAAAAGCCTTGTCATAGCAGCAGACAAGTTTTTGAAGCTGCTGGTGCCTCCAATGTCCCCCGAACAACAAGATGCAGGGTCCTTCAGAGGTTTGCAGCTGTGCGTAAGCCATCCTGTCGACCTCCTCTATCCACTGTACACAAGCAGAAGCGGCTCCAGTGGACCAAACAATACATGAAGACTGACTTCAAAACTGTTTTGTTCACTGATGAGTGCCATGCAACGCTCGATGGTCCAGATGGATGGAGTGGAGGATGGCTGGTTGTTGGACACCCCATGCAAACACGGCTACGGCACCAACAAGGAGGAGGTGGAGTAATGTTTTGGGCTGGAATCATGGGGAGAGAGATTGTCAGCCCCTTTAGGATCCCTGAAGGGGTAAAGATGAACTCCATATTGTATGTGGAGTTTCTCCAACAGCACTTCCTGCCATGGTTCAAGAAGAAGAACCGTGCATTCCGCAGCAAGATCATTTTCATGCATGATAATGCCCCGTCTCATGCTGCACATAACACATCTGCATCTCTGGCTGATATGGGCATAAAAGGGGACAAACTTATGGTGTGACCCCCATGCTCCCCTGACCTCAACCCCATTCAGAACCTCTGGAGCATCATCAAAAGTAGTGTCTATGATGGCGGGAGGGAGTTCACATCTAAGCAACAACTCTGGTAGGGTATTCTGTCCTCATGCAAAACAATTGAAGCAGAAACCATCCAAAACCTGACAAATTCAATGGACTAGAGAGTTCAGAAGCTCCTTTCGAACAAGGGGTCCTATGTGCAAATGTAGCATCACCTAGAATAAAGTTTTGAGTTGAAAACTGTTTGATTTCAGTTTCTAATAACCTGCTAATGCTTATAATTTCAAAAATGACCATTTTTTTGTTCTTTATTAAAATGAAAAGGTTGATCGAAGAGTGTAGGGGATCTAAGAGTGTGGCAACCCAGTAGTCAGGATTATTTCGAATTCTGACAATCTGAGGGTCATGTTGCAGGTAGTGCAGCAAGAAGGCACTCATGTGTTTTGCGCATCTAGGAGCCCCAAAATTATTTTCCGGGCTAGATGCAGCTAAAAATTATTATTAATTTGAAAGCTGGTGGAGCTTAGTATAGATGGCCTAATAGAATCAGTACTGCAAACTGCTACAAGGCCCAAATTATTTTCCAGCCAAGATACAGATAAACATGATTAGTAATTTTAAATCTGGTGTTTAGTATAGATGGCCTAATAGAATCAGTACTGCACACTGCTACAAGGCCCCAATTATTTTCCAGCCAAGATACAGATAAACATGATTAGTAATTTGAAAGCTTAAAACGGTTGGTAGGGTGATTTTAACCAATCATCAAGCTTTTACTCTCCCCAGGATGACACAGGGGTAGAAAAGTCATTTTGGATCCATGATTTGTTCATCTTTATGAACGTGAGTCTGTCTACATTATCAGTGGAGAGCCGCGTGCGCTTATCTGTCAGTACACCACCAGCAGCGCTGAACACACGTTCAGACAGAACGCTGGCTGCGTGGAATGACAAGATTTCCAAGGCGTAAGTGGTGAGCTCCGGCCATTTATCCAGATTGTAAGCCCAAAAAGAGCAAGGGTCTAGTGACACAGTCATGGCTTCAATGTTTACTGTACCATCGTCTCTAGGCGTTGAATATGTGTCAGACTTCTTGTCTCCTGTGGCCTTGCAAAGGATGGGCTAAAAAAGTGGTGAAATGATTCCGCAAAATTGATGTTACCAGCAGATACTGTGTTTCTGTTACGTTTTGAGTGCTGAACACTCGACGGTCCCACCGTTGGCAAGTTGGAACTGTGAGATTCACTACGTGCACCACTGGTGTTTTTTGGAAAAGCACATGTAAGATTCTGCAACAGTCTCTGCTGATACTCCTGCATGCGTGCATCCCTTTCTATGGCAGGAATAATTTCTGCAAATTTACTTTTGTACTGGGGATCTAACAGTGTGGCAACCCAGTAGTCAGGATTATTTCTAATTCTCACAATTTGAGGGTCATGTTGCAGGTAGTGCAGCAAGAAGGCACTCATGTGTCTTGCGCATCCAGGAGCACCAAGTCCTTGTTGTGTTGGTGGCGAGGTAATGTGGCGCCCCTGAGGGTTCGGTCGCCACAAGGGGGGATACTGCAGCCTTTCAGCAGGTGTAGTGTCTCCTCACCCAGGTAAGGAAGGTGCACTGGTCAGGACCCTGAATCTTTATTCAACACTACACACTCCTGACCTATGGGGGGCAAGTATGCACCATAGTGCTGCCTCAGCAGGATCACGAGTGGGGGGAACTAAAAGTTAGGGGAACCATGTAGTGGGTGGAGGGTGTAGAACACACTTTTAGTTTGCACACATAGTTTCATATATATTAGTCTGCCATCTTAGAACAATGTTCTTTGATTGTGGTCTTCACAGCTGACAGTGGCCTTGTGTAGGAGCCTGCAGGGAGCTGAAGATGCACGGTCCTCATGCTCTGACCTCGACACAAGGAGCGGGGACGAGTTAACAGAGTCTCTACCCCGGTCAAGTTCCCTTGCTTAAGAAGGTCGGGAGCTATAGTGACAGCTACACCAGAAAAAGGATCCTAGGGAGCACGGACGGAGCGGCGTACGCCACCTGTACTCTTTATTCTGGCCAGCCAGAGGGACTCCTGCTGCAAGAGGGGTACCGGCCCTCGATATCTGACTTTGCCACTTTAAGTCTCTGTCAGAGAAGCCTGGTGGGCTATAGTGGATCCCCTCGCGGGACGGAATGCAGCAGCAATTGCCGCCGTGCCCCAAATCTGTGGATAGTCCAGAGGGATACCCTCTACACACGGACAGGAGAGGACTAAAAAGGGGAGAGTTAGGAACACTCTGAGGGTCCAGATCTAGACACCTGAAGCACTTGGGTGCGCTGAGCCCTCATCCCTGGTGGCCGCAGTCATCCGTGAGGAGCAGGGAGAAGCCTTGCGGCTGTGCTTGAAAACTGTGAGTAAAAGACCTGGAAGACTATCCCTATGGCCTCCGGACTATTTATTTCCACACTGCACCACACAGCACCTCAAGTGACTCTGGACTACTCTCCCCATCCTCCTGTCACATCTGCCCTGAGGCCCAGCTCCGCCTGTGGGGAGTTATAACACCTCAAGCTGCCATAACATCCAGCCTCAGAGGACTGCTAGCAGTGCTGTTGGTGCATCACCAGGCACCGCAGGTGGCGTAGTCATAATAACACCACTCGTTTCACCAACACCGAATGCCCTTCATTTTTAATGTGACGGCCCTGGGCACGGGACAGGTCCGGTCCACGACTACATCCCCCAAACATCTGACCCGGCTCCGAGTACACCCACCATCTTCCCAGGGCAGGTCTGAGAGGCTTCACAGTAACAATCATGCTTCCTTCCTCTGCCCTCTCCCCCGAACCTCGCACAACAGAAATGTGATCAAGGTCTCCCTCATCTGATGAGTCTTCCATCAGTTCGTCCTCCACTTCTTCCTGGGCTCCTGCACCTTCCTCACTAGTTTGGCTGCTACCATGCGCCCTGGTAAAACCATCTCCCCCACCCTCACATGCCTGCCGCCTTGGTGCTGCCGACCGTCTGGACCTTGCAGATGTTAGCCCATCCGCATACAACTCCTCGTCCTCTACTTCCTCCACCTCCTCTTGTGCCACCACCTGACTCCAAATTCTGTTTAACATGTGCTCCAGCATGTAAATCACCGGAATAGTCATGCTGATAATGGCATCGTCAGCACTAAACATCTTCGTCGCCATTTCAAAACTGTGCAGAAGGGTGCATAGGTCCCTGATCTGTGACCACTCCTCCAGCGTGATTTGCCCCACCTCTGGATCTCCTTGACCCAGGCTATACGTCAGAACATATTGCACCAGGGCTTGTCGGTGCTGCCACAGTTGCTGCAACATGTGCAGAGTTGAATTCCACCAGGTAGGCACATCGCATTTTAGCCGGTGAAGTGGCTGGCCCAACGACTTCTGTAGAGATGTAAGTCACTGAGCTGTGGGATGCGAATGGAAGAAGTGAGCACACAGTGACCGTGCCCTCTGCAGAAGGCCATCTAGTCCGGGATAGTTGGCTAAAAATTGCTGGACAACCAGGTTCAACACGTGAGCCATACAAGGCACGTGTGTGACATTGCCCCGGCGAAGGGCCACACCCAGGTTTGCAGCATTGTCGCACACGGCCTTCCCTGGTTTCAGGTCCAGTGGAGACAACCATTCAGGAAACTGGTTCTCCACAGCTGACCACAACTCCTCAGCTGTGTGACTCACATTTCCCAGACATTTCAAAGTAAAAACCGCCTGATGACGTTGAGCCCTGCTGCCAGCATAGTAAGGAGGTGTGCAGGATCCCTTCTGCGCAGTTAGAAAGCTTGTGGCATGACCAGACAGGCTTTGGGTGCAGGTCGAGGACCTAGAGGAGGTTGAGGAGGCAGAAGCAGTGGAGGAACTTTGAGATAAAGAGGATTGACGCACAACTCGTGGGGACAGCAAGACTTGGAGAGCAGCCCCTTGTCCTGCTGTCACCATAGTTACCCAGTGCCCAGTCAGCGACATGTAACGTCCCGGTCCATACCTACTCGTCCAAGTGTATGTGGTGAAATGCACCCTGTCACACAGAGTTTCTCAAAGAAGCGGTGATGTTGTGTGCGACATGCTGGTGTAGCGCAGACACACCTTTCTTTGAGAAGTAGTGCCAACTGGGCATGTGGTACTGGGGCCCTGCGACGGACATAAGGTCTCGAAAATCCTCTGTGTCCACCAGGCGGAAAGGCAGCATTTCTGTAGCCAAGAGCTTGCAGATGGTGAAATTCAACCTCTTAGCTATCTCATGGATAGGAGAAAATGGTCTTTTACTTGTCCACATCTGAGGGATCGAGGGCTGGCTGTTGTACTTAGACGGGGTTGAGAAGGATGTCCCCCACAAAATGCCGGTCTGTGAGGTAGATGCAGGCGGACTTGTTAAGTTGCCTTGATCTAAAGGTGGTGCTATCGATGTCAGACCGCGCTGAACACCAGCTGGTGTTTCCACCTCCAAAGAAAATGATGACCTGCCAATCACGCTGGCTACTGTGGGTAAAGAGGTGGCAGGTCTGCGTCCCAAAACAGGTGTGACTGCTGTCCCCTCAGTCACAGAGGATGAAGAGGCCGCGGATGTACAAGATGTGGCAGACGGTGGTTGGCCCGGCCGGCTAGGTCACATTGTAGCACAGTGAGCTTCCCACTGCAACTTATGCTTCATATCCATGTGCCAGTTCATGCATGAAGTACTCAAACTATGGATTTTTTGGCCTCTACTTAGCTTTACTGACAAATGTTACAGATAACACAAGTTGGGTCTTCCTTATCAATCTGAAAAAATGCCGAGGCTATGCAAGGCTTAGCACCCATGCGACCTGAAGAGCGCAACCTGACCTCGTCATCACTAGCATCCTCCTCCACATCCTCTGCTGACCTCATCAACTGGCTGACTGTGGGTTGACAGTAAGTGGGATCTCCAACCTTGTCATCATCACCCTGTGTGTTATCACACCCGTCGTCCTCAGAGCCAATCTCTTCCTGCCCTGACAAAAAACTCAAGTTGTCGCTTCAATCAGCTATTTGAGTCTCATCATCGTCTTCCTCATTGTCTCCACCAACAGGATTTACAGTTTGGGAACGAGGGTCTACATTATGGTCAGAACCTTCTGCGTCTGGTCCTGGATCCGACTCATAAAGATTCTGGGCATCAGTGCAGATCATTTCCTCGTCTGGATTCACAGAAGCTCTGGAGCCGACCTCTGATTCCCAGGCTATAGTATGAGTAAACAGCTCTGCAGACTCAACCATCTGTTCTACCCCATACTCAGACGGGAAGCTGGAGACTTGGGAGCTGTGAGGAAGCAAATGCGATTGGGGTGACACCTCTGAGGACTGGAGTATTTGTGATGTTGAAGTTGAGGTGGAGGAGAGCCCTCTTAAAGGAGCACTTGATATCCGTTGAAGCACCTGCTGTTTTTGTGCCTAATCTGGAATTTGTAGCGATTGGCGTGGCCGTAAGAAAGGGATCTTATCACATTGTCCGCTAAAAGAAGTAAACATCTTAGTATGGCTGGAAGATGGTCTTTCTTCTGCAGATGTTAATGTTGCTTTAACACCTACCCCACGGACAAAACCTTTTTTTCCCTTCCCAACATGCCTATTCACCTTTCCACCAGCAGCAGGCCTTTTTCCACTCATTTTGGTGGTTAACTAATTGACAACTCTGGAGTTGTTTGCACAAAAAACAATGGATGGGAACCGAGCAGAGCTGAGTGGCCAAACTGTGGTATTAGCCCAAAGGTATTGGCTGAGTTAGATGCAGTAAAACAATTTTATTACATACACAGGTGGTGGAGGTTAGTATAGATGGACTAATAGAACATGTCCCACACACTGCTACAAGCCCAAATATTTTTTCAGAGCTAGATGCAGATAAAAATTATTTTTAATTTCCAACCTGGTGGAGGTTAGTATAGATGGACTAATAGAACAAGTCCCACACACTGCTACAAGCCCAAATATTTTTTCAGAGCTAGATGCAGATAAAAATTATTTTTAATTTGCAACCTGGTGGAGGATAGTATAGATGGACTAATAGAACAAGTCCTACACACTGCTACAAGCCCAAATATTCTTTCAGAGCTAGATGCAGATAAAAATTATTTTTAATTTGCAACCTGGTGGAGGTTAGTATAGATGGACTAATAGAACAAGTCCCACACACTGCTACAAGCCCAATATTTTTTCAGAGCTAGATGAAGATAAAAATTATTATTAATTTTAAAGCTGGTGGAGCTTAGTATAGATGGACTAATACAATGAGTACCACACACGGCTACAAGCCCAAATATTTTTTCAGAGCTAGATGCAGATAAAAATTATTATTAATTTCAAAGCTGGTGGAGCTTAGTATAGATGGCCTAATACAATGAGTACCATATACTGCTACAACCCAAATATTTTTTCAGAGCTAGATGCAGATAAAAATTATTTTTAATTTGCAACCTGGTGGAGATTAGTACAGATGGACTAATAGAACAAGTCCCACACACTGCTACAAGCCCAAATATTTTTTCAGAGCTAGATGCAGATAAAAATTATTTTTAATTTGCAACCTGGTGGAGGTTAGTATAGATGGACTAATAGAACAATTCACACAGACTGCTACAAGCCCAAATATTTTTTCAGAGCTAGATGCAGATAAAAATTATTTTTAATTTGCAACCTGGTGAAGGTTAGTATAGATGGACTAATAGAATGATGCTATGCCCAAAAGGTTTTAGTTGGCTAGGTGCAGTAAAAAAAATTGTATTCTATACACAGGTGGTGTAGCTTGCAACACAGATAGGCTACTCCACTGACTAACACACACTGCAAGAGGCCAAAAAGGATTTGCTTTGCTCGATTTAGCCAAATTCTGTGAAAAAATACTTGCACATCACTGGCACAGACCTGCCTGGCAAAAAGTGATAGGAACTGATGTAACCTAGCCCTCAAAAGGACTGCAATTACAATTAGTCCCTACTCCCAACCTATCTATTTAAGAGCACAGACCTGCCTGATAAAAGTCGTAGGAAATGATGTAACCTAGTACTCAAAAGGACTGCAATCACAACTATTCCCTACTCCCAAGCTATCTGTAGATTTGTGCGAAAATTGGCTTGAAATTAACACTCAAAGTATAGTGCACACAGCAACAGCGGTGCCATCTAACACGCAGCTGCAGCAGTGAGAAAATGGTGGCTACGTGGAAAATGGCTGGGTCTTATAGGGTAAGGACATGTGACATACACTGCCAATGACACATGCCCTTGCTTGTGTGAAAAAAAGCACTTCGCTCCGTGTGTGCGCTGCTGATAGGCTGACAGATTGCACCTCCCCACTGTAAATGCGGGAAAGAGAAAAAAAAATGCATTATTCCTGCAGAGATCCATCCCCTGTCCCTCCCCCGCCCCGCTGTGCACTCAAACTGCGTATTAACATTAATTTTCATCATTACTGAGAAAAAATCCAGTTATGATTTTGGTGCACGAACAGTTATTGAACATAACTTCAAACAGCCGAATTTTTTCAAATTGTTCGTGTTCGCCAAACGGCTCGAACACCGCCCAAAACAGCTCGAGTTTGAGATTGGCGAACAGTTCGAGTCGAACACCGCTCATCTCTACTCGTCACCAGATGTTAACCACCGGGGAGGGAGGTGATCCTGATGAGACTCAGATACCTGAGGCTGATGCAAACTGTACTGTGCAGTCAGGGCAACAAGAGGAGAGGGGTCACTTTGAGGGCGAAGAATGGGATAACACATTGGATGATGACGAGGTTGAAGTTCCTACTTAGTGTGAACCCAAAGTCACGCAGCCGAGTGGCTCATCTGAGGAGGTGGAGGAGGAAGACGAGGAGGTTACTTTTCACCGTACAGAGCAGACATGGAATGATGCAAGCACGAGGAGCACTGCATCCTTAGCCACAACTGTGGCAGTGACCAGCAACGGTCGTGGGTCTGCAGCTCGCAGCGGCTGCAAAGGTTGCATAGCTTGGGGCTTTTTTGTCACTGCAAAGGATGAGCCAACTCACTTTATCTGCAAACTTTGTGATAAAAAACTTAGTAGGGGGAAAAACTGCAATAATTTGATTACTACATGCATGAACGTTCACATGTGCAAACAACATGAATTATGCTGGTAATCTCACCATGCTGAAATGTTGACCAGCGGATCTTAACAATGATCAGCCACCCCATCAACCGCATCCGCTGCTTCTTCCTCCTCCTCTGTTACCATGCCAAGTATTGGCACGCAGGTCTCCCAGCGCAGAACTTCTCGTTCTCTACCCGCTCCAGTCAGGCTGAGTGAGAGCCCGTCAGATGTAGCTGACATGCCTGCTGTGTTTGTTTTACCAAGCACACCACATGTTTCTCAATCCACCATAACATCTCCACATGCACCTCACTCACGGTCCAGCAGTTTCTGTTTCACCATACTCTTCCCTCTCTCAGCACTGCAGCCAGCCCTCATCCAGCAGTTGTGTTCACATAAAATATTGTTTCATCCTACACATGACAAAGCTAAGAGGTTGAACATCACCATCTCCAATCTGTTGGCTATGGAAATGCTGCCTTTCCGCCTGGTGGATACAGACAGTTTCCGAAAGCTGATGGCCGTCGCAGTCCCCCAGTGCCAGTTGCCCAGTCGCCATTACTTCTCTAAGAAAGCTGTGCCTGTGCTACACCAGCATGTCGCAGACAACATCACTTGCTACTTGACTAAATCTATGTCTGCTAGGGTGCAATTCACCACAGACACCTGGACAAGGCCATTACATCTCGCTGACTGGGCACTGGGTGACTCTGGTGGCGGGGAAGGGGCTGCTCCACAAATCTTGGAATCCACAAGGCTTACAGAAGAAACCTCTGGATTTCACAATTCCTCCACTGTTTCTGCCTCCTCCACCTCCTCTTGGGCCTCCACCTGCGCAGTCAACCTCTGCCTTAACGAAACACGCATTCCAACAGTGAAGAGCGAATTCCCACCACCTCTGTACTGCGCAGCCAGGGCTCCCCGCAATCAGGCAGTCTTCAAACTGATATACCTTGGAGATCGCAGTCATACAGCTGAAAAGTTGTGGGCAGCTCTCCACACTCAGTTAGAGCAATGGCTGTCTCCGCTGAACCTGGAGCCAGGGAAGGGCATGTGCGATAACACTGCAAACCTGTTGGCGGCCCTACACCAAGGCGAGCTCACACATGTGCTTTACATGGCTCACATAATCAACCTGGTGGTACAGTGATTTCTCCCACCCTATATCCAGGCCTGGATGAGCTTCTTCAGAATGTACGGAAACTGTGTGCTCATTTCTGCCGTTCGCACCACTCACATCATTGACTTGCATTGATACATATCCATGCCAATTAACAGGTTGATATGCGATGTGCCGACGTGGTGGAATTCCACTCTGCACATGTTGCAGCAACTGTGTCAGCAGCAACAACCCCTGATGCAGTATGTCATATCGTGTAGTCTGGTCCAACGCAGTATGGATGTGGGGCATATTACGTTTGCGGAGTGGAAACATATTAAGGACCTCTGCACCCTTCTGCACAGTTTTTAAATGACTACTAAAATAGTTAACGGTGACGATGCCGTCATCAGCATCCCTATTCCGGTCACCTACACACTGGAGAAGACTTTGAGACATTCTTATCCTTTCAGCATCCTCCTCTTCTTCAGGGACAACTACCTCGGGCTGCAGGCTATTCAAAGTTCCAGACTGTCGTCATACAGGCGGATGCCAAGTGACGGTAAATTCCTGCGATTGAGGCGGTATGGTGACACCAGACATACTGTTAGTGAAGGTGCAAGAGCCGAGGAACAAATGGAGGAGAAAGAGATGATGGGCGAGCAACAGTCAGAAGATGAAGAGGATAATCATTCCCTCTCTGTTGAACGTGGTTGGCAGGAGGGGACAGAGGAAACAAGCATCATTGTTATGCAGCCAACAATAGAGCCTGGCTTTGGACCACCTGGAAGAGCCCAACATATGAGTGCCTTCTTGCTGCACTATCTGCAACATGAGCCCCGTATAGTTAAGATTCAAAATAATGCTGACTACTCGGTTGCAACTCTGTTAGATCAACGTTATAAGAGTAAATTTTGCCAGATGCTTCCCGACCTGGAAAGGGACCCGCTAATGTTGGAGTATCAAAACAAGCTTTTAAGCAACCTTAATAGAGCTTTTCCCCAAGATAGGAGTGAGGTACACAGTGTGTATCATAGATGTAGTCCTTCAATCTCTGGCATGTCAGTTTGTCAATGCCAAAACATGAGCAGCAGCAGCAGAGTAAGTGGCAGAAGCAATTTCTGTGAGTCCCTTCACACATTTTTTAGACCAGTTCATGCACCAGCACAACAGAGTACAAGTCTGACACATGGTGAACGACTGGAGAGGATGGTGGAGGAGTATCTAGAGCTCAATATAAATACCATCAGGCATAATTTTGACCCTTTTACATTTTGGTCTTCAAATACGGATGAATAACCTCAGCTCACCTGTCTAGCCTTGGGGGTTTTATCAAGCCCGTTCTCTCAGAACGTGTCTTCAGCTCTGCTGGTGGTGTCCTGACGGATAAGCGCAGCCGGCTGTCCCATGAAAGTGTTGACCACCTAACTTTCATCGAGATGAACAAGTCATGGATCTCAAAGGACTTTTGCACCCCAATTGCAGACTGTACAGACTAGGCGATGTTGTAGTTTTTAGTGTGCTGCATTGATCTTACGGAGTTGCAGTCGGTGATATGGCTTGTGTGCATGCTCTTGCTGCTGCTCCTGCAGGTATATACTACTTATACTCTAGTGAAATTGATGCCACTTTGGTGGTTTTAGGCCCAAATGTTTTCAAATTTGAACACTCCTGATTGGGTCTCCATCTACTGGGTTGGCTATCGGGGAAGAGGTGTCGTTTTTAATTCTACAATTTCTACTATACTGAAATTGATGCCACTTTGTTGGTGTCTGCCACTAATTTTTGGAAATGTGGGGAATCCTTATTGGGTCTCCATCTACTGGGTTAGCTGTTGGGGGAAGAAGTGTCAGTCCTAATTATACTATTTCTACTGTAGTGAAATTGATGCCACTTCGGTGGTGTTAGGCCCTAATTTAGGGAAATGTGAACACTTCTAGTTAGGTCTCCATCTACTGGGGTGGCTGTAGGGGAAGACGTTTCTGTCCTAATTATACCATTTCTACTGTAGTGAAATTGATGCCACTTCAGTGGTTTTAGGCCATAATTTAGTGAAATGTGAACTCTTCTGATTGGGTCTCCATGTGCTGGGTTGGCTGTAGTGGAAGAGGTTTTGGTCTCCTTTACAATAGTTATAATCTAGTGAAATTAATTTTTTGGTGCAGATATTCTTCTCCTCACAGGGGTACACAGCCCTGATAAACTTAAAATTGGTATATAAAGTAGACTACATCTCAACTTAAAATTTTTTGGGCAATTTATTCTTCTCCACACGAGTACACAGACCTGATAAACTCAAAATTGCTATATAAAGCAGGCTACATCTCCTCTTAAAATTGTTTTGGGCAGATATTCTTCTCCACACAGGGGTACACAGACCTGATAAACTCAAAATTGGTATATAAAGCAGACTACATCTCAACTTAAAATTCTTTGGGGCAGATATTTTTTCTCCATACAGGGGGGAAAAAAAGGTTGGGTACGAGCAGCTTCCTGACCTTCGACGGTACTGTGCTGTCAGTGCAAGAAGAAGAGGAGGGTGACGAATGAGATAACACATTGGATGATGAAGAGGTTGTACATCCAACTTGGTGTGAACCCAGGGGCATGCAGCTGGGTAGCTCATCTGAGGAGGTTGAGGATGAGGAAGATGAGGAGGTTATGTTGCATCCTATGGCGCAGACACAGTGATACAAGCTCGAAGAGCACTGCATAATAATAATAATCTTTATTTTTATATAGTGCTAACATATTCTGCAGCACTTTACATACATTATCATCGCTGTCCCCATCAGGGCTCACAATCTAGATTCCCTATCAGTATGTCTTTAGAGTGTGGGAGGAAACTGGAGAACCCAGAGGAAACCCATGCAAACACAGGGAGAACATACAAACTCCTTGCATATGTTGTCATTTGAACCCAGGACCCCAGTGCTGCAAGGCTGCAGTGCTAACCACTGCACCACCGTGCCGCGCACTGCATCCTTAGAGACAACCGTGGCAGTGACCAACAGCGGTCGAGGGTCTGCTGCTTGCAGGGGCGGCAAGGGTTGCCTAGCCTGGGCGTTTTTTGAGACCGCAAAGGATGAGCCAGCTTATGTTATCTGCAAACTTTGAGCTAAAAAACTCAGTAAAGGTAAAAAGTGCAATAATTTTATTACTACATGCATGAACCTTCACATGCGCAATCAATATGCGTTACTCTGGCAATCTCACTGCGATAAGATGTGCACCTCAACAACCATCAGCCCATCAACCACATCTGTTGCTTCTTCCTCCTCCTCTGTTATTGTCACACAGATCTCTGTTAGTCATCGTTCAGTTGCTGGATTTGAAATGGGTCCAGAGCCTTCTGTGGTTTCCCATGTTGGTCCAGTAGGGCTGATGCTGCTCAGCATCATTGTCAGCCCCATCGCCTAGCTGGTCCACGAGATGTACAGATTGTCTCCTGGGTATTTGTGCCTAGCAACATTAAGCATAGGTTGCGGAGGGAGACAGGGCTTTTGGAGTCTAAGTCCAGGATTCGCCGCACTGAGCATGCCCGTGACCTGGCGGATCGTGATTGGTAGTTTGGCACCTACCTGACCCGGTGACCTGGCACCGCCTGATTGGTCCACGGGTGGCGTCACCAATGGCGCGTCGGTGGGAAGGGCTTAGTCTTTAAAAGGCCCGCCCATAAACATGGCGGCGCGCTCTGATCATTGAGCAGTGATGCTGATGTGTGGATGACTGTGTTCCACGTAGTTTCCATGGGTAGGTTTAGTGGAAATAGGCAAGCTAGTGGAAATAGGCAGGTAGCTCCGTCTTGCAGTCTGGCTCTGCCAAAGGGGTCGCCTAACACCCTGAGCAGCCTGCAGACGTCCTGTCCACGGTTATCGCCTGTCAGCCACGTGGAGTAATACCCTGCAGTCCGGTATCACGCCGGCTGGAGACACGTGTATCCGTCGGCGTAGGCACACACGCATCCTAGCACCGCCACTGTAGTCCCTGTGCTGTAACAGGACTACAGATAGCAGCACGAGAGATAGGCGGAGAAAAACTAACGGAGATAGTGCGAATTGCTATACCCGTTCCAGTGTGCAGAAACACGGAAGGGTTTAACATTTAAGTTGCTTGCTTTCCTTTCCACCCAGAAAGTGTTCGGCAGCAGTACACGAGGCTTCATCGCGGACCCCGGGGTCGGATGCATTCCATTATATTAAAGTTGTTTGCAACCGCCCTCCTAACAGTCTCCCACTGCAGAAGTTCTGGTTTTCTACCCGCTCCAGTCAGGCTGAGTGAGAGCTCGTCAGCTGTAATGGAAGCGGACATGCCTGCTGTGTTTGTTTCACCGAGCACACCACTTGTTTCTCAATCCACTGAAACACCTCCCCTTGCACCTCACTCATGGTTTAGTAGTTTGTCCGGTTCACCATACTCCGCCCTCTCTCAGCACTGCAGTCAGCCCTCGGTCCCACATTTGTGGTCACGTAAAAGATTGTTTCATCCTACACATGACTAAGCTAAGAGGTTGAACTCCACCATCTCCAATCTGTTGGCCACGAAAATGGTGGTGTTTGTATAATGGTGGTCGTGGGTCTGCAGCACGCTAAAAAACTCAGTAGAGGTAAAAAATGCAATAATTTGACTACTACATGCATGAACCTTCACATGCGCAATCAACATGCGTAACTCTGGCAATCTCACTGAGATAAAATGTGGACCTCAACAACCATCAGCCACCCCATCAACCGCATCTGCTGCTGCTAATTCCTCCTCCTCTGTTACTGTGTAAAGTATTGTCAGGCAGGTCTCCCACCGCAGAACTTCTTCAGAGCCAGGTACCACTTTTGGTTCTCTGTAGCAGTAAGTCAGAGTGGTGGGAGATCTTCAAAGAAAGTGTGGCGAGTTTCTTCCATCAGTACTTGAGCCTTAGAGGTCTGTACAAGTACGGCTTGCATCTAAGGAGGAAACTCAAACAGCTCGTCTCGAATTGGGCGTGATCTTGAGGAGATCTCTAGGGTGCAATCTTTGCTCAAGAGGTGTCAGTATGAAAGGCACACATCCTTGTTTTTTGACAGGGATTTCGGGCGGTACCGCTTGCCTAACTCTGACAGAAACTGCAGGATGTCAATCAGTTGTAAAGTGGTTATAGGTCAGATCAACAGGATGGGTTCCCTGAACAGATCCAAATCAATGATCCTGGATGTGGTCAGCTATTTCTACTCACATCTCTTGGGAAAGAAGGATCTAGATCGGGATGTGTTGTTGGCTTTCCGGGATGAAATCATTCATGGTCCAGGGGAATACCCCTCTCTTCACGTTCTGGCAGAGGGACTCAGGGAAGAGGAAGTGAGACTGACGATTGATGGACTCCAGACCAAAAGATTACCAGGTCCAGATGGCTTAATATTCAACTTTTTTATGACCTTTAGGGACTCCTCTTGACTGAGGTGTTTAACGAGTGTTTCTCCTCGAACACTCTGCCCAGATCAATGAGACGGTCAGCCCTGATTAACCTACAAAGGGTAAAGACTCGTTCAGTATTGAGAATTGCCATCCCATAGCGCTTCCCAATATGGACCGAAAGGTTCTGGTGAAGGTGCTGTTTAGTCGGCTGGGGAATTTGCACCCCGCTCCTTTCGGGGGCAATGGAGCAGAGTGGGGTAAGTCTCTGGAAGCGGCCCTTGCTGTTGTTAGCCCAAACAAAGGATTTTGACCGGGTGAATCATGAGTACCTCTGGTCCATCTTTCTGAGGTACGGTCTGCCTAGAAGGTTCATCAAATGGCTAAAAGTTTTGTATGGAGGGACAAAGACTTTTTCACTTGTGAATGGTTGGATTGATCATCCTTTTGTGGTTGAGTCTGGGGTCCGCCAGGACTGTCTTTTGAGCCCACTTTTATGTCTGTTCAATTTCCTTTTAAGAAGGATTGTGCTCAGACCATTGAGGGGAGCTGGAATGGACCTGGTGGAATTAGAAGTCACTCTGAGGGTGGTAGCATATGTCGATGAGGTCTCTCTTTTTGTGTCCTCGAGAGGAGAGGCAGAATAGGTCATGTCTGAGGTTGATTGCTCCTTGGAGGCTTCCGGGTCCATAATTAATAGGGAAAAGTATGTAAGTCTCTTACTGGGAGGTGGAGATACAAGTTTTGATCTCCCGGACACCCTTCCAGGTCCCCAGGCCTCAGTAAAAATTTTAGGCATCGAATTTGGCCCGAGGGACTAACCGTAACCCCTGCAAAATTGAAAGGGCAGACTTAGGATCAACGCCGAGAAGGTGGATCCATAAAAGTTTTCGTCCTTGACCCTGACAGAAAGGGTTAATACAGTCAACGGTTTCTTGCTTCCTTTGTCAATATACTTGGGCAGTTTCTGCATGTTGCCAGAGCCTATTTAGGCATGGGTGTACAGCCTGTTTTTCCATCTATTATGGAGGAACAGGTTGAACCTAGTCAATAGGGAGGTCACATACCACATAAGGAGACTTGGTTGCTTTTGGTATGGTCAACACAGTGGTATTTCTAGTAAACACCTTTCTTAAGGCAAACATCGCCAACCTCTGGTTAGAGAGGGCTCCTCTGTGGGTATTCTCCCCCAATGGGTTATTTTGGTCTTTCTTCCAGCAATGGGAGACAGGAGGGCAAGTGAAGGACTTTTGGACACTGCAAGGACATCTTCCGGCATCTGCTAACCTGGTTCTGAAGGTAATCCGCCGGTGGCATAGTGACACATGACTCCGCTTTGTAAGGCCAACAAGGAGTTAATTACTCTGCACATAGCTGGGGTAGTGGGATCAAAAGTTTAAGGAGGAGATATTAAGGTGGTGGTTAGTGTATATGTCAAATACATATAAATAGGGTGGGTGGGGCTGTGGGGCATTCATTTAGAATAGGCACCACAGTAAAAGGTCTCCCCGTCCTCTTACCTGTCATCCTACGGTGACACAGCCAGCAATTTCTGCGGTGGACCAGATCTTGGAGCATCTCCGGGCTGCAGTGGTGAGGCAGAGGCAACTCTGGCATGGCAGGCGTAGCGGGCCAGGCCGCCAGAGCGTCTCTTCCCCAACATGGCTCCTAGGCCTCAGTGGCACCGCAGGAGCCCCACCAGGGACTCTTCCTGCCAGAAACTGCCATGTCCAGCTTCGGGACACAGATCCAGGCCGAGGAGGAATCCTATTAGGCAGCCGAGGCCAGCGGAGGTGGAGCCTAGTCCTGCAGCTTACCGTGTGACCAGGCTTCCGGTCTCTACTGCATCAGGCTTCAACAACGGGGCCTTCTGCTGAGGTGTCCATCAACGGGCCTGCTGGTTCTTGCACAATGTTTCCTCTGCGAGGCCCAGCCCAGGAGGGCTGGTGTCTTTTGTGCCACATGAGAAGTCACTGCAGCGTGATGGATTTTCAAGTGAAGGGGAGGAGCAATCGGTCTGGTCATCAGTGGTCGTGCCTGCAGGACGGGATCTGCCTGGATTAGGAGGATACGGTCAGCGAGCTAACAAATCTACGCTGGATTCTAATGATCAGGAGCATTGGGATTCAGGACCTGTGGCTGGTGAGTTTCGTGTGCCGACGCAGCCTAGCCTAGTGAGTATATTTCAATGTGCTGTTCGTTTTTTCCTAGTGCAGTTATGACAGGGGAGTAGTATATTGGCAGGTCCATCACAGGATAATCTGAATAGTGCATCAAGGGGGGGCATCTTAGTCCCAGAAAATGCATATATTGGGAATTTGCTAGGGGGTGTACGGGAATTGTTGGATCGCCTTGATAGAGGTAAGTGTTTTTGGGGGCTCCCCTGTCTCAGTATGGACAGTCAGAGGTAGTTCGGCAGCTCAGATAGTGGAAGCTGCTTCAGGTCAAGCAAGTGGTGGGAACAGTATGCCAGTATCGGTTCAGACTGAAAAAGAAAAAGAGGGTGATAAAATTTTACTTGATGATATTGCAAAAGAAGAAGAAGTATATATTTGTGTTGAAGGCCTTCTGTGGGCTCATTTAAGGAAGGAAGTGAAGTAGAAAATTTGGAAAGACGATATTCTCACTACTTCCATTAGAAAAATTTAATTTAGATAAAGGGAAGAAGAAGTAAAGAGTAAAAAACAAGAGGAAGAAAAAAGTAAATGGCGATTAATTCCCCAGACTTTTGTGAATTGGTTGCAGGCTTTTATTATACTAGCAAGTGTATTTGGGGAATAAGCTCCAGAGAATTGTTCTGGGCTTTTTTGTTATCTGGATGTGATCAGGAAGGCGTATCGTACTTATGATGGTCAGATGTGGTTGAGGAACGATGAGCAGTTTAGACCGTCAAAGGCAGTGCGGCCCAGAATACACTGGAATCAAAATGATATAGACTTGTGGTTGACGGTGACGGCACTGTCATGTTTTTGGTATTTCTTTCATGGGGTAGCTAGTTCTTCCGGCCAACTTGAAACATTGGGGGCCATAGCACAGGCTGGGAATGTAGGGTCAAAATTCAGACTTTGTTGGCAGTTTAATGAGGGCCAATGTAAGATCTGGGCTAGCTGTAAATTTAAACACCAGTGCTTCTGGTGTGCCGGATCGTCACACGGAACATTTAGTTGCTTTAGAAAAGAAAAGGGTAAGCTGAGTGGGGACATTGGAAAGGGAACAGACTCCAGTGAATCTTCACGGGATGGCCCCTTTTCTAAATAGATATCCCAATAGGGATATGGCTTCGTTGTTAGAAAGTGGTTTTCAGTTTGATTTTAGGATTCCTGCATCGGATCATGAGGTCTCATTTAAACTGAAGAATTTGAAGTCTGCTTATCAACATCCATCAGTAGTAACTCAAAAAATTCAGTGGGAGGTGGCTTGCGGTCGAATGGTCGGTCCTTTTAATTCCCCTCTATTGTCTAATTTGGTAGTCTCCCCTTTGGGAGCAGTGCCTAAGAAGGAGCCAAATAAATTTCGGCTCATTCAGCATTAGTGATAAGCAAGCATGCTCATCATTACTCGTTACTCGCCCGAGCATCCCAGTGCTCTAGATGCTCGTTACTCGGCGTGCAACCAATTACCATGCAAGGATTGCCTGACAGTCCCTGTAATGCCGCAGCCATGTTGGTTGCGGCATTACAGTGATTGGCTGGCCCCATAGCATCACCGGGTCTATATAAGACCTGGTGACACTATGCTCATCACAGCCTACCAGTTAAACAGGCAGAGTAGGGAGAGCTGCAGCTGAGCGAGGAAGAGAAGTGGCGGTTATTTTAAGCAGGGATTATACACCACAATTATTAATCTACACTAACAGTCCCTGTAAGGGCTCATTCTGATGAATATTATTCCTGGTATCTAGTATAGTACAGAATAGGGTCCATTGCACGTTCTTTCTGCTGCTGGAACTCCTATCAATAGCCCCAGTTTTCAGGGCTAATAATATTCTTTTTGCTCTTAATCCTGATAATTTTGATGAAAAACAGTATAATACACCATTTTTACTCCTCCATTTGTTTGTTAGTAGAGATGAGCGTTGTTCTACTCGAACTGTTCGCCAATCTCAAATTCGAGCTGTTTTGGGCGGTGTTCGAGCCGGTCGGCGAACACGAACGATTTGAAAAAAATTCGACTGTTCGAGGTTATGTTCGATAACTGTTCGTGCACCAAAATCATAACTGGATTTTTTCTCAGTAATGATGAAAATTAATGTTAATACGCAGTTTGAGTGTACAGCGGGGCGGGGGGGGGGGCAGGGGATGGATCTCTGCAGGAACAATGAAGATCTCCATTTTTTTTTCTCTTTCCCGCATTTGCAGTGGGGAGGTGCAATCTGTCAGCCTATCAGCAGCGCACACACGGAGCGAAGTGCTTTTTTTCACACAAGCAAGGGCATGTGTGATTGGCAGTGTATGTCACATGTCCTTGCCCTATAAGACCAAGCCATTTTCCCCGTCGCCACCATTTTCTCACTGCTGCAGCTGCGTGTTAGACGGCACCGCTGTTGCTGTGTGCGCTATACCTTGTTAATTTCAAGCCAATTTTCGCACAAATCTACAGATAGCTTGGGAGTAGGGAATAGTTGTGATTGCAGTTCTTTTAAGGACTAGGTTACAGCATTTCCTACGACTTTTATCAGGCAGGTCTGTGCTCTTAAATATATAGGTTGGGAGTAAAGACTAATTGTAATTGGAGTCCTTTTCAGGACTAGGTTACATGAGTTCCTATCAGTTTTTGCCAGGCAGGTCTGTGCCAGTGCTGTGCAAGTTTTTTTCACAGCATTTGGCTAAATCTAGCAAAGCTAATCCTTTTTGGCCTATTGCAGAGTGTGTTAGTCAGTGGAGTAGCCTATCTGTGATGCAAGATATACCACCTGTGTATAGAATACCAATTTGTTTACTGCACCTAGTGAAGTAAAACCTTTTGGGCATAGCATCATTCTATTAGTCCATCTATACTAACCTCCATCAGGTTGCAAATTCAATATAATTTTTTTCTGCTTCTAGCTCTGAAAAAATATTTGGGCTTCTAGCAGTGTGTGGGACTTGGTCTATTAGTCCATCTATACTGACCTCCACCAGGTTGCAAATTCAATATAATTTTTTTCTGCATCTAACACAGCCAATACTTTTGGCCTAATACCACAGTTTGGCCTCTCAGCTCTGCTCGGTTCCCATCCATTGTTTTTTGTGCAAACAACTCCAGAGTTGTCAATTAGTTAACCACCAAAATGAGTGGAAAAAGGCCTGCTGCTGGTGGAAAGGGGAATAGGCGTGTTGGGAAGGGAAAAAAAGGTTGTGTCTGTGGGGTAGGTGTTAAAGCAACAGTAACATCTGCAGAAGAAAGACCATCTTCCAGCCAAACTAAGATGTCTACTTCTTTTAGCGGACAATGTGATAAGATCCCTTTCTTACGGCCACGCCAATCGCTACAAATTCCAGATGAGGCACAAAAACAGCAGGTGCTTCAACTGATATCAAGTGCTCCTTTAAGTGGGCTCTCCTCCACATCAACTTCAACATCACAAATACTCCAGTCCTCAGAGTTGTCACCCCAATCGCACTTGCTTCCTCACAGCTCCCAAGTCTCCAGCTGCCCATCTGAGTATGTGGTAGAGCAGATGGTTGAGTCTGCAGAGCTGTTTACTCATACTATAGCCTGGGAATCAGAGGTCAGCTCTAGAGCTTCTGTGAATCCAGACGAGGAAATGATCTGCAATGATGCCCAGAATCTTTATGAGTCGGGTCCAGGACCAGACGCAGAAGGTTCTGACCATAATGTAGACCATCGTTCCCAAACTGTAACTCCTGTTGGTGGAGACAATGAGGAAGACGATGATGAGACTCAAATACCTGATAGGAGCGACAACTTTAGTTTTTTATCAGGGCAGGAAGAGGTTGGCTCTGAGGACGACGGGTGTGATAACACACAGGGTGATGATGACGAGGTTGGAGATCCCACTTACTGTCAACCCACAGTCAGCCAGTCGATGAGGTCAGCAGAGGAGGTGGAGGAGGATGCTAGTGACGACAAGGTCAGGTTGCGCCTTCCTGGACAGAGACGTAGTACTGGAAGCACGTCAACAACTGCATCCTCAAACACAACTCTGCCTCTGACCACAAGTCGTGGTGGCTCTTCAGGTCGCATGGGTGCTAAGCCTTGCATAGCCTGGGCATTTTTTCAGATCGATAAAGATGACCTAACTCGTGTTATCTGTAACATTTGTCAGCAACAGATAAGTAGAGGCCAAAAAATACATAGTTTGAGTACTTCATGCATGAACCGGCACATGGATATGAAGCATAAGTTGCAGTGGGAAGCTCACTGTGCTACAATGCGGCCTAGTCGGCCAAGCCAACCGCCGTCTGCCACATCTTGTGAATACACGGCCTCTTCATCCTCTGTGACTGGGGGGACAGCAGTCACACCTGTTTTGGGACGCAGACCTGCCTCCTCTTTACCCGCAAAAGCTAGCGTGATTGGCACGTCATCATTTTCTTTGGAGGTGGAAACACCAGCTGGTGTTCAGCGCTGTCCGACATCGATAGCACCACCTTTGGATCAAGGCAACCTAACATGTCCGCCTGCATCTTCCTCACAGACCGGCAGTTTGCCGGGGACACCCTTCTCAACCCCGTCTAAGCACAACAGCCAGCCCTCGGTCCTTCAGATGTGGACAAGTAAAAGACCATTTCCTCCTAGCCATGAGAAAGCTAAGAGGTTGAATTTCACCATCTTCAAGCTCTTGGCTACAGAAATGCTGCCTTTCCGCCTGGTGGACACAGAGGATTTTCGAGACCTTGTTTCCGTCGCAGTGCCCCAGTACCAGATGCCCAGTCTGCACTACTTCTCAAAGAAAGGTGTGCCTGTGCTCCACCAGTATGTCGCACACAACATCACCGCTTGTTTGAGAAACTCTGTGTGTGACAGGGTGCATTTCACCACAGACACTTGGATGAGTAGGCATGGACAGGAGCGTTACATGTCGCTGACTGGGCACTGGGTAACTATGGTGACAGCAGGACAAGGGGCTGCTGTCCAAGTCTTGCCATCCCCACGAGTTGTGCGTCAATCCTCTTTATCTCGAAGTTCCTCCACTGCTTCTGCCTCCTCAACCTCCTCTCGGTCCTCCACCTGCACCCAAAGCCTGTCTGGTCATGCCACAAGCTTTCTAACTGCGCAGAAGGGATCCTGCACACCTCCTTACTATGCTGGCAACAGGGCTCAACGTCATTAGGCGGTTTTTACTTTGAAACGTCTGGGAAATGTGAGTCACACAGCTGAGGAGTTGTGGTCAGCTCTGGAGAACCAGTTTCATGAATGGTTGTCTCCACTGGACCTGAAACCAGGGAAGGCCATGTGCGACAATGCTGCAAACCTGGGTGCGGCCCTTCGCCGGGGCAATGTCACAAACGTGCCTTGTATGGCTCACGTGTTGAACCTGGTTGTCCAGCAATTTTTAGCCCACTATCCCGGACTAGATGGCCTTCTGCAGAGGGCATGGTCACTGTGTGCTCACTTCCGCCGTTCGCATCCCGAAGCTCAGCGACTTACATCTCTACAGAAGTCGTTGGGCCTGCCACTTCACCAGCTAAAATGCGATGTGCCTACCCGGTGGAATTCAACTCTGCACATGTTGCAGCGACTGTGGCAGCACCGACAAGCCCTGGTGCAATACGTTGTGATGTATAGCCTGGGCCAACGAGATCCAGAGGTGGGGCAAATCATGCTGGAGGAGTGGTCTCAGATCAGGGACCTATGCACCCTTCTGCACAGTTTTGAAATGGCGACGAAGATGTTTAGTGCTGACGATGCCATTATCAGCATGACTATTCCGGTGATTTACATGCTGGAGCACATGTTAAACAGAATTCAGAGTCAGGTGGTGGCACAAGAGGAGGTGGAGGAAGTAGAGGAGGAGGAGTTGTATGCGGAAGGGCTAACATCTGCAAGGTCCAGACGGTCGTCAGCACCAAGGCGGCAGGCATGTGAGGGTGGGGGAGATGGTTTTACCAGGGCGCATGGTAGCAGCCAAACTAGTGAGGAAGGTGCAGGATCCCAGGAAGAATTGGAGGACGAACTGATGGAAGACTCATCAGATGAGGGAGACCTTGATCACATTTCTGTTGTGCAAGGTTGGGGGGGGAGGGCAGAGGAAGGAAGCATGATTGTTACCTCGCCACCAACACAACAGGGACTTGGTGCTCCTGGATGCGCAAGACACATGAGTGCCTTCTAGATGCACTACCTGCAACATGACCCTCGAATTGTGAGAATTAGAAATAATCCTGACTACTGGGTTGCCACACTGTTAGGTCTCCGGTACAAAAGTAAATTTGCAGAAATTATTCCTGCCATAGAAAGAGATGGACGCATGCAGGAGTATCAGCAGAGACTGTTGCAGAACCTTACATGTGCTTTTCCCCAAAACACTAGTGGTGCACGTAGTGAATCTCACAGTTCCAACTTGCCAACCGTGGGACCGTCGAGTCTTCATCACTCAAAACGTAACAGAAACACAGTATCTGCTGGTAACATCAATTTTGCGGAATCATTTCACCACTTTTCTAGCTCATCCTTTGCAAGGCCACAGGAGACAAGAAGTCTGACACATAGTCAACGCCTAGAGACGATGGTACAGGAGTATCTCCAAGTAAACATTGAAGCCATGACTGTGTCACTGGACCCTTGCTCATTTTGGGCTTACAATCTGGATAAATGGCTGGAGCTCGCCACTTACGCCTTGGAGATTTTGTCATGCCCCGCATCCAGCGTTCTGTCTGAACGTGTGTTCAGCGCTGCTGGTGGTGTGCTGACAGATAAGCGCACGCGGGTCTCCACTGATAATGTAGACAGACTCACGTTCATAAAGATGAACAAATCATGGATCCGAATCGACTTTTCTACCCCTGTGTCATCCTGGGGAGAGTCTAAGCTTTATGATTTGTTAAAATCACCTCACCAACCGTTTTAAGCTTTCAAATTACTAATCATGTTTATCTGTATCTTGGCTGGAAAATAGTTTGGGCCTTGTAGCAGTGTGCAGTACTGATTCTATTAGGCCATCTATACTAAACTCCACCAGATTTAAAATTACTAATCATGTTTATCTGTATCTTGGCTGGAAAATAATTTGGGCCTTGTAGCAGTTTGCAGTACTGATTCTATTAGGCCATCTATACTAAACTCCACCAGATTTAAAATTACTAATCATGTTTATCTGTATCTTGACTGGAAAATAATTTGGGCCTTGTAGCAGTTTGCAGTACTGATTCTATTAGGCCATCTATACTAAGCTCCACCAGCTTTCAAATTAATAATAATTTTTAGCTGCATCTAGCCCGGAAAATAATTTTGGGGCTCCTAGATGCGCAAGACACATGAGTGCCTTCTTGCTGCACTACCTGCAACATGACCCTCAGATTGTCAGAATTTGAAATAATCCTGACTACTGGGTTGCCACACTCTTATATCCCCCACACTCTTCGATCAACCTTTTCATTTTAATAAAGAACAAAAAAATGGTCATTTTTGAAATTATAAGCATTAGCAGGTTATTACAAACTGAAATCAAACAGTTTTCAACTCAAAACTTTATTCTAGGTAATGTTCCAGTTGCACATAGGACCCCTTGTTCAAAAGGAGCTTCTGAACTCTCTCGTCCATTGAATTTGTCAAGTTTTGGATGGTTTCTGCTTCAATTGTTTTGCATGAGGACAGAATACCTTCCCAGAGCTGTTGCTTAGATGTGAACTGCCTCCCACCATCATAGACACTCCTTTTGATTATGCTCCAGAGGTTCTCAATGGGGTTGAGTTCAGGGGAGCATGGGGGTCACACCATAAGTTTGTCCCCTTTTATGCCCATATCAGCCAGAGATGCAGATGTGTTATGTGCAGCATGAGATGGTGCATTATCATGCATGAAAATGATCTTGCTGCGGAATACACGGTTCTTCTTCTTGAACCATGGCAGGAAGTGCTGTTTGAGAAACTCCACATACATTATGGAGTTCATCTTTACCCCTTCAGGGATCCTAAAGGGGCTGACAATCTCTCTCCCCATGATTCCAGCCCAAAACATTACTCCACCTCCTCCTTGTTGGCGCCGTAGCCGTGTTTGCGTGGGGTGTCCATCAACCAGCCATCCTCCACTCCATCCATCTGGACCATCGAGCATTGCACGGCACTCATCGGTGAACAAAACAGTTTTGAAGTCAGTATTCATGTATTGTTTGGCCCACTGGAGCCGCTTCTGCTTGTGTACAGTGGATAGAGGAGGTCGACAGGATGGCTTACGCACAGCTGCAAACCTCTGAAGGACCCTGCATCTTGTTGTTCGGGGGACATTGGAGGCACCAGCAGCTTCAAAAACTTGTCTGCTACTATGACCAGGCTTTTTTGCCGCTGCTCTTTTAACCTGACTTAATTGCCTGTAGGAAAGAGTCCTCAATTTTCCCTTATCAGCACGCACACGTGTGTACTGTGAATCAGCTACATACTTCTTGATTGTGCGATGATCAGGATGAAGTGTCTTGGCAATGTTGATTGTAGTCATGCCTTGACCTTAACACTCCACAATTTGTCGCTTCTCAGCAGCCGACACATCCTTTTTCTTTCCCATTTTGGCAGAAAATGTAGGCTGCTTAATAATGTGGGACAGCCTTCTTAAGTAGTCTTGCCTTTCATTGGACACACCTGCCAAACTAATTAGCACAGGTGTCTGCAATTGCTTACAGTGATATAAAGAGCCCAGACACACATCACCATCAATGAGTTTAATTGACAAACAAAAAAATTCTTACCTTATCACTCCTAAACACTTTTTGCATAATAATTTGGAACACAGTGTACATGTGCTTTTCCACAAAACACCAGTGGTTCATGTAGTGAATCTTACAGTTCTAACTTGCCAACCGTGGTCTGTATGGAGTTGTTCAATAAAGGGCCCAAAATTAAGATAACATAGACGGGAGAAGTCTCTATGAATACGAATTCCTAAGTATTTGATACCCTGTGAGGGCCAGGCAAAGGGAAATTTGGACTGGATGGAATCCTGTATGGATTTGGGGAGGGAGACATCGAGGGCCTCACACTTCGCTGCATTGATTTTAAAATTTGACCATGTAACAAAGTGATCTATTTCAGCCATAACAGCAGGGATGGATATATGTGATTGAGTGATATATACTAGGACATCATCAGCAAATGCAGAGCACTTGTACTCGGTGCCTCCCACCTCCATCCACCTAATATTGGGGTTATGGCGAATTGATGAGAGAAGGTGCTCCGTCACTAGGATGTATAAGAGAGGGGACAGAGGACATCCCTGCCTTGTCCCATTGGTGATTATGAAAGGTGATGAAAATGTTCCATTTATCTTCAGCCTAGGTGACGTATTGCGATACAGGGCCGTGATTTTGGCTATAAAAGGGTCCCCTAGACCCGTAGCCCAAGCTTTTTAAGAGAATAATATATGGCGTGCCAGGAGACTCCATGGAATGCTTTCTCAGCATCCAACGAGAGTATCTAATTACAAATTTTTAACTGCATCTAGCCCAGGAAATACTTTGTGCCTAGTAGCAGTGTCTGCTAGTCAGCAGATTATCCCAGCTGTTAAGCAAGCTACACCACCTGTAGTTTGGACACTTAATTTTTTCAAAGGAAATTCTTCGGGCCCCCGGGACACTCAGTGAAGAGCATCGGCAGGCACCCCAAGGCACAGGGGCTGGGACTGGGAGTAGGACGCCTTGCGGTGGACCGCCAAGCTCGATAATTATAAAAGCTTTTTAACTGCAGCAGCTTTAGTGGACGCTACTGGAGCTAGAATTACCGCGGCTGCTGGCATGAGACTTGCCCTCCAATAGATCCTTGTAAATGGATTTAAAGTGTATTCATTCAAATTAGAGAGACAATTTAAATTAAAAAGCTTAGACCTGCCTCCACCACAGGGGGCTCGCTCGACCCACCAGGGGACAGGCACCAGTATTGGGAGAGGGGGGCTGGCCATCAGGGTCCACCGCAGCTCTGGCATAAACCCGGTGACACGGAGGTCGCACGGGCAGGAACAGACTGGCCGTGTTGGCTTCGCACTTTTTTGGTTTTAGAAGGGCATGACATGCCTATATCTGTGTCTCCCCCTCCTTTTACTCCTCCACCTCTTTTCTTTTCGCATGACTATATGTACTCGTCACTTTTCCATGTGTTAGTTGTGTCTTCTGAGCAGTTTGTCAGGTTTTGGACACCTTTGAATGTGTTTTCTATGTGTTTTTATTTGCCTGCCATTGTTTTAACGGTGTTCGAAGGTGTTCGACGAACAGTTCGACGAACAGTTCGGCGAACATACGGGTGTTCGACGAACCGAACCGAACTCGAACACTACGGGGGCGGCTCAACACTACTTGTTAGCAGCATAAATCCAGATTTGGTTGATTTGAATAGCATTGCAGTATTGTGCAAGAAGAAAAACTTGTCCATCATCTCAGGGGGTCAAATATTACTGCAGTATTAATCTTGAATTGTTTTGGAAGCTAACAAGTATTATACTCCATTTAAAGTGTGGCAGTTGTGTGTTCAAAATATATCCACACTTCTTCACTGACCAATAGCATCGCTATACCGGCACTGCCTAAAAAAATTGGTTATCAGACGTGATCAAATATTACTGCGGTAATAACCGTGACAATTTTGCAAGCTGAAAAATATTGTACTCCATTTAATGTGTGGCAGTTCTGTGTTCAAAACATCACCCTGATCCGCCTTCCTCCCAACCCAACCTTCCGCCCCCGAGACAAGTGATTCCACACTTGGACACCCCGCAGAGCTGTTCACAGTTACATTAATAGATTTTGGCCTCTCTCAAAGGAAGTTGCCAGTCTAACTGTTAGATCTTTCCGAGTCTGGCTAATTTTAAACACTGTCCTGTTAATTCAAAAAAGCCATTTGCAACATCTGCCATGCCAGCATCAGCAGGGGCAGCAAAACTACCAGCCTGACCACCACCAGCATGCGTAAGCATATGACAGCAAAGAACCCGACAAGTTGGTCCAAATGCCAGGGTCCAGAGGTGGTGTCTGCAGGTGACATTACTGCCTGTTCCACTGTTGTGCGTGCACGCCAATCCCCTGTCCATGACACAGGCGAAGATGCCTCCCACCCTGCACCTGTCGTTGCACACTTGAACCATCACCATCAGCAACCACGTCCATGTCCTTGTCCCAGTGCAACATTCAGCTGTCCCTACCCTAGTCCTTTGAATGCAAGTGCAAATACGCAGCCACCCATCCACAGGCCACATTACTAAACTGCCACATTTCTCGACTGCTTACACTTGAAATGTTGCCTTTTAGGCTCATGGAGATGGAAGCTTTCCGCAACCTCATGGCGGCGGCTGTCTTTGGTACTCGGTCCCCAGCAGCCACTATTTCTCCCGGTGTGTTGTCCCTTACACAAGCACGTGTCCCAGAACATTACCCTTGCTCTCACCAATGCAGTTACTGGGAAGGTTCACCTAACCACGGTCATGTGGACAAGTGCTTGTGCCCAGGGACAGTACATTTCACTGATAGCACACTGGGTTAATATTGTGGAAGCAGGGACTCAGTCAGGCCCTGGGATGGAACACATCCTCCAGACGAGGATTGTGGGCCCTGGGTCAATCAGGTTTGCCCCCTCATTCTACAGCTCCTGCACTTCCTCCTCTTCAGCCCCCATCTCCGAAATGACCACATCAGTTGCAAGCTGGAAGCACTGCCGCACTGCCTCGGCCAAGCGGTAACAGGCTGTGCTGAAGCTAATATGCTTAGGTGACAAACCACACGATGGATGTCAGACATATGTATCATCCTCCAAAACTTTGAGGACTCCACCAAGATGGTGAGTGGCGATGACGCCATAATTAGCGTCACCATCCCGCTTCTCTGTCTTCTGAAACGCTCTCTGCTCACAATCAAAGAGGATGCATTGCAGGCTGAGCATGATGAGATGGAGCAAGGAACCATACAGGGTGATTACACATAGCCCAGCCTTATCTTATCCCAACATGGATTGGGTGACAATGAGGAAGAGGAGGAGGAGGAAGAGCAGGAGCTAGTTTAATGCGCTATAGACGGTACTATCTGCACAACTGTCATACCGCCTGTTCAGCGTAGATGGCCTGAGGACAGAGAGGAGGAGGAGGAAGAGAGCATGATCACTCGTTCTCTTGGTGAGGACACAGAAGTCTTGCCTGTTAGCAGTCTGGCACGCATGGCTGAGTTTATGCTACACTGCCTTTCCCATGACTCTCGCATTCTCAAAATTTTGGGTGACAGTCATTGCTGGTTGGTGACACTTCTAGACCCATGCTACAAGGAGAACTTTATATCTATTATTCCTGAGGCGGACAGGTCTACAAAAATGGGGCAGTACCAGAAGGCCCTTGTTGCGGAACTATTAAAAAAATTCCCATCTGAAAATGCTGGCGGCAGAGGTCACAGTTCGTTGGACAACCAAGGACTACAGGTGAGAGAGACACAACTCCAATCCAGCAGAGGCAGGGGAACACTGTCAAAGTTCTGGGAGACTTTTCTCAGCCCCTCCCATGGCACAGGCCCTGAGGCGCGGGGTACTCTCACAAGGAGTGAAAAGTTTGGGAAGATGCTGAGGGAGTACCTTGCCGACCATACTAACATCCTCTGTGATTCCTCTGTGCCTTATAATTAATAGGTATCCAAGCTGGATACGTGGAATGAACTTGCTCTCCACGCCTTGGAGGTCCAGGCCTGCCCTGCCGCCAGCGTTTTTTCAGAGCGGGTTTTTAGTGCCGCTGGTGGAATTATAACTGATAAGCGCATCCGCCTGTCAACTGAAAATGCTGACAGGCTGACTCTTATAAAAATAAACAAGGGCTGGATTGGGCCAAACTTCTCAACACCACTGAATAATAGCAGCGTAACATAAACTCAAATCCAGTGTCTTTTCTTGGGAGGTGTATTCCCATGCACCTTTTCACACCCACACATGGGTATACGCTTCCTGACTTTGGCTATTTGCTCTTTTCCTTCTCCTCATCCTCCATCACCATATCACCAGGGTGACCGTGGTCCGTGATGCAACACCCACATAATTTTTTTAAAGGGTCTTTATGATGCCCATAAAAAAAAATTGTTTATACATTATGTTCATGTATACCTCCCAGGGGTAAATGTTTTTCTGATGGGAACATTTTTTTATGAGGCCCTCCTCCACGTCTCTTCCAAAAGGCATTGGAGTGTCTCCCAATTTTTGGCAGCCCTTGCATTCACTGCATAGGCTAACACTATGGGAGACCCAATGACACACAAATATGCAAAACAGTTATAAAATAAAAAGGGAGAAACAACAGAAATACCTAAAACCTTTCTGTCTGCAGTTATTGTCTGTTTTCCTGCGGGAGAAAGAAGAGATTCACGGCGCACATCAACCTTTCAGGCTGCCCTCACATGCAAACACTACTGTTTGTGTAACCCAGCTTTTTATAGACCGGATCATAGACTCATATTTCCAGGATGACCAGGATTGGTCTATTTAAACTATGCTGTCTGTAAACGGCCATTGAGCCACGTTATGGCCTTTTAGATACCTGTGTCTTCCTATCCAGACAATAGAAAATATTCTGCATAGTAGAGACCATGTGCTAACCCCCCTCTAAGCTCAGAATACCAGAGCTAAAGTGTCAGGATTACCAGCTACCTCCAGCAGAGCCCCTTTGTGCTTACAATACTGGTATATCCAGTTTCACCCTTTTGTCAATTACATGTAACTCTACTGCTGTCATGATTTCCCCTAATGATTATATGTTTCCTTCACATGCAGGCATTGCAGGACCTTAGGTATCCATGGTTACAACTAGTGTTGAGCCACCCCCGTAGTGTTCGAGTTCGGTTCGGTTCGTCGAACACCCGTGTGTTCGCCGAACTGTTCGTCGAACTGTTCGTCGAACACCTTCGAACACCGTTAAAACCAATGGCAGGCAAACAAAAACACATAGAAACACATAGAAAACACCTTCAAAGGTGTCCAAAAGCTGACAAACTGCTCAGAAGACACAACTAACAAATGGAAAAGTGACAAGTACATATAGTCATGCGAAAAGAAAAGAGGTGGAGGAGTAAAAGGAGGGGGAGACACAGATATAGGCATGTCATGCCCTTCTAAAATCCAAAAAGTGAGAAGCCGAGACGGCCAGTCCGCTCCTGCCCGTGCCACCTCCGTGTCGCCGGGTTTGTGCCAGAGCCGCGGTGAACCTTGACGGCCAGCCCCCCTCTCCCAATACTGGTGCCTGTCCGCTGGTGGGTCGAGAGAGCCCCCCTGTGGTGGAGGAAGCTCTAAGCTTTTTAATTTAAATTGTCCCTCTAATTTGAATGAATACACTTTAAATCCATTTACAAGGATCTATTGGAGGGCAAGTCTAATGCCAGCAGCCGCGTAATTCCAGCTCCAGTAGCGTCCACTAAAGCTGCTGCAGTTAAAAAGCTTTTATAAGGATCGAGCTCGGCTGTCCACCGCAAGGCATCCTAGTGCCAGTCCCAGCCCCTATGCCTTGGGGTGCCTCCTGATGCTCTTCACTAAGTATCCCGTGGTCCCGAAGCATTTCCTTTGAAAAAATTAAGTGTCCAAACTACAGGTGGTGTAGCTTGCTTAACAGCCGGGATAATCCGCTGACTAGCAGACACTGCTACTAGGCACAAAGTATTTCCTGGGCTAGATGCAGTTAAAAATTTGTAAGTAGATACTCTCGTTGGATGCTGAGAAAGCATTCCATAGAGTCTCCTGGCACGCCATATATGATTCTCTTAAAAAGCTTGGGGTAGGGGTCTAGGGGACCCTTTTATAGCCAAAATCACGGCCCTGTATCACAATACGTCACCTAGGCTGAAGATAAATGGAACTGTAGCACCGAGGGCTCGGTTGCTACAGACGTATTGCACCTCACCCAGAGGTGTGATATCTCACTCTCAGATAAGGATGGAGTGTGGATCAGGACCCGACACCTGCATGCATTACACCACATTGCCGTGGGGCAGGGCGACCAATATGCCCCTGAGATGGGCACGACAGTCCCTGTCCCTGGCTGGAGTGGGGGGAGGGAACACTGAGGAAGGGGAACCCTGCAGTGCAGGAGCAGGGAGGAAGCAGTTCCTGGGTGCATTGAGAAGGGAGTATAAAAGGTGGGCACCATCTTAGTTCAGTGCAGAGAAGTCTGAGCAGAAGTGGCAGGGAGCAGGGGCTCTGCATGAGCTCTGCTCCGGAGGCGGGCCTAGTAACAGAGGCCCAGGCCTGCAAGAGGGAGAAGGAAGGAAGAGGAGCGGAGAAGGCTCCAGGAACGAGGAATGAAGGGATCCCAGGGGTGCGGACGGGCGAGTCGCCACCGCACGCCCGAATCCACCTGCGTGGAGGGGTCAGGCCAAAGGGGGAGACCGGTCCCCGAACTAGTGGAGGCAGGAAACGACCCTCAGCTAGAAACCGGAGGCTCTGACATTTTATGTGGCGCAGCCCCTTGCTCCACCCGCTAGGAAGGCACCACATAGGGTCAGGGAAACTGGCGCCAAGTTTACCAAGAGGAGGCCCGAGGCAGCCGGACAGAAGTGTTGGTAAGAAAGGCCAGACAAAGGACACACAAAGGGGGTCCTGTGAAGCGCTCCAAAGTTATCTGGGAGTTGTCTGAGCCCCTCACCTGGTGAGCACAGTACGACGTGGGCAGCCGTTACCTGCAGACGTGGTCTGGATAATAAGAACTGTGAGTAAAGGCCCTGAACTGCATCACTGACTCCGTGTCGTTACTGCTGCTGCCCTGCACCATCACCCCCATCCTCCGCATACACTGCCCTGAGGCTATACTCCTCCCGTGGGGAGTTATGCTACGCTCTGCTGCACCCACAACACCAGCCTTAGCGGTCTGCCCTGTAGCGGCGGTTCACTCTGACCGCAATCCACGGGTGGCGTAGTCGGACATTTAAACATCAAAACCACATAAATAGTTCCGCCACTGGTTTGACCGCCCTGAGCCACGGAACCGGATCGCCGCCACGAAGACTACAACCACCAGCATCCACCAAAAAGGGTCCGGCTCCGGGTGTCCCAAGGCCCAGGGGGTGCGTCAGAACATTTTCATCACCTTTCACAATCACCAATGGGACAAGGCAGGGATGTCCTCTGTCCCCTCTCTTATACATCCTAGTGACGGAGCACCTGCTCTCATCAATTTGCCATAACCCCAATATTAGGTGGATTGAGGTGGGAGGCACCGAGTACAAGTGCTCTCTATTTGCTGATGATGTCCTAGTATATATCACTCAATCACATATATCCATCCCTGCTGTTATGGCTGAAATAGATCACTTTGTTACATGGTCAAATTTTAAAATCAATGCAGCGAAGTCTGAGGCCCTCGATGTCTCCCTCCCTAAATCCATATAGGATTCCATCCAGTCCAACTTTCCCTTTGCCTGGCCCTCACAGGGTATCAAATACTTAGGAATTCCTATTCATAGAGACCTCTCCCATCTATGTTATCTTAATTTTGGGCCCTTTATTGAACAATTCCATACAGACCACGGTTGGCAAGTTAGAACTGTGAGATTCACTACGTGCACCACTGGTGTTTTGTGGAAAAGCACATGTAAGATTCTGCAACAGTCTCTGCTGATACTCCTGCATGCGTGCATCCCTTTCTATGGCAGGAATAATTTCTGCAAATTTACTTTTGTACCGGGGATCTAACAGTGTGGCAACCCAGTAGTCAGGATTATTTCTAATTCTCACAATTCGAGGGTCATGTTGCAGGTAGTGCAGCAAGAAGGCACTCATGTGTGTTGCGCATCCAGGAGCACCAAGTCCCTGTTGTGTTGGTGGCGAGGTAACAATCATGCTTCCTTCCTCTGTCCTCTCCCCCCAACCTCGCACAACAGAAATGTGATCAAGGTCTCCCTCATCTGATGAGTCTTCCATCAGTTCGTCCTCCACTTCTTCCTGGGCTCCTGCACCTTCCTCACTAGTTTGGCTGCTACCATGCGCCCTGGTAAAATCATCTCCCCCACCCTCACATGCCTGCCGCCCTGGTGCTGCCGACCGTCTGGACCTTGCAGATGTTAGCCCTTCCGCATACAACTCCTCCTCCTCTACTTCCTCCACCTCCTCTTGTGCCACCACCTGACTCCGAATTCTGTTTAACATGTGCTCCAGCATGTAAATCACCGGAATAGTCATGCTGATAATGGCATCGTCAGCACTAAACATCTTCGTCGCCATTTCAAAACTGTGCAGAAAGGTGCATAGGTCCCTGATCTGAGACCACTCCTCCAGCGTGATTTGCCCCACCTCTGAATCTCGTTGGCCCAGGCTATACGTCAGAACGTATTGCACCAGGGCTTGTCGGTGCTGCCACAGTCGCTGCAACATGTGCAGAGTTGAATTCCACCGGGTAGGCACATCGCATTTTAGCCGGTGAAGTGGCAGGCCCAACGACTTCTGTAGAGATGTAAGTCGCTGAGCTGCGGGATGCGAACGGCGGAAGTGAGCACACAGCGACCGTGCCCTCTGCAGAAGGCCATCTAGTCTGGGATAGTGGGCTAAAAATTGCTGGACAACCAGGTTCAACACGTGAGCCATACAAGGCACGTGTGTGACATTGCCCCGGCGAAGGGCCGCACCCAGGTTTGCAGCATTGTCGCACACGGCCTTCCCTGGTTTCAGGTCCAGTGGAGACAACCATTCATGAAATTGGTTCTCCAGAGCTGACCACAACTCCTCAGCTGTGTGACTCACATTTCCCAGACATTTCAATGTAAAAACCGCCTGATGACGTTGAGCCCTACTGCCAGCATAGTAAGGAGGTGTGCAGGATCCCTTCTGCGCAGTTAGAAAGCTTGTGGCATGACCAGACAGGCTTTGGGTGCAGGTGGAAGACCGAGAGGAGGTTGAGGAGGCAGAAGCAGTGGAGGAAAAATGAAATAAAGAGGATTGACGCACAACTCGTGGGGACGGCAAGACTTGGACAGCAGCCCCTTGTCCTGCTGTCACCATAGTTACCCAGTGCCCAGTCAGCGACATGTAACGCCCCTGTCCATGCCTACTCGTCCAAGTGTCTGTGGTGAAATGCACCCTGTCACACACAGAGTTTCTCAAAGAAGCGGTGATGTTGTGTGCGACATGCTGGTGGAGCGCAGGCACACCTTTCTTTGAGAAGTAGTGCCGACTGGGCATCTGGTACTGGGGCACTGCGACGGACATAAGGTCTCGAAAATCCTCTGTGTCCACCAGGCGGAAAGGCAGCATTTCTGTAGCCAAGAGCTTGCAGATGGTGAAATTCAACCTCTTAGCTTTCTCATGGCTAGGAGGAAATGGTCTTTTACTTGTCCACATCTGAGGGACCGAGGGCTGGCTATTGTGCTTAGACGGGGTTGATAAGGGTGTCCCCGGCAAACTGCCGGTCTGTGAGGAAGATGCAGGCGGACATGTTAGGTTGCCTTGATCCAAAGGTGGTGCTATCGATGTCGGACAGCGCTCAAGACCAGCTGGTGTTACCACCTCCAAAGAAAATGATGACCTGCCAATCACGCTGGCTGTTGCGGGTAAAGAGGTGGCAGGTCTGTGCCCCAAAACAGGTGTGACTGCTGTCCCCCCAGTCACAGAGGATGAAGAGGCCACGGATGCACAAGATATGGCAGACGGTGGTTGGCCCGGCCGGCTAGACCGCATTGTAGCACACTGAGCTTCCCACTGCAACTTATGCTTCATGTCCATGTGCCGGTTCATGCATGAAGTACTCAAACTATGTATTTTTTGGCCTCTACTTAGCTTTTGCTGACAAATGTTACAGATAACACGAGTTGGGTCATCTTTATCGATCTGAAAAAATGCCCAGGCTATGCAAGGCTTAGCACCCATGCGACCTGAAGAGCCACCACGACTTGTGGTGAGAGGCAGAGTTGTGTTTGAGGATGCAGTTGTTGACGTGCTTCCAGTACTACGTCTCTGTCCAGGAAGGCACAACCTGACCTCGTCGTCACTAGCATCTTCCTCCACCTCCTCTGCTGACCTCATCTCTTGGCTGACTGTGGGTTGACAGTAAGTGGGATCTCCGACCTCATCATCATCACCCTGTGCGTTATCACACCCGTCGTCCTCAGAGCCAACCTGTTCCTGCCCTGACAAAAAACTAAAGTTGTCGCTCCAATCAGGTATTTGAGTCTTATCATCGTCTTCCTCATTGTCTCCACCAACAGGAGTTACAGTTTGGGAATGAGGGTCTACATTATGGTCAGAACCTTCTGCGTCTGGTCCTGGATCCGACTCATAAAGATTCTGGGCATCAGTGCAGATCATTTCCTCGTCTGGATTCACAGAAGCGCTGGAGTCGACCTCTGATTCCCAGGCTATAGTATGAGTAAACAGCTCTGCAGACTCAACCATCTGTTCTACCTCATACTCAGACGGGCAGCTGGAGATTTGGGAGCTGTGAGGAAGCAAGTGCGATTTGGGTGACACCTTTGAGGACTGGAGTATTTGTGATGTTGAAGTTGATGTGGAGGAGAGCCCACTTAAAGGAGCACTTGATATCCGTTGAAGCACCTGCTGTTTTTGTGCCTCATCTGGAATTTGTAGCGATTGGCGTGGCCGTAAGAAAGGGATCTTATCACATTGTCCGCTAAAAGAAGTAGACATTTTAGTTTGGCTGGAAGATGGTCTTTCTTCTGCACCTACCCCACGGACACAACCTTTTTTCCCCTTCCCAACACGCCTATTCCCCTTTCCACCAGCAGCAGGCCTTTTTCCACTCATTTTGGTGGTTAACTAATTCACAACTCTGGAGTTGTTTGCACAAAAAAACAATGGATGGTAACCGAGCAGAGCTGAGTGGCCAAACTGTGGTATTAGGCCAAAACTATTGGCTGGGTTAGATGCAGAAAAAAATTATTTTTAATTTGCAACCTGATGGAGGTCAGTATAGATGGACTAATAGACCAAGTCCCACACACCGCTAGAAGCCCAAATATTTTTTCAGAGCTAGATGCAGAAAATTTTTTTATTCAATTTGCAACCTGATGGAGGTCAGTATAGATGGACTAATAGACCAAGTCCCACACACTGCTAGAAGCCCAAATATTTTTTCAGAGCTAGATGCAGAAAAAAAATATTTTTAATTTGCAACCTGATGGAGGTCAGTATAGATGGACTAATAGACCAAGTCCCACACACTGCTAGAAGCCCAAATATTTTTTCAGAGCTAGATGCAGAAAAAAATTATTTTTAATTTGCAACCTGATGGAGGTCAGTATAGATGGACTAATAGACCAAGTCCCACACACCGCTAGAAGCCCAAATATTTTTTCAGAGCTAGATGCAGAAAAAAATTATATTCAATTTGCAACCTGCTGGAGGTCAGTATAGAAGGACTAATAGAACAAGTCCCACACACTGCTAGAAGCCCAAATATTTTTTCAGAGCTAAATGAAGAAAAAAATTATATTCAATTTGCAACCTGCTGGAGGTCAGTATAGAAGGACTAATAGAACAAGTCCCACACACTGCTAGAAGCCCAAATATTTTTTCAGACCTAGATGCAGAAAAAAATTATTTTTAATTTGCAACCTGATGGAGGTCAGTATAGATGGACTAATAGACCAAGTCCCACACACTGCTAGAAGCCCAAATATTTTTTCAGAGCTAGATGCAGAAAAAAATTATTTTTAATTTGCAACCTGCTGGAGGTCAGTATAGATGGACTAATAGACCAAGTCCCACACACTGCTAGAAGCCCAAATATTTTTTCAGAGCTAGATGCAGAAAAAAATTATTTTTAATTTGCAACCTGATGGAGGTCAGTATAGATGGACTAATAGACCAAGTCCCACACACTGCTAGAAGCCCAAATATTTTTTCAGAGCTAGATGCAGAAAAAAATTATTTTTAATTTGCAACCTGATGGAGGTCAGTATAGATGGACTAATAGACCAAGTCCCACACACCGCTAGAAGCCCAAATATTTTTTCAGAGCTAGATGCAGAAAAAAATTATATTCAATTTGCAACCTGCTGGAGGTCAGTATAGAAGGACTAATAGAACAAGTCCCACACACTGCTAGAAGCCCAAATATTTTTTCAGAGCTAAATGAAGAAAAAAATTATTTTTAATTTGCAACCTGATGGAGGTCAGTATAGATGGACTAATAGAAAAAGTCCCACACACTGCTAGAAGCCCAAATATTTTTTCAGAGCTAGATGCAGAAAAAAATTATATTCAGTTTGCAACCTGATGGAGGTCAGTATAGATGGACTAATAGAATGATGCTATGCCCAAAAGATTTTACTTCACTAGGTGCAGTAAAAAAATTGGTATTCTATACACAGGTGGTATATCTTGCAACACAGATAGGCTACTCCACTGACTAACACACTCTGCAATAGGCCAAAAAGGATTAGCTTTGCTAGATTCAGCCAAATGCTGTGAAAAAAACTTGCACAGCACTGGCACAGACCTGCCTGGCAAAAACTGATAGGAACTGATGTAACCTAGTCCTGAAAAGGACTCCAATTACAATTAGTCTTTACTCCCACAATCTATCTATTTAAGAGCACAGACCTGCCTGATAAAAGTCGTAGGAAATGCTGTAACCTAGTCCTTAAAAGGACTGCAATCACAACTATTCCCTACTCCCAAGCTATCTGTATATTTGTGCGAAAATTGGCTTGAAATTAACAAGGTATAGCGCACACAGCAACAGCGGTGCCGTCTAACACGCAGCTGCAGCAGTGAGAAAATGGTGGCGACGGGGAAAATGGCTTGGTCTTATAGGGCAAGGACATGTGACATACACTGCCAATCACACATGCCCTTGCTTGTGTGAAAAAAAGCACTTCGCTCCGTGTGTGCGCTGCTGATAGGCTGACAGATTGCACCTCCCCACTGCAAATGCGGGAAAGAGAAAAAAAAATGGAGATCTTCATTGTTCCTGCAGAGATCCATCCCCTGCCCCTCCCCCCGCCCCGCTGTACACTCAAACTGCGTATTAACATTAATTTTCATCATTACTGAGAAAAAATCCAGTTATGATTTTGGTGCACGAACAGTTATCGAACATAACCTCGAACAGCCGAATTTTTCTCAAATTGTTCGTGTTCGCCGACCGGCTCGAACACCGCCCAAAACAGCTCGAATTTGAGATTGGCGAACAGTTCGAGTAGAACAACGCTCATCTCTAGTTACAACCACTAGCTGTCATGCTAGGTATGGGAAAGACCCAGCGTATGACGAGGGGAAAAGGGTGAGGAGCCCAGCAACTAGGGAAAGGGGAAAGTTGAGACCCCTACATAGATCTTACAACACCCTGGCCCACCTATCGTCCCTAAATAGGTTCCTCACCTATCGCCGAGCTGGAAACCTAATCCCTACTGACCCTAGAGCTAAGCCCTAGATAGGGAGCATTAGTCATCTCCGCTGCAACTAAAGACAAACAAGTTAAATAGACAAGGGGATACACTTAGTTTTGAGAAGTCAACAGAGTAATCACGACAACGATCACAAAGGACCTCTAAGAAGAATCTAGCCGACAGCTAGAATCTCCAGGCCTGAACAGAGGAAAATGCTTCTATCACCAGAGAATCTCTGGAGAGCCTGGGTACAGTTATATGAAAAAGTTTGGGCACCCCTATTAATCTTAAGCTTAATGTTTTATAAAAATTGGTGTTTTTGCAGCAGCTCTTTCAGTTTGATATATGTAATAACTGTTGGACATAGTAATGTTTCTGCCTTGAAATGAGGTTTTTTGTACTAACAGAAAATGTGCAATCTGCATTCAAACAAAATTTGACAGGTGCATAAGTATGGGCACCTCACCAGAAAAGTGACATTAATATTTAGTAGATCCTCCTTTTGCAAAAATAACAGCTTCTAGTCGCTTCCTGTAGCTTTTAATGAGTTCCTGGATCCTGGATGAAGGTATTTTTGACCATTGCTCTTTACAAAACAATTCCAGTTCAGTTAAGTTTGATGGTCGCTGAGCATGGACAGCCCTCTTCAAATGATCCCACAGATGTTCAATGATATTCAGGTCTGGGGACTGGGATGGCCATTCCAGAACATTGTAATTGTTCCTCTGCATGAATGCCTGAGTAGATTTGGAGTGGTGTTTTGGATCATTGTCTTGCTGAAAGATCCATCCCCTGCGTAACTTCAACTTTGTCACTGATTCTTGAACATTATTGTCAAGAATCTGCTGATACTGAGTGGAATCCATGCGTTCCTCAACTTTAACAAGATTCCTGGTGCCGGCATTGGCCACACAGCCCCAAAGCATGATGGAACCTCCACCAAATTTTTCTGTGGGTAGCAAGTGTTTTTCTTGGAATGCTGTGTTTTTTTGCCGCCATGCATAACGCCTTTTTGTATGACCAAACATCTCAATCTTGGTTTCATCAGTCCACAGGACTTTCTTCCAAAAAGAAATTGGCTTCTCCACATGTGCTTTTGCATACCTCAGCCGACTCTGTTTGTGGAGTGCTTGCAGAAACGGCTTCTTTCGCATCACTCTCCCATACAGCTTCTCCTTGTGCAAAGTGCGTTGTATAGTTGACCGATGCACAGTGACACCATCTGCAGCAAGTTGATGCTGCAGGTCTCTGGAGGTGGTCTGAGGATTGTCCTTGACTGATCTCACCATTCTTCTTCTCTGCCTTTCTGATGTTTTTCTTGGCCTGCCACTTCTGGCCTTAACAAGAACTGTCCCTGTGTTCTTCCATTTCCTTACTATGTTCCTCACAGTGGATAATTATTATACCTACTACATATTGGGATAGGATCTTGGAGATGGGAATACCTCTTTAAAGGAGATCTGTCACCACATTTGACCTTTTTAAACTATTAATATGGGCATACAGGTTATAGACTGCTAAGGAGAGTGATACCTGTATGTCTCATATCAGATGGCTTGTTGTTGATAAATCACCTTTTATTACTTTTTATAAATGAGTTCTTACAGGCTCTGAGGAGGACACTGCCTGGAAGATAACGCTGCCTCCGCACTTTATATCCACGTATCTTGTCTCCTATCAGCGTCTCTCTGTCCCTGTGATGTCGGCTGCTCAAGAGGAAATTTCGCACGTGAGCATTACTGTTCTCTTCTCTCCTCCGCAGTCTTCCATCCTTCTATAGGCACCAGGTGCCTCCTGCGCAGGTTCTGTTCCAGTGTTCCCAGCGTGATTAGACGCTTGTGCCGAGAACACTGGGAACGGCACCAGTGCAGAAAGCACTTGATGCATGTGTCCATAGAGGGACAGAAGACTGCAGTGGAAAGGAGAGAACAGTAATGGACATGTGTGAGATTTCCTCTCGAGAAGCCGACGTCACAGGCACAGAGTGACGCCAATTCATGTCCGAGTGCTATCCATTTTTTATTTTTTCCTCGGACAGAACTTTTTCCCATAAAGTAGAATGGATGTATTCACACATCGTTAACACCATGGATCTGATCGCACACGGAACATCCAAGTGGCATCCACTATTTACCGATAGATTTCTATTATAAGCCAGGAAAGTGTGTGTGATCATATACAGTACAGACCAAGATTTTGGACACACCTTCTCATTTAAAGATTTTTCTGTATTTTCATGACTATGAAAATTGTACATTCACACTGAAGGCATCAAAACTATGAATTGCCACATGTGGAATTATATACTTAACAAAAAAGTGTGAAACAACTGAAAATATGTCTTATATTCTAGGGTCTTCACAGTAGCCACCTTTTGCTTTGATGACTGCTTTGCACACTCTTGGCATTCTCTTGATGAGATTCAAGAGGTAGTCACCGGAAATGTTTTTCACTTCACAGGTGTGCCCTGTCAGGTTAAATAAGTGGGATTTCTTGCCTTATAAATGGGGTTGGGACCATCAGTTGTGTTGTGCAGAAGTCTGGTGGATACACAGCTGATAGTCCTACTGAATAGACTGTTAGAATTTGTATTATGGCAAGAAAAAAGCAGATAAGTAAAGAAAAATGAGTGGCCATCATTACTTTAAGAAATGAAGGTCAGTCAGTCCGAAAAATTGGGAAAACTTTGAAAGTGTCCCCAAGTGCAGTTGCAAAAACCATCAAGCTCTACAAAGAAACTGGCTCACATGAGGACCGTCCCAGGAAAGGAAGACCAAGAGTCACCTCTGCTTCTGAGGATAAGCTTATCCAAGTCAACAGCCTCAGAAATCGCAGGTTAACAGCAGCTCAGATTAGAGATCAGGTCAATGCCACACAGAGTTCTAGCAGCAGACACATCTCTACAACAACTGTTAAGAGGAGACTTTGTGCAGCAGGCCTTCATGGTAAAATAGCTGCTAGGAAACCACTGCTAAGGACAGGCAACAAGCAGAAGAGACAAGTTTGGGCTAAAGAACACAAGGAATGGACATTAGACCAGTGGAAATCTGTGCTTTGGTCTGATGAGTCCAAATTTGAGATCTTTGGTTCCAACCACCGTGTCTTTGTGTGACGCAGAAAAGGTGAACGGATGGACTCTACATGCCTGGTTCCCACCGTGAAGCATGGAGGAGGAGGTGTGATGGTGTGGGGGGGGGCTTTGCTGGTGACACTGTTGGGGATTTGTTCAAAATTGAAGGCATACTGAACCAGCATGGCTACCACAGCATCTTGCAGCGGCATGCTATTCCATCCGGTTTGCGTTTAGTTGGACCATCATTTATTTTTCAACAGGACAATGACCCCAAACACATCTCCAGGCTGTGTAAGGGCTATTTGACCAAGAAGGAGAGTGATAGGGTGCTACTCCAGATGACCTGGCCTCCACAGTCACCAGACCTGAACCCAATCGAGATGGTTTGGGGTGAGCAGGACTGCAGAGTGAAGGCAAAAGGGTGAACAAGTGCTAAGCATCTCTGGGAACTCCTTCAAGATTGTTGGAAGACCATTTCTGGTGACGACCTCTTGAAGCTCATCAAGAGAATGCCAAGAGTGTGCAAAGCAGTCATCAAAGCAAAAGGTGGCTACTTTGAAGAACCTAGAATATAAGACATATTTTCAGTTGTTTCACACTTTTTTGTTAAGTATATAATTCCACATGTGGTAATTCATAGTTTTGATGCCTTCAGTGTGAATGTACAATTTTCATAGTCATGAAAATACAGAAAAATCTTTAAATGAGAAGGTGTGTCCAAACTTTTGGTCTGTACTGTACATGTTCTAAAATAGTTGTATAAAAGCGGATCGCACACACATAACAAGCAGACACATGGATGGCACATGGATTAAAATCTGATGAAAATTAGAAAAAATCATCCAAGTTTTCTGAATGAAACTCAGGTGATTTCTCATACACTAGTCTACAGGCTACTTAAACTGTCAGCCGAACCCAGTGATACTGGCGAGTTTGGACAACATTAGTCTGGTGTGTATGGGGGCTTAAACTATTTTCTAAAGGGTCTAAAGTGTATGTACAATTTTAGTCTGATTTATCAGTAGGGGGCATCAGGATTTAGAGTTCCTAGAGCAGCATGAACACAAAATATTGCCCTGCCAGTAGGCCTATTTAGTTTAAGTTACTGGAGGAATTGGGGGACATGTTGGTCCAGGTGTGCAGTTCACCATTTGAAGTGGCGTTATTTCAGTTTGCTTTTTCTTGGGCCTTTTTCGGGGCTATGAGGATAGGGGAGTTGATATCACCATCTTCGGTTACAGGAGGAGGTTTGTTGAGACATTATGTGGGGATGTTATGGGATTCAGTTGAATTCTGGGTACGTCACTCTAAAACGGGAAGAGGGAAAAAAGTGGTACGTATTAGGCCCTTTGAAGGGTTCTAGGATGTGTCCTGTAGCTTGCATTAAGGCATACCTGGGGCTGAAAGGGATCATTGGGGGTCTTTTATTGCAACATGAAAATGTCTCCATTTTAACACGGTATCAGTTTACTGTGGTTTTTAAGAAATGTCTAACGGGGTTGGGTTTAGAAGCAGACAGATTCGTTCCTCATTCATTTAGAATTGGAGCAGCAGCGGAGGCAGAGTCTAGGGGTCTTCCTGCTGAGGTGATGCAGCAGAAAACAATGAAATAAGAATCAAAGTAAATAGGCAGGTGGGGAGTTTTATAGCAAGAAATAGTGATGTAGTGGTTAGGCATACGGATTTCGAGGCGAGGGAGGCAAATTTCTGGCACAATGACAGTGTGCATCTGAAAGCAGTTGGGATAGATCTGTGGACCTTGAGGATTCAAGAGGGTGTGGAGAGGACACTTCTTTGAATGGGGTGACTCACATAATGTGATGCTCACTGAGGCGGTGTGAAGGGGTCATTGGAGTTGGTGGAAAATTGTGGTGTGGGGGTTGTGCATCAAGTAGATGTAACCCTCCAATTGTATTTGGAATTTGGTAATGGCCTGATGGACTTTTTGGGACTGTCCAGGACGGGGTCCCTGGGAAGTTGGTGGCATGTTGAATGTTTCTGGTGATGACGGTGCCCTCAAGCTGGTGGTCGCGGCTGGGGGTAATGCTGGAAGTTTTTAACAAATATTTTGGGTAACGTCAGGCCTTTTGGAGCTCCAAGAACCTCCTTGAGCCAAAAGTTATTATTATTATTGTTATGTTTGTTATAATAAAGGCCGATTTGGCCAATTTAATCCAACATTCAGGTCTGTCTTTATTCATGAGAGGAAAAAGGATTGTGAAAAAGGAAAGTAGCCATGGTGGAATCACAGCCTCTACAATACTCGAGTCAAGAGGAAAACAAGAAAGACCCAAACTTCCTGAAAGAGAAGACGGAACAAAGTGGTTGAGTTTATGGTTCTTTTTTGCTGGGGTTTCTGCTGGATTTTTATCTTTGGTTATGGGGTTTGTCATGCTTTTCCAGTTATAGTTTTAAGATATTTATTATAATGTTTTGTATTTTTCTAATTAAAAAAAGAGTTCCAGCACCAGTAGTGTACACTAAAGTCTCCCACCACTACCGTGCACACATGGATGGTACAGTGCAGGCCCAGCATCAGCACCCGGTACACCCGGGCAAGTACCAGGCTCTGAGCAAGTGGGGACACTGGCACTCAATGGGGTCCGTAAGTCATGGGAGCCCGGTGCCAGCACCCACAAGTTGTTCCCCCATCTTGCTCAGGGCCCCGGCACTTGCAATACTTACTCCCTGTTCCACCATAGCTCTGGTGTCTTCCGCTTCTTCTGACTGTGACGTCTCAGGGAATAGGGCGTCACTACAGCGCACCCTCTGCTGTGAGCAGTCACATTGCAGAGAGCCGGAGAATGGCAATGTTGAGTCTGGAGCACTGCAGTGGCAGCAGGGAACGAGGACAGGTGAGTATTTGTGTTTTTATGTATGGAGTATTATATGGGGCCCATTATCTATGAAACAATATATGGGACCCAATATGTATGAAGCATTATATGGGGCTCATTATGTATGGACCAATATATTGGGCCCATTATATATGGAGCAATATATGGGGCTCATTTTATATGGAGCCCATTTTGTATGGAGCATTATATGAGGCCCATTATGTATGGAGCAATATATGGGGTCCATTATTCTGTATGCAGTAGTGTTGAGCCACCCCCGTAGTGTTCGAGTTCGGTTCGGTTCGTCGAACACCCGTGTGTTCGCCGAACTGTTCGTCGAACTGTTCGTCGAACACCTTCGAACACCGTTAAAACCAATGGCAGGCAAACAAAAACACATAGAAACACATAGAAAACACCTTCAAAGGTGTCCAAAAGCTGACAAACTGCTCAGAAGACACAACTAACACATGGAAAAGTGACAAGTACATATAGTCATGCGAAAAGAAAAGAGGTGGAGGAGTAAAAGGAGGGGGAGACACAGATATAGGCATGTCATGCCCTTCTAAAATCCAAAAAGTGAGAAGCCGAGACGGCCAGTCCGCTCCTGCCCGTGCCACCTCCGTGTCACCGGGTTTGTGCCAGAGCCGCGGTGAACCCTGACGGCCAGCCCCCCTCTCCCAATACTGGTGCCTGTCCGCTGGTGGGTCGAGAGAGCCCCCCTATGGTGGAGGCAGCTCTAAGCTTTTTAATTTAAATTGTCCCTCTAATTTGAATGAATACACTTTAAATCCATTTACAAGGATCTATTGGAGGGCAAGTCTCATGCCAGCAGCCGCGTAATTCCAGCTCCAGTAGCGTCCACTAAAGCTGCTGCAGTTAAAAAGCTTTTATAAGGATCGAGCTCGGCTGTCCACCGCAAGGCATCCTAGTGCCAGTCCCAGCCCCTATGCCTTGGGGTGCCTCCTGATGCTCTTCACTGAGTATCCCGTGGTCCCGAAGCATTTCCTTTGAAAAAATTAAGTGTCCAAACTACAGGTGGTGTAGCTTGCTTAACAGCCGGGATAATCCGCTGACTAGCAGACACTGCTACTAGGCACAAAGTATTTCCTGGGCTAGATGCAGTTAAAAATTTGTAAGTAGATACTCTCGTTGGATGCTGAGAAAGCATTCCATAGAGTCTCCTGGCACGCCATATATGATTCTCTTAAAAAGCTTGGGGTAGGGGTCTAGGGGACCCTTTTATAGCCAAAATCACGGCCCTGTATCACAATACGTCACCTAGGCTGAAGATAAATGGAACTGTAGCACCGAGGGCTCGGTTGCTACAGACGTATTGCACCTCACCCAGAGGTGTGATATCTCACTCTCAGATAAGGATGGAGTGTGGATCAGGACCTGACACCTGCATGCATTACACCACATTGCCGTGGGGCAGGGCGACCAATATGCCCCTGAGATGGGCACGACAGTCCCTGTCCCTGGCTGGAGTGGGGGGAGGGAACACTGAGGAAGGGGAACCCTGCAGTGCAGGAGCAGGGAGGAAGCAGTTCCTGGGTGCATTGAGAAGGGAGTATAAAATGTGGGCACCATCTTAGTTCAGTGCAGAGAAGTCTGAGCAGAAGTGGCAGGGAGCAGGGGCTCTGCATGAGCTCTGCTCCGGAGGCGGGCCTAGTAACAGAGGCCCAGGCCTGCAAGAGGGAGAAGGAAGGAAGAGGAGCGGAGAAGGCTCCAGGAACGAGGAATGAAGGGATCCCAGGGGTGCGGACGGGCGAGTCGCCACCGCACGCCCGAATCCACCTGCGTGGAGGGGTCAGGCCAAAGGGGGAGACCGGTCCCCGAACTAGTGGAGGCAGGAAACGACCCTCAGCTAGAAACCGGAGGCTCTGACATTTTATGTGGCGCAGCCCCTTGCTCCACCCGCTAGGAAGGCACCACATAGGGTCAGGGAAACTGGCGCCAAGTTTACCAAGAGGAGGCCCGAGGCAGCCGGACAGAAGTGTTGGTAAGAAAGGCCAGACAAAGGACACACAAAGGGGGTCCTGTGAAGCGCTCCAAAGTTATCTGGGAGTTGTCTGAGCCCCTCACCTGGTGAGCACAGTACGACGTGGGCAGCCGTTACCTGCAGACGTGGTCTGGATAATAAGAACTGTGAGTAAAGGCCCTGAACTGCATCACTGACTCCGTGTCGTTACTGCTGCTGCCCTGCACCATCACCCCCATCCTCCGCATACACTGCCCTGAGGCTATACTCCTCCCGTGGGGAGTTATGCTACGCTCTGCTGCACCCACAACACCAGCCTTAGCGGTCTGCCCTGTAGCGGCGGTTCACTCTGACCGCAATCCACGGGTGGCGTAGTCGGACATTTAAACATCAAAACCACATAAATAGTTCCGCCACTGGTTTGACCGCCCTGAGCCACGGAACCGGATCGCCGCCACGAAGACTACAACCACCAGCATCCACCAAAAAGGGTCCGGCTCCGGGTGTCCCAAGGCCCAGGGGGTGCGTCAGAACATTTTCATCACCTTTCACAATCACCAATGGGACAAGGCAGGGATGTCCTCTGTCCCCTCTCTTATACATCCTAGTGACGGAGCACCTGCTCTCATCAATTCGCCATAACCCCAATATTAGGTGGATTGAGGTGGGAGGCACCGAGTACAAGTGCTCTCTATTTGCTGATGATGTCCTAGTATATATCACTCAATCACATATATCCATCCCTGCTGTTATGGCTGAAATAGATCACTTTGTTACATGGTCAAATTTTAAAATCAATGCAGCGAAGTCTGAGGCCCTCGATGTCTCCCTCCCTAAATCCATATAGGATTCCATCCAGTCCAACTTTCCCTTTGCCTGGCCCTCACAGGGTATCAAATACTTAGGAATTCCTATTCATAGAGACCTCTCCCATCTATGTTATCTTAATTTTGGGCCCTTTATTGAACAATTCCATACAGACCACGGTTGGCAAGTTAGAACTGTAAGATTCACTACGTGAACCACTGGTGTTTTGTGGAAAAGCACATGTACACCGCGTTCCAAATTATTATGCAAAAAGTGTTTAGGAGTGATAAGGGAAGAATTTGTTTGTTTGTCAGTTAAACTCATTGATGGTGATGTGTGTCAGGGCTCTTTATATCACTGTAAGCAATTGCAGACACCTGTGCTAATTAGTTTGGCAGGTGTGTCCAATGAAAGGCAAGACTACTTAAGAAGGCTCTCTCACATTATTAAGCAGCCTACATTTTCTGCCAAAATGGGAAAGAAAAAGGATGTGTCGGCTGCTGAGAAGCAACAAATTGTGGAGTGTTTAGGTCAAGGCATGACTACAATCAACATTGTGCGATGATCAGGATGAAGTGTCTTGGCAATCAAGAAGTATGTAGCTGATTCACAGTACACACGTGTGCGTGCTGATAAGGGCAAATTGAGGACTCTTTCCTACAGGCAATTACGTCAGGTTGAAAGAGCAGCGGCAAAAAAGCCTTGTCATAGCAGCAGACAAGTTTTTGAAGCTGCTTGTGCCTCCAACGTCCCCCGAACAACAAGATGCAGGGTCCTTCAGAGGTTTGCAGCTGTGCATATGCCATCCTGTCGACCTCCTCTATCCACTTCACACAAGCAGAAACGGCTCCAGTGGGCCAAACATTACATGAAGACTGATTTCAAAACTGTTTTGTTCACGGATGAGTGCCGTGCAGCGCTCGATGGTCCAGATGAATGGAGTGGAGGATGGCTGGTTGATGGACACCCCACGCAAACACGGCTACAGCGCCAACAAGGAGGAGGTGGAGTAATGTTTTGGGCTGGAATCATGGGGAGAGAGATTGTCGGCCCCTTTAGGATCCCTGAAGGCGCTAAAGATGAACTCCATAATGTATGTGGATTTTCTCAAACAGCACTTCCTGCCATGGTTCAAGAAGAAGAACCGTGTATTTCACAGCAAGATCATTTTTCTGCATGATAATGCACCATCTCATGCTGCACATAAAACATCTGCATCTCTGGCTGATATGGGCATAAAAGGGGACAAACTTATGGTGTGACCCCCATGCTCCCCTGACCTCTACCCCATTCAGAACCTTTGGAGCATCATTAAAAGGAGTGTCTATGATGGCGGGAGGCAGTTCACATCTAAGCAACAGCTCTGGGAGGGTATTCTGTCCTCATGCAAAACAATTGAAGCAGAAACCATCCAAAACCTGACAAATTCAATGGACGAGAGAGTTCAGAAGCTCCTTTCGAACAAGGGGTCCTATGTGAAAATGTAACATCACCTAGAATAAAGTTTTGAGTTGAAAACTGTTTGATTTCAGTTTCTAACAACCTGCTAATGCTTATAATTTCAAAAATGACCATTTTTTTGGTCTTTATTAAAATGAAAAGGTTGATCGAAAAGTTTGGGGGATCTAAGAGTGTGGCAACCCAGTAGTCATGATTACTTCGAATTCTGACAATATGAGGGTCATGCTGCAGGTAGTGCAGCAAGAAGGCACTTATGTGTCTTGCGCATCTCGGAGCCCCAAAATTATTTTCCGGGCTAGATGCAGCTAAAAATTATTTTTAATTTTAAATCTGGTGAAGCTTATTATAGATGGCCTAATAGGATCAGTGCTGCACACTGCTACAAAGCCCAAATTATTTTCCAGTCAAGATACAGATAAACATGATTAGTAATTTGAAAGCTTAAAACGGTTGGTAGGGTGATTTTAACCAATCATCAAGCTTTTACTCTCCCCAGGATGACACAGGGGTAGAAAAGTCGTTTCGGATCCATGATTTGTTCATCTTTATGAACGTGAGTCTGTCTACATTATCAGTGGAGAGCCGCGTGCGCTTATCTGTCAGCACACCACCAGCAGCGCTGAACACACGTTCAGACAGAACGCTGGCTGCGGGGCATGACAAGATCTCCAAGGCGTAAGTGGCTAGCTCCGGCCATTTATCCAGATTGGAAGCCCAAAAAGAGCAAGGGTCCAGTGACACAGTCGTGGCTTCAATGTTTACTTGGAGATACTCCTGTACCATCGTCTCTAGACGTTGACTATGTGTCAGACTTCTTGTCTCCTGTGGCCTTGCAAAGGATGGGCTAAAAAAGTGGTGAAATGATTCCGCAAAATTAATGTTACCAGCAGATACTGTGGTTCTGTTACGGTTTGAGTGCTGAACACTTGACGGTCCCACGGTTGGCAAGTTGGAACTGTGAGATTCACTACGTGCACCACTGGTATTTTGTGGAAAAGCACATGTAAGATTCTGCAACAGTCTCTGCTGATACTCCTGCATGCGTGCATCCCTTTCTATGGCAGGAATAATTTCTGCAAATTTACTTTTGTACCGGGGATCTAACAGTGTGGCAACCCAGTAGTCAGGATTATTTCTAATTCTCACAATTCGAGGGTCATGTTGCAGGTAGTGCAGCAAGAAGGCACTCATGTGTGTTGCGCATCCAGGAGCACCAAGTCCCTGTTGTGTTGGTGGCGAGGTAACAATCATGCTTCCTTCCTCTGTCCTCTCCCCCCAACCTCGCACAACAGAAATGTGATCAAGGTCTCCCTCATCTGATGAGTCTTCCATCAGTTCGTCCTCCACTTCTTCCTGGGCTCCTGCACCTTCCTCACTAGTTTGGCTGCTACCATGCGCCCTGGTAAAATCATCTCCCCCACCCTCACATGCCTGCCGCCTTGGTGCTGCCGACCGTCTGGACCTTGCAGATGTTAGCCCTTCCACATACAACTCCTCCTCCTCTACTTCCTCCACCTCCTCTTGTGCCACCACCTGACTCCGAATTCTGTTTAACATGTGCTCCAGCATGTAAATCACCGGAATAGTCATGCTGATAATGGCATCGTCAGCACTAAACATCTTCGTCGCCATTTCAAAACTGTGCAGAAGGGTGCATAGGTCCCTGATCTGAGACCACTCCTCCAGCGTGATTTGCCCCACCTCTGAATCTCGTTGGCCCAGGCTATACGTCAGAACGTATTGCACCAGGGCTTGTCGGTGCTGCCACAGTCGCTGCAACATGTGCAGAGTTGAATTCCACCGGGTAGGCACATCGCATTTTAGCCGGTGAAGTGGCAGGCCCAACGACTTCTGTAGAGATGTAAGTCGCTGAGCTGCGGGATGCGAACGGCAGAAGTGAGCACACAGCGACCGTGCCCTCTGCAGAAGGCCATCTAGTCTGGGATAGTGGGCTAAAAATTGCTGGACAACCAGGTTCAACACGTGAGCCATACAAGGCACGTGTGTGACATTGCCCCGGCGAAGGGCCGCACCCAGGTTTGCAGCATTGTCGCACACGGCCTTCCCTGGTTTCAGGTCCAGTGGAGACAACCATTCATGAAATTGGTTCTCCAGAGCTGACCACAACTCCTCAGCTGTGTGACTCACATTTCCCAGACATTTCAATGTAAAAACCGCCTGATGACGTTGAGCCCTACTGCCAGCATAGTAAGGAGGTGTGCAGGATCCCTTCTGCGCAGTTAGAAAGCTTGTGGCATGACCAGACAGGCTTTGGGTGCAGGTGGAAGACCGAGAGGAGGTTGAGGAGGCAGAAGCAGTGGAGGAACTTTGACATAAAGAGGATTGACGCACAACTCGTGGGGACGGCAAGACTTGGACAGCAGCCCCTTGTCCTGCTGTCACCATAGTTACCCAGTGCCCAGTCAGCGACATGTAACGCCCCTGTCCATGCCTACTCGTCCAAGTGTCTGTGGTGAAATGCACCCTGTCACACACAGAGTTTCTCAAAGAAGCGGTGATGTTGTGTGCGACATGCTGGTGGAGCGCAGGCACACCTTTCTTTGAGAAGTAGTGCCGACTGGGCATCTGGTACTGGGGCACTGCGACGGACATGAGGTCTCGAAAATCCTCTGTGTCCACCAGACGGAAAGGCAGCATTTCTGTAGCCAAGAGCTTGCAGATGGTGAAATTCAACCTCTTAGCTTTCTCATGGCTAGGAGGAAATGGTCTTTTACTTGTCCACATCTGAGGGACCGAGGGCTGGCTATTGTGCTTAGACGGGGTTGATAAGGGTGTCCCCGGCAAACTGCCGGTCTGTGAGGAAGATGCAGGCGGACATGTTAGGTTGCCTTGATCCAAAGGTGGTGCTATCGATGTCGGACAGCGCTCAAGACCAGCTGGTGTTACCACCTCCAAAGAAAATGATGACCTGCCAATCACGCTGGCTGTTGCGGGTAAAGAGGTGGCAGGTCTGCGCCCCAAAACAGGTGTGACTGCTGTCCCCCCAGTCACAGAGGATGAAGAGGCCGTGGATGCACAAGATATGGCAGACGGTGGTTGGCCCGGCCGGCTAGGCCGCATTGTAGCACACTGAGCTTCCCACTGCAACTTATGCTTCATGTCCATGTGCCGGTTCATGCATGAAGTACTCAAACTATGTATTTTTTGGCCTCTACTTAGCTTTTGCTGACAAATGTTACAGATAACACGAGTTGGGTCATCTTTATCGATCTGAAAAAATGCCCAGGCTATGCAAGGCTTAGCACCCATGCGACCTGAAGAGCCACCACGACTTGTGGTGAGAGGCAGAGTTGTGTTTGAGGATGCAGTTGTTGACGTGATTCCAGTACTACGTCTCTGTCCAGGAAGGCGCAACCTGACCTCGTCGTCACTAGCATCTTCCTCCACCTCCTCTGCTGACCTCATCTCTTGGCTGACTGTGGGTTGACAGTAAGTGGGATCTCCGACCTCATCATCATCACCCTGTGCGTTATCACACCAGTCGTCCTCAGAGCCAACCTGTTCCTGCCCTGACAAAAAACTAAAGTTGTCGCTCCAATCAGGTATTTGAGTCTTATCATCGTCTTCCTCATTGTCTCCACCAACAGGAGTTACAGTTTGGGAATGAGGGTCTACATTATGGTCAGAACCTTCTGCGTCTGGTCCTGGATCCGACTCATAAAGATTCTGGGCATCAGTGCAGATCATTTCCTCGTCTGGATTCACAGAAGCGCTGGAGTCGAATTCTGATTCCCAGGCTATAGTATGAGTAAACAGCTCTGCAGACTCAACCATCTGTTCTACCTCATACTCAGACGGGCAGCTGGAGATTTGGGAGCTGTGAGGAAGCAAGTGCGATTTGGGTGACACCTTTGAGGACTGGAGTATTTGTGATGTTGAAGTTGATGTGGAGGAGAGCCCACTTAAAGGAGCACTTGATATCCGTTGAAGCACCTGCTGTTTTTGTGCCTCATGTGGAATTTGTAGCGATTGGCGTGGCCGTAAGAAAGGGATCTTATCACATTGTCCGCTAAAAGAAGTAGACATTTTAGTTTGGCTGGAAGATGGTCTTTCTTCTGCACCTACCCTACGGACACAACCTTTTTTCCCCTTCCCAACACGCCTATTCCCCTTTCCACCAGCAGCAGGCCTTTTTCCACTCATTTTGGTGGTTAACTAATTCACAACTCTGGAGTTGTTTGCACAAAAAAACAATGGATGGTAACCGAGCAGAGCTGAGTGGCCAAACTGTGGTATTAGGCCAAAACTATTGGCTGGGTTAGATGCAGAAAAAAATTATTTTTAATTTGCAACCTGATGGAGGTCAGTATAGATGGGCTAATAGACCAAGTCCCACACACCGCTAGAAGCCCAAATATTTTTTCAGAGCTAGATGCAGAAAAATTTTTTATTCAATTTGCAACCTGATGGAGGTTAGTATAGATGGACTAATAGACCAAGTCCCACACACTGCTAGAAGCCCAAATATTTTTTCAGAGCTAGATGCAGAAAAAAATTATTTTTAATTTGCAAACTGATGGAGGTCAGTATAGATGGACTAATAGACCAAGTCCCACACACTGCTAGAAGCCCAAATATTTTTTCAGAGCTAGATGCAGAAAAAAATTATTTTTAATTTGCAACCTGATGGAGGTCAGTATAGATGGACTAATAGACCAAGTCCCACACACCGCTAGAAGCCCAAATATTTTTTCAGAGCTAGATGCAGAAAAAAATTATATTCAATTTGCAACCTGCTGGAGGTCAGTATAGAAGGACTAATAGAACAAGTCCCACACACTGCTAGAAGCCCAAATATTTTTTCAGAGCTAAATGAAGAAAAAAATTATTTTTAATTTGCAACCTGATGGAGGTCAGTATAGATGGACTAATAGACCAAGTCCCACACACTGCTAGAAGCCCAAATATTTTTTCAGAGCTAGATGCAGAAAAAAATTATTTTTAATTTGCAACCTGATGGAGGTCAGTATAGATGGACTAATAGACCAAGTCCCACACACCGCTAGAAGCCCAAATATTTTTTCAGAGCTAGATGCAGAAAATTTTTTTATTCAATTTGAAACCTGATGGAGGTCAGTATAGATGGACTAATAGACCAAGTCCCACACACTGCTAGAAGCCCAAATATTTTTTCAGAGCTAGATGCAGAAAAAAATTATTTTTAATTTGCAACCTGATGGAGGTCAGTATAGATGGACTAATAGACCAAGTCCCACACACCGCTAGAAGCCCAAATATTTTTTCAGAGCTAGATGCAGAAAAAAATTATTTTTAATTTGCAACCTGATGGAGGTCAGTATAGATGGACTAATAGACCAAGTCCCACACACCGCTAGAAGCCCAAATATTTTTTCAGAGCTAGATGCAGACATTTTTTTTATTCAATTTGCAACCTGATGGAGGTCAGTATAGAAGGACTAATAGACCAAGTCCCACACACTGCTAGAAGCCCAAATATTTTTTCAGAGCTAGATGCAGAAAAAAATTATTTTTAATTTGCAACCTGATGGAGGTCAGTATAGATGGACTAATAGACCAAGTCCCACACACTGCTAGAAGCCCAAATATTTTTTCAGAGCTAGATGCAGAAAAAAATTATTTTTAATTTGCAACCTGATGGAGGTCAGTATAGATGGACTAATAGAACAAATCCCACACACTGCTAGAAGCCCAAATATTTTTTCAGAGCTAGATGCAGAAAAAAAATATATTCAATTTGCAACCTGCTGGAGGTCAGTATAGAAGGACTAATAGAACAAGTCCCACACACTGCTAGAAGCCCAAATATTTTTTCAGAGCTAAATGAAGAAAAAAATTATTTTTAATTTGCAACCTGATGGAGGTCAGTATAGATGGACTAATAGACCAAGTCCCACACACTGCTAGAAGCCCAAATATTTTTTCAGAGCTAGATGCAGAAAAAAATTATTTTTAATTTGCAACCTGATGGAGGTCAGTATAGATGGACTAATAGACCAAGTCCCACACACCGCTAGAAGCCCAAATATTTTTTCAGAGCTAGATGCAGAAAATTTTTTTATTCAATTTGCAACCTGATGGAGGTCAGTATAGAAGGACTAATAGACCAAGTCCCACACACTGCTAGAAGCCCAAATATTTTTTCAGAGCTAGATGCAGAAAAAAATTATTTTTAATTTGCAACCTGATGGAGGTCAGTATAGATGGACTAATAGACCAAGTCCCACACACCGCTAGAAGCCCAAATATTTTTTCAGAGCTAGATGCAGAAAAAAATTATATTCAATTTGCAACCTGCTGGAGGTCAGTATAGAAGGACTAATAGAACAAGTCCCACACACTGCTAGAAGCCCAAATATTTTTTCAGAGCTAAATGAAGAAAAAAATTATTTTTAATTTGCAACCTGATGGAGGTCAGTATAGATGGACTAATAGACCAAGTCCCACACACTGCTAGAAGCCCAAATATTTTTTCAGAGCTAGATGCAGAAAAAAATTATTTTTAATTTGCAACCTGATGGAGGTCAGTATAGATGGACTAATAGACCAAGTCCCACACACTGCTAGAAGCCCAAATATTTTTTCAGAGCTAGATGCAGAAAAAAATTATTTTTAATTTGCAACCTGATGGAGGTCAGTATAGATGGACTAATAGACCAAGTCCCACACACTGCTAGAAGCCCAAATTTTTTTTCAGAGCTAGATGCAGAAAAAAATTATTTTTAATTTGCAACCTGATGGAGGTCAGTATAGATGGACTAATAGACCAAGTCCCACACACCGCTAGAAGCCCAAATATTTTTTCAGAGCTAGATGCAGACATTTTTTTTATTCAATTTGCAACCTGATGGAGGTCAGTATAGAAGGACTAATAGACCAAGTCCCACACACTGCTAGAAGCCCAAATATTTTTTCAGAGCTAGATGCAGAAAAAAATTATTTTTAATTTGCAACCTGATGGTGGTCAGTATAGATGGACTAATAGAACAAGTCCCACACGCTGCTAGAAGCCCAAATATTTTTTCAGAGATAAATGAAGAAAAAAATTATTTTTAATTTGCAACCTGATGGAGGTCAGTATAGATGGACTAATAGACCAAGTCCCACACACTGCTAGAAGCCCAAATATTTTTTCAGAGCTAGATGCAGAAAAAAATTATTTTTAATTTGCAACCTGATGGAGGTCAGTATAGATGGACTAATAGAACAAGTCCCACACACTGCTAGAAGCCCAAATATTTTTTCAGAGCTAGATGTAGAAAAAAATTATATTCAATTTGCAACCTGATGGAGGTCAGTATAGATGGACTAATAGAACAAGTCCCACACACTGCTAGAAGCCCAAATATTTTTTCAGAGCTAAATGAAGAAAAAAATTATTTTTAATTTGCAACCTGATGGAGGTCAGTATAGATGGACTAATAGACCAAGTCCCACACACTGCTAGAAGCCCAAATATTTTTTCAGAGCTAGATGCAGAAAAAAATTATTTTTAATTTGCAACCTGATGGAGGTCAGTATAGATGGACTAATAGACCAAGTCCCACACACCGCTAGAAGCCCAAATATTTTTTCAGAGCTAGATGCAGAAAATTTTTTTATTCAATTTGCAACCTGATGGAGGTCAGTATAGAAGGACTAATAGACCAAGTCCCACACACTGCTAGAAGCCCAAATATTTTTTCAGAGCTAGATGCAGAAAAAAATTATTTTTAATTTGCAATCTGATGGAGGTCAGTATAGATGGACTAATAGACCAAGTCCCACACACTGCTAGAAGCCCAAATATTTTTTCAGAGCTAGATGCAGAAAAAAATTATTTTTAATTTGCAACCTGATGGAGGTCAGTATAGATGGACTAATAGAACAAGTCCCACACGCTGCTAGAAGCCCAAATATTTTTTCAGAGATAAATGAAGAAAAAAATTATTTTTAATTTGCAACCTGATGGAGGTCAGTATAGATGGACTAATAGACCAAGTCCCACACACTGCTAGAAGCCCAAATATTTTTTCAGAGTTAGATGCAGAAAAAAATTATTTTTAATTTGCAACCTGATGGAGGTCAGTATAGATGGACTAATAGAACAAGTCCCACACACTGCTAGAAGCCCAAATATTTTTTCAGAGCTAGATGCAGAAAAAAATTATATTCAATTTGCAACCTGCTGGAGGTCAGTATAGAAGGACTAATAGAACAAGTCCCACACACTGCTAGAAGCCCAAATATTTTTTCAGCGCTAAATGAAGAAAAAAATTATTTTTAATTTGCAACCTGATGGAGGTCAGTATAGATGGACTAATAGACCAAGTCCCACACACAGCTAGAAGCCCAAATATTTTTTCAGAGCTAGATGCAGAAAAAAATTATATTCAGTTTGCAACCTGATGGAGGTCAGTATAGATGGACTAATAGAATGATGCTATGCCCAAAAGATTTTACTTCACTAGGTGCAGTAAAAAAATTGGTATTCTATACACAGGTGGTATATCTTGCAACACAGATAGGCTACTCCACTGACTAACACACTCTGCAATAGGCCAAAAAGGATTAGCTTTGCTAGATTCAGCCAAATGCTGTGAAAAAAACTTGCACAGCACTGGCACAGACCTGCCTGGCAAAAACTGATAGGAACTGATGTAACCTAGTCCTGAAAAGGACTCCAATTACAATTAGTCTTTACTCCCACAATCTATCTATTTAAGAGCACAGACCTGCTTGATAAAAGTCGTAGGAAATGCTGTAACCTAGTCCTTAAAAGGACTGCAATCACAACTATTCCCTACTCCCAAGCTATCTGTAGATTTGTGCGAAAATTGGCTTGAAATTAACAAGGTATAGCGCACACAGCAACAGCGGTGCCGTCTAACACACAGCTGCAGCAGTGAGAAAATGGTGGCGACGGGGAAAATGGCTTGGTCTTATAGGGCAAGGACATGTGACATACACTGCCAATCACACATGCCCTTGCTTGTGTGAAAAAAAGCACTTCGTTCCGTGTGTGCGCTGCTGATAGGCTGACAGATTGCACCTCCCCACTGTAAATGCGGGAAAGAGAAAAAAAAATGGAGATCTTCATTGTTCCTGCAGAGATCCATCCCCTGCCCCTCCCCCCGCCCCGCTGTACACTCAAACTGCGTATTAACATTAATTTTCATCATTACTGAGAAAAAATCCAGTTATGATTTTGGTGCACGAACAGTTATCGAACATAACCTCGAACAGCCGAATTTTTCTCAAATTGTTCGTGTTCGCCGACCGGCTCGAACACCGCCCAAAACAGCTCGAATTTGAGATTGGCGAACAGTTCGAGTAGAACAACGCTCATCTCTAGTATGCAGCATTATATGGGGCCAATTATTCTGTATGGAGGATTATATGGGACCCATTATTCTGTATTTAGCAATATATGAGGCTCATTATACTGTATGGAGCACTATATGGAGCTCATTATACTGTATGGAGCACTATATAGGGCCCATTATTCTGTATGCGGCTCATTATTCTGTATGGAGCAATATATGAGGCCCATTATACTGTATGGGGCATTATATAAGGCTCATTATTCTGTATGGAGCAATTTATGAGGCTCATTATACTATATGGAGGACTATGTGGTACCCATAATACTGTATGGAGGAGTATACTGTCCGGTCTGCACTGTGCGCTGCGAGGATTTGCCAGTTTCTGAGCTATTGTAGAATTTACAATAGATATCACTCATGTAATGGAAGAATTAAGAGAAATCTTTGGCATTATTCTATACCTATATTTCTCTGTGGTATCTGTGCATCATGAATCGTGGTATGTGTTAAAGGAGTAAGTAGCAATATTTAGATTTGTTTTTCAAATATATATCTCATACCCAGTCATCAAGAAACTACAGCAAGGGCATTGACTATATAAAATATAACTTTTAATAGATACATTTAAAATATTTTTTGTAAGACAATTATAATGGAGACAATGTGCAAGTACTTCCCAGGTCGGAGTAACAACTAAGTAGGGGAGTAAAGCACATCCCCAGGGTGGCGTACCAAACCCTGTTCCAAAAGGATCATTCAATATTACCTAGATGAAACAGGGTCTCCAAGCAACGTCCAACAATTAAGTGGACAAAGTTAGACGTTTCTCGAATAATCAAATAGTAGCAGAGTGATAATCCTACTCATAACAAGAAAAAACATCTTTGAATGATTGAAAAACGTTTCTCATATGCGTTTCAAGAATAGATAAGGTAGAAATATGACAATGACATCATTAATAGAAAACTATTTGATTATTCGAGAAACGTCTAACTTTGTCCACTTAATTGTTGGACGTTGCTTGGAAACCCTGTTTCATCTAGGTAATATTGAATGATCCTTTTGGAACAGGGTTTGGTACGCCACCCTGGTGATGTGCTTTACTCCCCTACTTAGTTGTAAGTCCGACCTGGGAAGTACTTGCACATTGTCTTCATTATAACTGTCTTACAAAAAATATTTTAAATTTATCTATTAAAAGTTATATTTTATATAGTCAATGAACTTGATGTGTTAAAGGAGCCCACTGAGACTCTTTCAACCGGGGCCCACAAAAACTTGGAGCTGGCCCTGGTACAGTGAAACTGCGAATGGTCATTAAATTAGTTAATTGTTTCCTGCTTTGAATTTCTGACTACAGCTCAGCATGAAAAGAACGAATCTGTCAATTAATGTATGGAAAAAAAGGTATGAAGTTATGCACTGTGGAAGAGATGTATGTGACCAGAATCAACATTCATTTGATATCAATATGAAAAAAGAAACAGAACAAGATGACAAAAGGCAAAAATCTTACTTAGCCTCTGATAAATTTTGTGACAAATTAAAAAATATTGTTAAGTGGATTAGGTGAAAAAAAATTTTTGAAGATGAGGCACTGAACCACGACTACTGTGTACATAAGAATGGTACATTGAACCTGCAAATGGTCATTGAAGAGTTAATTTGGCCTGATTTGATTAACTTCTGACTACAGATCAGCGTACAAAAACATGAATCTGTCAATGACTGTATGGAAAAAAGGTATGCAATTATAGACTGTGAATGAGATGTACAATATGCAACCAAAATTAACACTCATTTCCCGCAGATGATATCTATATGAGACAACAAGAAACACAACAAGATGGAAAAAGCAAGAACTTGACGGCCACGTCCACATCTCCTATTTGATGCTCTCCTTTTTTTAAGTGTTTTTTAGAAAAAGTACTCCCACAGATACGGTTGCAGATTAGAACAATTTGTTTTTATGCACATTACTATCACAGACATGGGTGCATAAGAGTAGTAAAGTATTTTTTTTAGCACATTACTCCCACAGATATGGTTGCAGATTAGAAAAATGTATTTTGGTCTGTAACGCAATCAACCCTGAGTAGACGCCTGTAATACACCATCCCTCCACCTCCAGCTAACCCTAAATGAATTGCAGATAAGAGCGATATTATTAGAGAATAGAATATATTTAAAATGTCCCTGTAAGGAGTTTTGCTTGTACGTGGCAGTAACAAGGTCTGTGCAGAAATGCCTCTAATACACTAATCCCTACTCTGCCAGCTAACTCTAAACGAATAGCAGAGAAGAGCAGCATTATAGAGAATAGAATCTACCATATTTTCCAGACTATAAGACGCACATTTTTCCTCCAAAAAAACCCCAAAATGTTCAAAAAACACATAATATAAATAAGGGTTGGGAGCAGGAAGTACAAGATCCCTCCCTAAATAGAAAAAAATATATATATATATATATATATATATATATATAAAATGGAGTACTCCCATGACAGAACTGACAAAAAACACAAAAAATGGAGTAACCAAAAACCACAAAGCAAGAATGCTGAATAAAAAATCACTCTTTATTATTAATGGGATAACAAATCATCACCAATACAAATAAGTACACAGGTCTAAGAAGGGAATAAATTGGACATCATAATCCAAAGCAAGAACATGTGCCAAGTCAATTCCAATCTACCATAATAAGAAGAAAACAATATGAAGTAATAAAAATAATGGAAAGACATAAGTGTAATGTGACTTGTGCTGTTTAGTATCCAATGTCTTGCTTACTCATAGGTGGGGGAGGAATAGATGAGCCCATCACAACTGCCCAACGTGCATTTCGCATACGGCTTTCTTAAGGGAAGGTGAGGAGTAAATGGTATCCTGTCATGTATATACACCCCTTTAATCAGGTACCAGGTAATGCGACGGATGAGCGCTGGAGTCACTGGCGTCATGCGCGTGGAGGGTAAATAACCCAGTGACGTCATAAGCAAGCGCGCATCGCCCTATTAACGGCTGGGCAAGGTTTGGATTTCTTTTTCCCTTAATAATAAAGACCTTCACTTAAAAACTGCATTTTGTGATTACTTGTGTTAACTTTGTCTAATATTTAAATTTGTTTTGTGATTTGAAACATTTAAGTGTGACAAGCATAAAAAAAGAATAAGAAATCGGCAAAGGGGCAAACACTTTTTCACACAACTGTATTATGTGATTAACCATTATAACATTGGTTTTGCTGAACTTCATTTTTAAAGCATTGACGACAGTTATTTCCAGTACAGCGATACAAATGTATGTTATCATTGAGTGTTCTCCAAGATTCCCAAACCAGCTGTTCTTTTCCTTGGTCATTATGGAATACCTCTGCAAAAGCAAATACCTTATCTTGAGGAAGAACGACTGAGGACATCTTGTTAATTATATTATATGTTCCAGATGGAAGTAAACATTTGGATACACATGGAGAGTACCAGGAATAAAGTATGCCACAAGAACCATGGGGTGCTTTGAACATCAGACGGCTGATCGGCGAATTTGTCGCCCCATCTAACAAGCGATATTCGGCATGAATGCTATATTCTTTATTGCCCTTTTTATATTTCTCATATGAACAGGCCACCATTCTTTTACCCTCATAGATACGAAAAGCATCCACTTCCCGAAACATGACATCTTTGTCTTCCTCTCTTAGGGCGTTCTGAATATCTTGATTTTTTAAGCCTCGGTTACATTCTTGTTCATCAAACTTGACAAAGTAGGCAAACTCATAATCAAATTGCCTAAATTCAAGGGAAATGGAAAAAATAATGATAAAAAGTTGTGTACATAGATTTTGTATAAAGCGTCCTTTCTCTAGTAAAAATACATATACAACCAGAGCTAATAGGTAAGGGGAGACAAATACAGTTGCAATCACAAATTACTCACAACATTGAAAATTAGTAGGATGAGCAAACATTCTCAGTGATACTCGGATATCACTTGACTATCTGGGTGCTCGGATGTGTTCGTTACTCGGCGATCATTAGGTGATGCTCGATTTCAAACTCAAACCTCTGCTCCGCATTTTGGCGCCTGTTACACCGCCACTAAGCATGCGGGGATTGCCAGCGAGGCACTGTAATGCCATAGCCATCTTGATAGTGGCAATACTGTGATTGGCTGGTCGTACGACATCATCCGGGGTTTTAAAAGGGGGTTATATTCTACCACTGACATCCATATCTTCACTCTGCAACACAGACTGCTCCACTACTTTCTACAATGCCGCTCTCACATCAGCTATTGACTCAGTCGCCCCTCTAGCGCATGGCATTGCCCAACAAGTCAATAGACAACCCTGGCACAACAACTTCACTAAAAAGCTTCAGAAAGCATCCAGGGTTGTGGAGCGGCATTGGAAGAAAACACATTTGCAAGATGACATTACTGCATTCAAACAAGCAACACTCGCATTCAAATCAGCCCTCACCTCAGTTAAACAGAACTATGTCACAACCCTCGTTTCTTCCTTATCTTATGTAACATCCCTGGCGGCGTGCTTGCATAGTGCACCACCTCTCACTATGCAAGATTGCAATCTTACCCTTCAGTCCAGTCTGCAAACCTTGCTCCTGTTCATGCTGTGTGCATGCCTCTGGTCTAATTGCTTAGGGCGGTGGCCCGGTTACTTCCTGATTCTTATAGCTGCTGTGGGCACACTCCTAATGCGTCCCCAGCCTATTGCTGTGAGTCTCTGGATATTTAAACCCCCTTCACCCAGAAGGAGGTGCCTGAGCAACACTAACATTCAGTGTGCTCCTTGACTCTGAAGTTGCCAGGTCCAGTTCTGCTTCTTGTCTGTTTCCGCCATCTCTGGGGGCTGTATACCCAGACCTGCTATCTGTGACTTCTTGTCTATTTCCGCCATCTCTGGGGGCTGTATACCCAGACCTGTTATCTGTGACTTCTTGTCTGTTTCCGCCATCTCTGGGGGCTGTATACCCAGACCTGTTATCTGTGACTTCTTGTCTGTTTCCGCCATTCTGGGGGCTGTATACCCAGGTTCGTTCCTGTATCTCGTTGCAGTGTCAGTTCCTGTCTGAACTGTCTCCTAGCCTGTTACCTGCTTGTCTCTATGTCCGTATCTTCCCTTTTCCTACAGTGTCTGAACCTGCACCTAACTCCAACTTGTTGTCTCTGTACTTCTGTTTGTGAGTTTAGAGTCCACTTGCTACTTCATTGTAAGTACCTTGTGTGTATCTGGTTCTGCTTTTCCCTTTTCCCTTCCTCCGTATCTACCACCTGTGTTCTAACCATCTTCCTGTATTTTCCAGTCTGTTCCATGTGAACAGAGTCCTGTCCTCTCTGCCTGCACCTTCCACCCTGTTCTGCTCTGCTTGCTCACCGCTCTGGCAGTTCCTCTCTGCTCTGCCTTGTCCACCGCTCTGGCGGTTTCGCTCTGCTCTACCTTGTCCACCGCTTCGGCGGTTTCGCTCTGCCTTGTCCACCGCACCTGTGGTTTCGCCCTGCTCTGCTTGCTCACCACTCCAGCGGTTCCTCTCTGCTCTGCCTTGTCTACCGCTCTAACGGTTCCTCTCTGCTCTGCCTTGTCTACCGCACCTGCGGTTTCGCTCTGCTCTGCCTTGTCCACCACTTCAGCGATTTCGCTCTGCCTTGTCCTCCGCTCCGGCGGTTTCGCTTTACTCTTCTTGTCTACCGCATCTGCGGTTCTGTTCCTGTATCCCAGTCTGTACTGGACCTTATCCAGCCTGCGCTCCAACCTGCTAGTACCTCCCTGTCTACACTCCAGCCGTGCTTGCCAGTACCCCCCTGTCTGCATACCTGCCGTGCTTACCAGTGCCCACCTGTCTGCATACCAGTTGTGCCTGCCAATACCCACCTGTCTGTATGCCAGCCTAACCTGCCTGTTCCTGCATTCCCCGGTGTGGGTCAACAGCCGTGTCCGGGGTCTGACCTGGAGTAGCACCTGGTCCCTCTGCTCAGTTCCTCCCTGGTGCATGGAGTCTACTGAGCCGCCGTGCGACCTTGGTCGGATCGGGTTGATACTTCGTTATGCCCCTCCAGGCACTCCCCGGTTCATGGTACAGTGGGATCACTAATCACGCACACGCCAGTCAGTCCGGGCGTGTGCATAACATCTTACAACCCCTAACAGTTATTCATCACTTTTAACTCTCTCCTCCACCCTACACTGGCCCCTCCAACCTCCCTCATCTCTGCTGGGGAGTTTGCCACACGCTTCAAAAACAAGATTGACCAAACAAGTCTTTACTGTCCGACCACCAAAATCCCTTTGTTTTCCAGAACATTGCCCTTCCCACATAAACCTCCCTTTCCAACATCACTGAAAGAGACCTTAGTCATCTTCTCTCCAAATCATACCTCACCACTTGGGCACTTCACCCCATCCCATCGCACCTCACCCCCACACTCAGGTCATCCCTAGCCCATCTCTTCAACCTATCACTAACTTCTGGTACCTTCCCCTCTGTCTTCAAACATGCCACAATCACGCCCATCCTCAAAGTCATCCCTCAACCCAACTGCCTTAAACAGCTACTGCTCCATATCGCTGCTACCATTTGCCTCCAAACTCCTTGAGCAACACGTTCAAGTTGAACTTTCCTCTCACTTCTCATCTAACTCTCTCTTTGACAACCGACAATCTGGCTTCCGCCCCCACCATTCCACCGAAACTGCTCTTACCAAAATTACAAATGACTGGCTTACAGCCAAAGCTAACAGACAATTCTCTATACTCCTCCTTCTTGACCTGTCCTCTGCTTTCTACACAGCTGACCACTTCCTCCTACTACAGATCCTCTCTTCCTTTGGCGTCAAAATCCTTGCCCTATCCTGGATCTCCTCATACCTTTTCAACTGTACATTTAGCGTCTTCCACTTCCACAATACCTCTTCATCCCACCCTCTCTCTGTGGGAGTACCTCAAGGCTCTGTCCTAGGACCCCTACTTTTCTCAATCTATACCCTTGGCCTGGAACAGCTCATAAAGTCCCATGGCTTCCAGTACCATCTGTACACTGATGACCCTCAGATCTACCTCTGTGGCCCAGATGTCACCTCTCTGCTGTCCAGAATCCCAGCGTGTCTATCAGCCATATCCTCTTTCTTCTCCTCCCGCTTCCTCAAGTTCAATGTGAGCAAATCTGAACTCATCATTTTTCCTCCATTTCGTGTATCTTCCCCACCTGATCTTTCTAGCACAATAAATGACATCACGCTTTCCCCTGTACCGGAAATACGCTGCCTCGGAGTAACCTTTGACTCTGCCCTGTCCTTCAAACCCCACATCCAAGCTCTCGTCACCTCCAGTCACCACTAACTCAAAAATATTTCCAGAATCCGTCCTTTCCTCAACCCTCAATCTACTAAACTGTTTGTGCATGCCCTCATCATCTCCTGCCTCGATTAATGCAACATCCTCCTCTGTGGCCTACCTGCTAGCACTCTCGAACCTCATTAGTCCATCCTTAACTCTGCAAACTACTAACACTGACCTACAAAGCTATCCATAACCTTTCTCCTCCGTACATCTATGAAAAAATCTCCCGATATATTCCTTTACGTAATCTCCGATCCTCCCAAGACCTCCTTCTCTCCTCCACACTTATTCGTTCCTCACCTAATTGCAGTCCTTTGCTAAATATATAGCTGCGGCAGTTGACCATATTCTTTTTTTTTTTTGTGAAAAAAATTTACTATATTGTGATTCATAGAGTGATCCATTGCGGACTGTGGACGGGAGAGCCAGGATCCAAGAACTGGTAAGCAGACTGTAGGGCCTAGGCTGGTCGGAAGAGACAAGAAGGCGAGCCAGGACAAAAGCTGGAAAAATGCTAATGGACATGCTAGCCACAAGGTACCGACAGTTGGCATCCAGCAGGGGTGGTAGTTAAGTACAACTGGCAGTGGAGAATGGGGTCCATTGAAGAGTTTGGGACCCATCATCACATCTCATTCAACCAGTGGGCAGTAGAGACACAATACTTGCCTCGAAGGCTGCAAGAGCTGATGGCTGGAATAAAGGTCACGTTCCTCAAAATGGAGGGGGAACATTGCTGGTATTCAGTGGGTGTGATCCAAGAAGAAAGGGAGCTGGATGAACCCTTCTTGAGAAATGAATGGGCCTGGGAAAGGCGGCTGAACAAGGGGCTACCATCCCCGAGAGATCGTACTATCCTTGGGGTTCCCCACCTTCTATACGGGAGCAGGTGATGGTGCAGGTGACATAGGGGGCTGTCGCCCATATCTACATGTTGTGGACTCCAGCACTACCCGAAGCTGGGTCACTTACAGTCCAAGCACCTGGGAATTAGGCTCCAAGAAGCAGGTGGAGGCAGTCCCCCCAGCATCGAAAGGAAGGGGAAGAAGAAGCAGACACCTGAAGAGGATTACTGTATTAGCCTCCTTATAAATTTTTCTTGACTTTGAACTTTCTGAAAAGCATTTATGAGTGTAGGAGTGCAAGAACTACACTTTCAAAATATTTTTCTGGATTAAATTAGTCATCCATGCAGTTTAACGTGGTTAGAATTTTTAAAAACTGCTCGGCCTGGTACAGTTCACAAAATATTTCATTGTGTCACCTATGTGGCTTGTGAAAGAAGGTGCTCTAGTCAGATGAGACCAGATCAGATAAATCCCAATAAAATACATTTAAGTTTGTGGGTGTAATGTGAAAAAATGTGGAAAAGTTCTCTGGTTATGAATATGTTTTCAAGGCACTGCATCTCACTTCCACCATCAGGAGTCTAAACCTTCGTTCACACATTTTTTTTTTATCCATGTAATAAGATGCATTATGTGTATTCTGCTGCCCATATACAGTGGGGAGATACAGCTGCTTCTAAAGGGTGAATCTGTGACAGGAGCTGCTTGTAAAGGGTTTATCTGAAACGCTCACTTCATGTACTCTGCCTGCCACAGAAACAAAACACCAAGGAGAAATACCATGGCACTTACGAAGTGAAGTGATCATGAATGTACGCCGTCACTCTCCCCACTTGTTCCTCATTTAACGCTGGAGTCACTGTCAGTATACAGCTCCACAGGCAGAGCGCGGCCAGGAGAGCGGGTCCCATCCTCACCTGTAACAATAGCGAGAAATTAGAGAGAAGTTTCAGGCTTACGACATTGATTGGCCATCTGTAGAAAAGATCATTCATTTCACATTTTTGGGAGTCTGACAACTGGCAACCTCCCCGATACAGACACAACTAAATAATGTACTGAGGTGGACTAGCACAACACTCTGCTCCATGTAGTGGCCGTTCACAAGTACTGCAGTTCAGCTCATACAGTATTTGAGTTGAGATTTGAATAAAGAAAACTCTCTGAGTACAGATAATGTAGTAGATGTCACCTGCAGTCCTATGTAACACCACAGATAACACAGTGATAACTCTCTGAGTACAGATAATGTAGTAGATGTCACCTGCAGTCCTATGTAACACCACAGATAACACAGTGATAACTCTCTGAGAACAGATAATGTAGTAGATGTCACCTGCAGTCCTATGTAACACCACAGATAACACAGTGATAACTCTCTGAGTACAGATAATGTAGTAGATGTCACCTGCAGTCCTATGTAACACCACAGATAACACAGTGATAACTCTCTGAGAACAGATAATGTAGTAGATGTCACCTGCAGTCCTATGTAACACCACAGATAACACAGTGATCACTCTCTGAGTACAGATAATGTAGTAGATGTCACCTGCAGTCCTATGTAACACCACAGATAACACAGTAATAACTCTCTGAGTACAGATAATGTAGTAGATGTTACCTGCAGTCCTATGTAACACCACAGATAACACAGTGATAACTCTCTGAGTACAGATAATGTAGTAGATGTCACCTGCAGTCCTATGTAACACCACAGATAACACAGTGATCACTCTCTGAGTACAGATAATGTAGTAGATGTCACCTGCAGTCCTGTGTAACACCACAGATAACACAGTGATAACTCTCTGAGTACAGATAATGTAGTAGATGTCACCTGCAGTCCTATGTAACACCACAGATAACACAGTGATAACTCGCTGAGTACAGATAATGTAGTAAATGTCACCTGCAGTCCTATGTAACACCACAGATAACACAGTGATAACTCTCTGAGTACAGATAATGTAGTAGATGTCACCTGCAGTCCTATGTAACACCACAGATAACACAGTGATCACTCTCTGAGTACAGATAATGTAGTAGATGTCTCCTGCAGTCCTATGTAACACCACAGATAACACAATGATAACTCTCTGAGTACAGATAATGTAGTAGATGTCACCTGCAGTCCTATGTAACACCACAGATAACACAGTGATAACTCTCTGAGTACAGATAATGTAGTAGATGTCACCTGCAGTCCTATGTAACACCACAGATAACACAGTGATAACTCTCTGAGTACAGATAATGTAGTAGATGTCACCTGCAGTCCTATGTAACACCACAGATAACACAGTGATCACTCTCTGAGTACAGATAATGTAGTAGATGTCTCCTGCAGTCCTATGTAACACCACAGATAACACAATGATAACTCTCTGAGTACAGATAATGTAGTAGATGTCACCTGCAGTCCTATGTAACACCACAGATAACACAGTGATAACTCTCTGAGTACAGATAATGTAGTAGATGTCACCTGCAGTCCTATGTAACACCACAGATAACACAGTGATAACTCTCTGAGTACAGATAATGTAGTAGATGTCACCTGCAGTCCTATGTAACACCACAGATAACACAGTGATACCTCTCTGAGTACAGATAATGTAGTAGATGTCACCTGCAGTCCTATGTAACACCACGGATAACACAGTGATAACTCTCTGAGTACAGATAATGTAGTAGATGTCACCTGCAGTACTATGTAACACCACAGATAACACAGTGATAACTCTCTGAGTACAGATAATGTAGTAGATGTCACCTGCAGTCCTATGTAACACCACAGATAACACCGTGATAACTCTTTGAGTACAGATAATGTAGATGTCACCTGCAGTCCTATGTAACACCACAGATAACACAGTGATAACTCTCTGAGTACACATAATGTAGTAGATGTCACCTGCAGTCCTATGTAACACCACAGATAACACAGTGATACCTCTCTGAGTACAGATAATGTAGTAGATGTCACCTGCAGTCCTATGTAACACCACAGATAACACCGTGATAACTCTTTGAGTACAGATAATGTAGTAGATGTCACCTGCAGTCCTATGTAACACCACAGATAACACCGTGATACCTCTCTGAGTACAGATAATGTAGTAGATGTTACCCGCAGTCCTATGTAACACCACAGATAACACAGTGATGGCTCTCTGAGTACAGATAATGTAGTAGATGTCACCTGCAGTCCTATGTAACACCACAGATAACACAGTGATAACTCTCTGAGTACAGATAATGTAGTAGATGTCACCTGCAGTCCTATGTAACACCACAGATAACACAGTGATAACTCTCTGAGTACAGATAATGTAGTAGATGTCACCTGCAGTCCTATGTAACACCACAGATAACACAGTGATAACTCTGAGTACAGATAATGTAGTAGATGTCACCTGCAGTCCTATGTAACACGACAGATAACACAGTGATAACTCTCTGAGTACAGATAATGTTGTAGATGTCACCTGCAGTCCTATGTAACACCACAGATAACACAGTGATCACTCTCTGAGTACAGATAATGTAGTAGATGTCACCTGCAGTCCTATGTAACACCACAGATAACACAGTGATAACTCTCTAAGTACAGATAATGTAGTAGATGTCACCTGCAGTCCTATGTAACACCACAGATAACACAGTGATACCTCTCTGAGTACAGATAATGTAGTAGATGTCACCTGCAGTCCTATGTAACACCACAGATAACACAGTGATAACTCTCTGAGTACAGATAATGTACTAGATGTCACCTGCAGTCCTATGTAACACCACAGATAACACAGTGATACCTCTCTGAGTACAGATAATGTAGTAGATGTCACCCGCAGTCCTATGTAACACCACAGATAACACAGTGATGGCTCTCTGAGTACAGATAATGTAGTAGATGTCACCTGCAGTCCTATGTAACACCACAGATAACACAGTGATAACTCTCTGAGTACAGATAATGTTGTAGATGTCACCTGCAGTCCTATGTAACACCACAGATAACACAGTGATCACTCTCTGAGTACAGATAATGTAGTAGATGTCACCTGCAGTCCTATGTAACACCACAGATAACACAGTGATAACTCTCTAAGTACAGATAATGTAGTAGATGTCACCTGCAGTCCTATGTAACACCACAGATAACACAGTGATACCTCTCTGAGTACAGATAATGTAGTAGATGTCACCTGCAGTCCTATGTAACACCACAGATAACACAGTGATAACTCTCTGAGTACAGATAATGTAGTAGATGTCACCTGCAGTCCTATGTAACACCACAGATAACACAGTGATAACTCTCTGAGTACAGATAATGTAGTAGATGTCACCTGCAGTCCTATGTAAAACCACAGATAACACAGTGATACCTCTCTGAGTACAGATAATGTAGTAGATGTCACCTGCAGTCCTATGTAACACCACAGATAACACAGTGATATCTCTCTGAGTACAGATAATGTAGTAGATGTCACCTGCAGTCCTATGTAACACCACAGATAACACAGTGATACCTCTCAGAGTACAGATAATGTAGTAGATGTCACCTGCAGTCCTATGTAACACCACAGATAACACAGTGATAACTCTCTGAGTATAGATAATGTAGTAGATGTCACCTGCAGTCCTATGTAACACCACAGATAACACAGCGATAACTCTTTGAGTACAGATAATGTAGTAGATGTCACCTGCAGTCCTATGTAACACCACAGATAACACAGTGATAACTCTCTGAGTACAGATAATGTAGTAGATGTCACCTGCAGTCCTATGTAACACCACAGATAACACCGTGATACCTCTCTGAGTACAGATAATGTAGTAGATGTCACCTGCAGTCCTATGTAACACCACAGATAACACAGTGATAACTCTCTGAGTACAGATAATGTAGTAGATGTCACCTGCAGTCCTATGTAACACGACAGATAACACAGTGATAACTCTCTGAGTACAGATAATGTTGTAGATGTCACCTGCAGTCCTATGTAACACCACAGATAACACAGTGATAACTCTCTAAGTACAGATAATGTAGTAGATGTCACCTGCAGTCCTATGTAACACCACAGATAACACAGTGATACCTCTCTGAGTACAGATAATGTAGTAGATGTCACCTGCAGTCCTATGTAACACCACAGATAACACAGTGATACCTCTCTGAGTACAGATAATGTAGTAGATGTCTCCTGCAGTCCTATGTAACACCACAGATAACACAGTGATCACTCTCTGAGTACAGATAATGTAGTAGATGTCACCTGCAGTCCTATGTAACACCACAGATAACACAGTGATATCTCTCTGAGTACAGATAATGTAGTAGATGTAACCTGCAGTCCTATGTAACACCACAGATAACACAGTGATATCTCTCTGAGTACAGATAATGTAGTAGATGTCACCTGCAGTCCTATGTAACACCACAGATAACACAGTGATAACTCTCTGAGTACAGATAATGTAGTAGATGTCACCTGCAGTCCTATGTAACACCACAGATAACACAGTGATAACTCTCTGAGTACAGATAATGTAGTAGATGTCACCTGCAGTCCTATGTAACACCACAGATAACACAGTGATAACTCTGAGTACAGATAATGTAGTAGATGTCACCTGCAGTCCTATGTAACACGACAGATAACACAGTGATAACTCTCTGAGTACAGATAATGTTGTAGATGTCACCTGCAGTCCTATGTAACACCACAGATAACACAGTGATCACTCTCTGAGTACAGATAATGTAGTAGATGTCACCTGCAGTCCTATGTAACACCACAGATAACACAGTGATAACTCTCTAAGTACAGATAATGTAGTAGATGTCACCTGCAGTCCTATGTAACACCACAGATAACACAGTGATACCTCTCTGAGTACAGATAATGTAGTAGATGTCACCTGCAGTCCTATGTAACACCACAGATAACACAGTGATAACTCTCTGAGTACAGATAATGTACTAGATGTCACCTGCAGTCCTATGTAACACCACAGATAACACAGTGATACCTCTCTGAGTACAGATAATGTAGTAGATGTCACCCGCAGTCCTATGTAACACCACAGATAACACAGTGATGGCTCTCTGAGTACAGATAATGTAGTAGATGTCACCTGCAGTCCTATGTAACACCACAGATAACACAGTGATAACTCTCTGAGTACAGATAATGTTGTAGATGTCACCTGCAGTCCTATGTAACACCACAGATAACACAGTGATCACTCTCTGAGTACAGATAATGTAGTAGATGTCACCTGCAGTCCTATGTAACACCACAGATAACACAGTGATAACTCTCTAAGTACAGATAATGTAGTAGATGTCACCTGCAGTCCTATGTAACACCACAGATAACACAGTGATACCTCTCTGAGTACAGATAATGTAGTAGATGTCACCTGCAGTCCTATGTAACACCACAGATAACACAGTGATAACTCTCTGAGTACAGATAATGTAGTAGATGTCACCTGCAGTCCTATGTAACACCACAGATAACACAGTGATAACTCTCTGAGTACAGATAATGTAGTAGATGTCACCTGCAGTCCTATGTAAAACCACAGATAACACAGTGATACCTCTCTGAGTACAGATAATGTAGTAGATGTCACCTGCAGTCCTATGTAACACCACAGATAACACAGTGATATCTCTCTGAGTACAGATAATGTAGTAGATGTCACCTGCAGTCCTATGTAACACCACAGATAACACAGTGATACCTCTCAGAGTACAGATAATGTAGTAGATGTCACCTGCAGTCCTATGTAACACCACAGATAACACAGTGATAACTCTCTGAGTATAGATAATGTAGTAGATGTCACCTGCAGTCCTATGTAACACCACAGATAACACAGCGATAACTCTTTGAGTACAGATAATGTAGTAGATGTCACCTGCAGTCCTATGTAACACCACAGATAACACAGTGATAACTCTCTGAGTACAGATAATGTAGTAGATGTCACCTGCAGTCCTATGTAACACCACAGATAACACCGTGATACCTCTCTGAGTACAGATAATGTAGTAGATGTCACCTGCAGTCCTATGTAACACCACAGATAACACAGTGATAACTCTCTGAGTACAGATAATGTAGTAGATGTCACCTGCAGTCCTATGTAACACGACAGATAACACAGTGATAACTCTCTGAGTACAGATAATGTTGTAGATGTCACCTGCAGTCCTATGTAACACCACAGATAACACAGTGATAACTCTCTGAGTACAGATAATGTAGTAGATGTCACCTGCAGTCCTATGTAACACCACAGATAACACAGTGATACCTCTCTGAGTACAGATAATGTAGTAGATGTCACCTGCAGTCCTATGTAACACCACGGATAACACAGTGATAACTCTCTGAGTACAGATAATGTAGTAGATGTCACCTGCAGTACTATGTAACACCACAGATAACACAGTGATAACTCTCTGAGTACAGATAATGTAGTAGATGTCACCTGCAGTCCTATGTAACACCACAGATAACACCGTGATAACTCTTTGAGTACAGATAATGTAGATGTCACCTGCAGTCCTATGTAACACCACAGATAACACAGTGATAACTCTCTGAGTACACATAATGTAGTAGATGTCACCTGCAGTCCTATGTAACACCACAGATAACACAGTGATACCTCTCTGAGTACAGATAATGTAGTAGATGTCACCTGCAGTCCTATGTAACACCACAGATAACACCGTGATAACTCTTTGAGTACAGATAATGTAGTAGATGTCACCTGCAGTCCTATGTAACACCACAGATAACACCGTGATACCTCTCTGAGTACAGATAATGTAGTAGATGTTACCCGCAGTCCTATGTAACACCACAGATAACACAGTGATGGCTCTCTGAGTACAGATAATGTAGTAGATGTCACCTGCAGTCCTATGTAACACCACAGATAACACAGTGATAACTCTCTGAGTACAGATAATGTAGTAGATGTCACCTGCAGTCCTATGTAACACCACAGATAACACAGTGATAACTCTCTGAGTACAGATAATGTAGTAGATGTCACCTGCAGTCCTATGTAACACCACAGATAACACAGTGATAACTCTGAGTACAGATAATGTAGTAGATGTCACCTGCAGTCCTATGTAACACGACAGATAACACAGTGATAACTCTCTGAGTACAGATAATGTTGTAGATGTCACCTGCAGTCCTATGTAACACCACAGATAACACAGTGATCACTCTCTGAGTACAGATAATGTAGTAGATGTCACCTGCAGTCCTATGTAACACCACAGATAACACAGTGATAACTCTCTAAGTACAGATAATGTAGTAGATGTCACCTGCAGTCCTATGTAACACCACAGATAACACAGTGATACCTCTCTGAGTACAGATAATGTAGTAGATGTCACCTGCAGTCCTATGTAACACCACAGATAACACAGTGATAACTCTCTGAGTACAGATAATGTACTAGATGTCACCTGCAGTCCTATGTAACACCACAGATAACACAGTGATACCTCTCTGAGTACAGATAATGTAGTAGATGTCACCCGCAGTCCTATGTAACACCACAGATAACACAGTGATGGCTCTCTGAGTACAGATAATGTAGTAGATGTCACCTGCAGTCCTATGTAACACCACAGATAACACAGTGATAACTCTCTGAGTACAGATAATGTTGTAGATGTCACCTGCAGTCCTATGTAACACCACAGATAACACAGTGATCACTCTCTGAGTACAGATAATGTAGTAGATGTCACCTGCAGTCCTATGTAACACCACAGATAACACAGTGATAACTCTCTAAGTACAGATAATGTAGTAGATGTCACCTGCAGTCCTATGTAACACCACAGATAACACAGTGATACCTCTCTGAGTACAGATAATGTAGTAGATGTCACCTGCAGTCCTATGTAACACCACAGATAACACAGTGATAACTCTCTGAGTACAGATAATGTAGTAGATGTCACCTGCAGTCCTATGTAACACCACAGATAACACAGTGATAACTCTCTGAGTACAGATAATGTAGTAGATGTCACCTGCAGTCCTATGTAAAACCACAGATAACACAGTGATACCTCTCTGAGTACAGATAATGTAGTAGATGTCACCTGCAGTCCTATGTAACACCACAGATAACACAGTGATATCTCTCTGAGTACAGATAATGTAGTAGATGTCACCTGCAGTCCTATGTAACACCACAGATAACACAGTGATACCTCTCAGAGTACAGATAATGTAGTAGATGTCACCTGCAGTCCTATGTAACACCACAGATAACACAGTGATAACTCTCTGAGTATAGATAATGTAGTAGATGTCACCTGCAGTCCTATGTAACACCACAGATAACACAGCGATAACTCTTTGAGTACAGATAATGTAGTAGATGTCACCTGCAGTCCTATGTAACACCACAGATAACACAGTGATAACTCTCTGAGTACAGATAATGTAGTAGATGTCACCTGCAGTCCTATGTAACACCACAGATAACACCGTGATACCTCTCTGAGTACAGATAATGTAGTAGATGTCACCTGCAGTCCTATGTAACACCACAGATAACACAGTGATAACTCTCTGAGTACAGATAATGTAGTAGATGTCACCTGCAGTCCTATGTAACACGACAGATAACACAGTGATAACTCTCTGAGTACAGATAATGTTGTAGATGTCACCTGCAGTCCTATGTAACACCACAGATAACACAGTGATAACTCTCTAAGTACAGATAATGTAGTAGATGTCACCTGCAGTCCTATGTAACACCACAGATAACACAGTGATACCTCTCTGAGTACAGATAATGTAGTAGATGTCACCTGCAGTCCTATGTAACACCACAGATAACACAGTGATACCTCTCTGAGTACAGATAATGTAGTAGATGTCTCCTGCAGTCCTATGTAACACCACAGATAACACAGTGATCACTCTCTGAGTACAGATAATGTAGTAGATGTCACCTGCAGTCCTATGTAACACCACAGATAACACAGTGATATCTCTCTGAGTACAGATAATGTAGTAGATGTAACCTGCAGTCCTATGTAACACCACAGATAACACAGTGATATCTCTCTGAGTACAGATAATGTAGTAGATGTCACCTGCAGTCCTATGTAACACCACAGATAACACAGTGATAACTCTCTGAGTACAGATAATGTAGTAGATGTCACCTGCAGTCCTATGTAACACCACAGATAACACAGTGATAACTCTCTGAGTACAGATAATGTAGTAGATGTCACCTGCAGTCCTATGTAACACCACAGATAACACAGTGATAACTCTGAGTACAGATAATGTAGTAGATGTCACCTGCAGTCCTATGTAACACGACAGATAACACAGTGATAACTCTCTGAGTACAGATAATGTTGTAGATGTCACCTGCAGTCCTATGTAACACCACAGATAACACAGTGATCACTCTCTGAGTACAGATAATGTAGTAGATGTCACCTGCAGTCCTATGTAACACCACAGATAACACAGTGATAACTCTCTAAGTACAGATAATGTAGTAGATGTCACCTGCAGTCCTATGTAACACCACAGATAACACAGTGATACCTCTCTGAGTACAGATAATGTAGTAGATGTCACCTGCAGTCCTATGTAACACCACAGATAACACAGTGATAACTCTCTGAGTACAGATAATGTACTAGATGTCACCTGCAGTCCTATGTAACACCACAGATAACACAGTGATACCTCTCTGAGTACAGATAATGTAGTAGATGTCACCCGCAGTCCTATGTAACACCACAGATAACACAGTGATGGCTCTCTGAGTACAGATAATGTAGTAGATGTCACCTGCAGTCCTATGTAACACCACAGATAACACAGTGATAACTCTCTGAGTACAGATAATGTTGTAGATGTCACCTGCAGTCCTATGTAACACCACAGATAACACAGTGATCACTCTCTGAGTAGAGATAATGTAGTAGATGTCACCTGCAGTCCTATGTAACACCACAGATAACACAGTGATAACTCTCTAAGTACAGATAATGTAGTAGATGTCACCTGCAGTCCTATGTAACACCACAGATAACACAGTGATACCTCTCTGAGTACAGATAATGTAGTAGATGTCACCTGCAGTCCTATGTAACACCACAGATAACACAGTGATAACTCTCTGAGTACAGATAATGTAGTAGATGTCACCTGCAGTCCTATGTAACACCACAGATAACACAGTGATAACTCTCTGAGTACAGATAATGTAGTAGATGTCACCTGCAGTCCTATGTAAAACCACAGATAACACAGTGATACCTCTCTGAGTACAGATAATGTAGTAGATGTCACCTGCAGTCCTATGTAACACCACAGATAACACAGTGATATCTCTCTGAGTACAGATAATGTAGTAGATGTCACCTGCAGTCCTATGTAACACCACAGATAACACAGTGATACCTCTCAGAGTACAGATAATGTAGTAGATGTCACCTGCAGTCCTATGTAACACCACAGATAACACAGTGATAACTCTCTGAGTATAGATAATGTAGTAGATGTCACCTGCAGTCCTATGTAACACCACAGATAACACAGCGATAACTCTTTGAGTACAGATAATGTAGTAGATGTCACCTGCAGTCCTATGTAACACCACAGATAACACAGTGATAACTCTCTGAGTACAGATAATGTAGTAGATGTCACCTGCAGTCCTATGTAACACCACAGATAACACCGTGATACCTCTCTGAGTACAGATAATGTAGTAGATGTCACCTGCAGTCCTATGTAACACCACAGATAACACAGTGATAACTCTCTGAGTACAGATAATGTAGTAGATGTCACCTGCAGTCCTATGTAACACGACAGATAACACAGTGATAACTCTCTGAGTACAGATAATGTTGTAGATGTCACCTGCAGTCCTATGTAACACCACAGATAACACAGTGATAACTCTCTAAGTACAGATAATGTAGTAGATGTCACCTGCAGTCCTATGTAACACCACAGATAACACAGTGATACCTCTCTGAGTACAGATAATGTAGTAGATGTCACCTGCAGTCCTATGTAACACCACAGATAACACAGTGATACCTCTCTGAGTACAGATAATGTAGTAGATGTCTCCTGCAGTCCTATGTAACACCACAGATAACACAGTGATCACTCTCTGAGTACAGATAATGTAGTAGATGTCACCTGCAGTCCTATGTAACACCACAGATAACACAGTGATATCTCTCTGAGTACAGATAATGTAGTAGATGTAACCTGCAGTCCTATGTAACACCACAGATAACACAGTGATATCTCTCTGAGTACAGATAATGTAGTAGATGTCACCTGCAGTCCTATGTAACACCACGGAAAACACAGTGATAACTCTCTGAGTACAGATAATGTAGTAGATGTTACCTGCAGTCCTATGTAACACCACAGATAACACAGTGATCACTCTCTGAGTACAGATAATGTAGTAGATGTCTCCTGCAGTCCTATGTAACACCACAGATAACACAATGATAACTCTCTGAGTACAGATAATGTAGTAGATGTCACCTGCAGTCCTATGTAACACCACAGATAACACAGTGATAACTCTCTGAGTACAGATAATGTAGTAGATGTCACCTGCAGTCCTATGTAACACACAGATAACACAGTGATAACTCTCTGAATACAGATAATGTAGTAGATGTCACCTGCAGTCCTATGTAACACCACAGATAACACAGTGATAACTCTCTGAGTACAGATAATGTAGTAGATGTCACCTGCAGTCCTATGTAACACCACAGATAACACCGTGATAACTCTTTGAGTACAGATAATGTAGTAGATGTCACCTGCAGTCCTATGTAACACCACAGATAACACAGTGATATCTCTCTGAGTACAGATAATGTAGTAGATGTCACCTGCAGTCCTATGTAACACCACAGATAACATCGTGATAACTCTCTGAGTACAGATAATGTAGTAGATGTCACCTGCAGTCCTATGTAACACCACAGATAACACAGTGATATCTCTCTGAGTACAGATAATGTAGTAGATGTCACCTGCAGTCCTATGTAACACCACAGATAACACAGTGATAACTCTCTGAGTACAGATAATGTAGTAGATGTCACCTGCAGTCCTATGTAACACCACAGATAACACAGTGATAACTCTCTGAGTACAGATAATGTAGTAGATGTCACCCGCAGTCCTATGTAACACCACAGATAACACAGTGATGGCTCTCTGAGTACAGATAATGTAGTAGATGTCACCTGCAGTCCTATGTAACACGACAGATAACACAGTGATAACTCTCTGAGTACAGATAATGTAGTAGATGTCACCTGCAGTCCTAAGTAACACCACAGATAACACAGTGATCACTCTCTGAGTACAGATAATGTAGTAGATGTCACCTGCAGTCCTATGTAACACCACAGATAACACAGTGATAACTCTCTAAGTACAGATAATGTAGTAGATGTCACCTGCAGTCCTATGTAACACCACAGATAACACAGTGATACCTCTCTGAGTACAGATAATGTAGTAGATGTCACCTGCAGTCCTATGTAACACCACAGATAACACAGTGATAACTCTCTGAGTACAGATAATGTAGTAGATGTCACCTGCAGTCCTATGTAACACCACATATAACACAGTGATAATTCTCTGAGTACAGATAATGTAGTAGATGTCACCTGCAGTCCTATGTAACACCACAGATAACACAGTGATATCTCTCTGAGTACAGATAATGTAGTAGATGTCACCTGCAGTCCTATGTAACACCACAGATAACACAGCGATAACTCTTTGAGTACAGATAATGTAGTAGATGTCACCTGCAGTCCTATGTAACACCACAGATAACACCGTGATACCTCTCTGAGTACAGATAATGTAGTAGATGTCAACTGCAGTCCTATGTAACACCACAGATAACACAGTGATCACTCTCTGAGTACAGATAATGTAGTAGATGTCACCTGCAGTCCTATGTAACACCACAGATAACACAGTGATAACTCTCTAAGTACAGATAATGTAGTAGATGTCACCTGCAGTCCTATGTAACACCACAGATAACACAGTGATACCTCTCTGAGTACAGATAATGTAGTAGATGTCACCTGCAGTCCTATGTAACACCACAGATAACACAGTGATACCTCTCTGAGTACTGATAATGTAGTAGATGTCACCTGCAGTCCTATGTAACACCACAGATAACACAGTGATAACTCTCTAAGTACAGATAATGTAGTAGATGTCACCTGCAGTCCTATGTAACACCACAGATAACACAGTGATAACTCTCTGAGTACAGATAATGTAGTAGATGTCACCTGCAGTCCTATGTAAAACCACAGATAACACAGTGATACCTCTCTGAGTACAGATAATGTAGTAGATGTCACCTGCAGTCCTATGTAACACCACAGATAACACAGTGATATCTCTCTGAGTACAGATAATGTAGTAGATGTCACCTGCAGTCCTATGTAACACCACAGATAACACAGTGATACCTCTCAGAGTACAGATAATGTAGTAGATGTCACCTGCAGTCCTATGTAACACCACAGATAACACAGCGATAACTCTCTGAGTATAGATAATGTAGTAGATGTCACCTGCAGTCCTATGTAACACCACAGATAACACAGCGATAACTCTCTAAGTACAGATAATGTAGTAGATGTCACCTGCAGTCCTATGTAACACCACAGATAACACAGTGATACCTCTCTGAGTACAGATAATGTAGTAGATGTCACCTGCAGTCCTATGTAACACCACAGATAACACAGTGATAACTCTCTGAGTACAGATAATGTAGTAGATGTCACCTGCAGTCCTATGTAACACCACAGATAACACAGTGATAACTCTCTGAGTACAGATAATGTAGTAGATGTCACCTGCAGTCCTATGTAAAACCACAGATAACACAGTGATACCTCTCTGAGTACAGATAATGTAGTAGATGTCACCTGCAGTCCTATGTAACACCACAGATAACACAGTGATATCTCTCTGAGTACAGATAATGTAGTAGATGTCACCTGCAGTCCTATGTAACACCACAGATAACACAGTGATACCTCTCAGAGTACAGATAATGTAGTAGATGTCACCTGCAGTCCTATGTAACACCACAGATAACACAGTGATAACTCTCTGAGTATAGATAATGTAGTAGATGTCACCTGCAGTCCTATGTAACACCACAGATAACACAGCGATAACTCTTTGAGTACAGATAATGTAGTAGATGTCACCTGCAGTCCTATGTAACACCACAGATAACACAGTGATAACTCTCTGAGTACAGATAATGTAGTAGATGTCACCTGCAGTCCTATGTAACACCACAGATAACACCGTGATACCTCTCTGAGTACAGATAATGTAGTAGATGTCACCTGCAGTCCTATGTAACACCACAGATAACACAGTGATAACTCTCTGAGTACAGATAATGTAGTAGATGTCACCTGCAGTCCTATGTAACACGACAGATAACACAGTGATAACTCTCTGAGTACAGATAATGTTGTAGATGTCACCTGCAGTCCTATGTAACACCACAGATAACACAGTGATAACTCTCTAAGTACAGATAATGTAGTAGATGTCACCTGCAGTCCTATGTAACACCACAGATAACACAGTGATACCTCTCTGAGTACAGATAATGTAGTAGATGTCACCTGCAGTCCTATGTAACACCACAGATAACACAGTGATACCTCTCTGAGTACAGATAATGTAGTAGATGTAACCTGCAGTCCTATGTAACACCACAGATAACACAGTGATATCTCTCTGAGTACAGATAATGTAGTAGATGTCACCTGCAGTCCTATGTAACACCACGGAAAACACAGTGATAACTCTCTGAGTACAGATAATGTAGTAGATGTTACCTGCAGTCCTATGTAACACCACAGATAACACAGTGATCACTCTCTGAGTACAGATAATGTAGTAGATGTCTCCTGCAGTCCTATGTAACACCACAGATAACACAATGATAACTCTCTGAGTACAGATAATGTAGTAGATGTCACCTGCAGTCCTATGTAACACACAGATAACACAGTGATAACTCTCTGAATACAGATAATGTAGTAGATGTCACCTGCAGTCCTATGTAACACCACAGATAACACAGTGATAACTCTCTGAGTACAGATAATGTAGTAGATGTCACCTGCAGTCCTATGTAACACACAGATAACACAGTGATAACTCTCTGAATACAGATAATGTAGTAGATGTCACCTGCAGTCCTATGTAACACCACAGATAACACAGTGATAACTCTCTGAGTACAGATAATGTAGTAGATGTCACCTGCAGTCCTATGTAACACCACAGATAACACCGTGATAACTCTTTGAGTACAGATAATGTAGTAGATGTCACCTGCAGTCCTATGTAACACCACAGATAACACAGTGATAACTCTCTAAGTACAGATAATGTAGTAGATGTCACCTGCAGTCCTATGTAACACCACAGATAACACAGTGATACCTCTCTGAGTACAGATAATGTAGTAGATGTCACCTGCAGTCCTATGTAACACCACAGATAACACAGTGATACCTCTCTGAGTACAGATAATGTAGTAGATGTAACCTGCAGTCCTATGTAACACCACAGATAACACAGTGATATCTCTCTGAGTACAGATAATGTAGTAGATGTCACCTGCAGTCCTATGTAACACCACGGAAAACACAGTGATAACTCTCTGAGTACAGATAATGTAGTAGATGTTACCTGCAGTCCTATGTAACACCACAGATAACACAGTGATCACTCTCTGAGTACAGATAATGTAGTAGATGTCTCCTGCAGTCCTATGTAACACCACAGATAACACAATGATAACTCTCTGAGTACAGATAATGTAGTAGATGTCACCTGCAGTCCTATGTAACACACAGATAACACAGTGATAACTCTCTGAATACAGATAATGTAGTAGATGTCACCTGCAGTCCTATGTAACACCACAGATAACACAGTGATAACTCTCTGAGTACAGATAATGTAGTAGATGTCACCTGCAGTCCTATGTAACACACAGATAACACAGTGATAACTCTCTGAATACAGATAATGTAGTAGATGTCACCTGCAGTCCTATGTAACACCACAGATAACACAGTGATAACTCTCTGAGTACAGATAATGTAGTAGATGTCACCTGCAGTCCTATGTAACACCACAGATAACACCGTGATAACTCTTTGAGTACAGATAATGTAGTAGATGTCACCTGCAGTCCTATGTAACACCACAGATAACACAGTGATATCTCTCTGAGTACAGATAATGTAGTAGATGTCACCTGCAGTCCTATGTAACACCACAGATAACATCGTGATACCTCTCTGAGTACAGATAATGTAGTAGATGTCACCCGCAGTCCTATGTAACACCACAGATAACACAGTGATGGCTCTCTGAGTACAGATAATGTAGTAGATGTCACCTGCAGTCCTATGTAACACGACAGATAACACAGTGATAACTCTCTGAGTACAGATAATGTTGTAGATGTCACCTGCAGTCCTATGTAACACCACAGATAACACAGTGATCACTCTCTGAGTACAGATAATGTAGTAGATGTCACCTGCAGTCCTATGTAACACCACAGATAACACAGTGATAACTCTCTAAGTACAGATAATGTAGTAGATGTCACCTGCAGTCCTATGTAACCCCACAGATAACACAGTGATACCTCTCTGAGTACAGATAATGTAGTAGATGTCACCTGCAGTCCTATGTAACACCACAGATAACACAGTGATAACTCTCTGAGTACAGATAATGTAGTAGATGTCACCTGCAGTCCTATGTAACACCACATATAACACAGTGATAATTCTCTGAGTACAGATAATGTAGTAGATGTCACCTGCAGTCCTATGTAACACCACAGATAACACAGTGATATCTCTCTGAGTACAGATAATGTAGTAGATGTCACCTGCAGTCCTATGTAACACCACAGATAACACAGCGATAACTCTTTGAGTACAGATAATGTAGTAGATGTCACCTGCAGTCCTATGTAACACCACAGATAACACCGTGATACCTCTCTGAGTACAGATAATGTAGTAGATGTCAACTGCAGTCCTATGTAACACCACAGATAACACAGTGATAACTCTCTGAGTACAGATAATGTAGTAGATGTCACCTGCAGTCCTATGTAACACGACAGATAACACAGTGATCACTCTCTGAGTACAGATAATGTAGTAGATGTCACCTGCAGTCCTATGTAACACCACAGATAACACAGTGATACCTCTCTGAGTACAGATAATGTAGTAGATGTCACCTGCAGTCCTATGTAACACCACAGATAACACAGTGATAACTCTCTGAGTACAGATAATGTAGTAGATGTAACCTGCAGTCCTATGTAACACCACAGATAACACAGTGATAACTCTCTGAGTACAGATAATGTGGTAGATGTCACCTGCAGTCCTATGTAACACCACAGATAACAAAGTGATATCTCTCTGAGTACAGATAATGTAGTAGATGTAACCTGCAGTCCTATGTAACACCACAGATAACACAGTGATAACTACCTGAGTACAGATAATGTAGTAGATGTCACCTGCAGTCCTGTGTAACACCACAGATAACACAGTGATAACTCTCTGAGTACAGATAATGTAGTAGATGTCACCTGCAGTCCTATGTAACACCACGGAAAACACAGTGATAACTCTCTGAGTACAGATAATGTAGTAGATGTCACCTGCAGTCCTATGTAACACCACAGATAACACAGTGATCACTCTCTGAGTACAGATAATGTAGTAGATGTCTCCTGCAGTCCTATGTAATACCACAGATAACACAGTGATAACTCTCTGAGTACAGATAATGTAGTAGATGTCACCTGCAGTCCTATGTAACACCACAGATAACACAATGATAACTCTCTGAGTACAGATAATGTAGTAGATGTCACCTGCAGTCCTATGTAACACCACAGATAACACAGTGATAACTCTCTGAGTACAGATAATGTAGTAGATGTCACCTGCAGTCCTATGTAACACCACAGATAACACAGTGATAACTCTCTGGGTACAGATAATGTAGTAGATGTCACCTGCAGTCCTATGTAACACCACAGATAACACAATGATAACTCTCTGAGTACAGATAATGTAGTAGATGTCACCTGCAGTCCTATGTAACACCACAGATAACACAGTGATAACTCTCTGAGTACACATAATGTAGTAGATGTCACCTGCAGTCCTATGTAACACCACAGATAACACAGTGATAACTCTCTGAGTACAGATAATGTAGTAGATGTCACCTGCAGTCCTATGTAACACCACAGATAACACAGTGATAACTCTCTGAGTACAGATAATGTAGTAGATGTCACCTGCAGTCCTATGTAACACCACAGATAACACAGTGATACCTCTCTGAGTACAGATAATGTAGTAGATGTCACCTGCAGTCCTATGTAACACCACAGCTAACACAGTGATAACTCTCTGAGTACAGATAATGTAGTAGATGTCACCTGCAGTCCTATGTAACACCACAGATAACACAGTGATACCTCTCTGAGTACAGATAATGTAGTAGATGTCACCTGCAGTCCTATGTAACACCACAGATAACATAGTGATAACTCTCTGAGTACAGATAATGTAGTAGATGTCACCTGCAGTCCTATGTAACACCACAGATAACACAGTGATAACTCTGAGTATATATAATGTAGTAGATGTCACCTGCAGTCCTATGTAACACCACAGATAACACAGTGATACCTCTCTGAGTATAGATAATGTAGTAGATGTCACCTGCAGTCCTATGTAACACCACAGATAACACAGTGATCACTCTCTGAGTACAGATAATGTAGTAGATGTCACCTGCAGTCCTATGTAACACCACAGATAACACAGTGATCACTCTCTGAGTACAGATAATGTAGTAGATGTCACCTGCAGTCCTATGTAACACCACAGATAACACAGTGATAACTCTCTGAGTACAGATAATGTAGTAGATGTCACCTGCAGTCCTATGTAACACGACAGATAACACAGTGATAACTCTCTGAGTACAGATAATGTTGTAGATGTCACCTGCAGTCCTATGTAACACCACAGATAACACAGTGATCACTCTCTGAGTACAGATAATGTAGTAGATGTCACCTGCAGTCCTATGTAACACCACAGAAAACACAGTGATAACTCTCTAAGTACAGATAATGTAGTAGATGTCACCTGCAGTCCTATGTAACACCACAGATAACACAGTGATACCTCTCTGAGTACAGATAATGTAGTAGATGTCACCTGCAGTCCTATGTAACACCACAGATAACACAGTGATAACTCTCTGAGTACAGATAATGTAGTAGATGTCACCTGCAGTCCTATGTAACACCACAGATAACACAGTGATAACTCTCTGAGTACAGATAATGTAGTAGATGTCACCTGCAGTCCTATGTAACACCACAGATAACACAGTGATACCTCTCTGAGTACAGATAATGTAGTAGATGTCACCTGCAGTCCTATGTAACACCACAGATAACACAGTGATATCTCTCTGAGTACAGATAATGTAGTAGATGTCACCTGCAGTCCTATGTAACACCACAGATAACACAGTGATAACTCTCTGAGTACAGATAATGTAGTAGATGTCACCTGCAGTCCTATGTAACACCACAGATAACACAGTGATAACCCTCTGAGTACAGATAATGCAGTAGATGTCACATGCAGTCCTATGTAACACCACAGATAACACAGTGATCACTCTCTGAGTACAGATAATGTAGTAGATGTCACCTGCAGTCCTATGTAACACCACAGATAACACAGTGATAACTCTCTGAGTATAGATAATGTAGTAGATGTCACCTGCAGTCCTATGTAACACCACAGATAACACAGTGATATCTCTTTGAGTACAGATAATGTAGTAGATGTAACCTGCAGTCCTATGTAACACCACAGATAACACAGTGATATCTCTCTGAGTACAGATAATGTAGTAGATGTCACCTGCAGTCCTATGTAACACCACGGAAAACACAGTGATAACTCTCTGAGTACAGATAATGTAGTAGATGTTACCTGCAGTCCTATGTAACACCACAGATAACACAGTGATCACTCTCTGAGTACAGATAATGTAGTAGATGTCTCCTGCAGTCCTATGTAACACCACAGATAACACAATGATAACTCTCTGAGTACAGATAATGTAGTAGATGTCACCTGCAGTCCTATGTAACACCACAGATAACACAGTGATAACTCTCTGAGTACAGATAATGTAGTAGATGTCACCTGCAGTCCTATGTAACACACAGATAACACAGTGATAACTCTCTGAGTACAGATAATGTAGTAGATGTCACCTGCAGTCTTATGTAACACCACAGATAACACCGTGATAACTCTTTGAGTACAGATAATGTAGTAGATGTCACCTGCAGTCCTATGTAACACCACAGATAACATCGTGATACCTCTCTGAGTACAGATAATGTAGTAGATGTCACCCGCAGTCCTATGTAACACCACAGATAACACAGTGATGGCTCTCTGAGTACAGATAATGTAGTAGATGTCAACTGCAGTCCTATGTAACACCACAGATAACACAGTGATAACTCTCTGAGTACAGATAATGTAGTAGATGTCACCTGCAGTCCTATGTAACACCACAGATAACACAGTGATAACTCTCTGAGTACAGATAATGTAGTAGATGTCACCTGCAGTCCTATGTAAAACCACAGATAACACAGTGATACCTCTCTGAGTACAGATAATGTAGTAGATGTCACCTGCAGTCCTATGTAACACCACAGATAACACAGTGATATCTCTCTGAGTACAGATAATGTAGTAGATGTCACCTGCAGTCCTATGTAACACCACAGATAACACAGTGATACCTCTCAGAGTACAGATAATGTAGTAGATGTCTCCTGCAGTCCTATGTAACACCACAGATAACACAGTGATAACTCTCTGAGTATAGATAATGTAGTAGATGTCACCTGCAGTCCTATGTAACACCACAGATAACACAGCGATAACTCTTTGAGTACAGATAATGTAGTAGATGTCACCTGCAGTCCTATGTAACACCACAGATAACACAGTGATACCTCTCTGAGTACAGATAATGTAGTAGATGTCACCTGCAGTCCTATGTAACACCACAGATAACACAGTGATACCTCTCTGAGTACAGATAATGTAGTAGATGTCTCCTGCAGTCCTATGTAACACCACAGATAACACAGTGATCACTCTCTGAGTACAGATAATGTAGTAGATGTCAACTGCAGTCCTATGTAACACCACAGATAACACAGTGATCACTCTCTGAGTACAGATAATGTAGTAGATGTCACCTGCAGTCCTATGTAACACCACAGATAACACAGTGATAACTCTCTAAGTACAGATAATGTAGTAGATGACACCTGCAGTCCTATGTAACACCACAGATAACACAGTGATAACTCTCTGAGTACAGATAATGTAGTAGATGTCACCTGCAGTCCTATGTAACACCACAGATAACACAGTGATAACTCTCTGAGTACAGATAATGTAGTAGATGTCACCTGCAGTCCTATGTAACACCACAGATAACACAGTGATACCTCTCTGAGTACAGATAATGTAGTAGATGTCACCTGCAGTCCTATGTAACACCACAGATAACACAGTGATACCTCTCTGAGTACAGATAATGTAGTAGATGTCACCTGCAGTCCTATGTAACACCACAGCTAACACAGTGATAACTCTCTGAGTACAGATAATGTAGTAGATGTCACCTGCAGTCCTATGTAACACCACAGATAACACAGTGATACCTCTCTGAGTACAGATAATGTAGTAGATGTCACCTGCAGTCCTATGTAACACCACAGATAACACAGTGATAACACTCTGAGTACAGATAATGTAGTAGATGTCACCTGCAGTCCTATGTAACACCACAGATAACACAGTGATAACTCTGAGTATAGATAATGTAGTAGATGTCACCTGCAGTCCTATGTAACACCACAGATAACACAGTGATACCTCTCTGAGTACAGATAATGTAGTAGATGTCACCTGCAGTCCTATGTAACACCACAGATAACACAGTGATACCTCTCTGAGTACAGATAATGTAGTAGATGTCACCTGCAGTCCTATGTAACACCACAGATAACACAGTGATCACTCTCTGAGTACAGATAATGTAGTAGATGTCACCTGCAGTCCTATGTAACACCACAGATAACACAGTGATAACTCTTTGAGTACAGATAATGTAGTAGATGTCACCTGCAGTCCTATGTAACACCACAGATAACACAGTGATACCTCTCTGAGTACAGATAATGTAGTAGATGTCACCCGCAGTCCTATGTAACACCACAGATAACACAGTGATGGCTCTCTGAGTACAGATAATGTAGTAGATGTCACCTGCAGTCCTATGTAACACCACAGATAACACAGTGATAACTCTCTGAGTACAGATAATGTAGTAGATGTCACCTGCAGTCCTATGTAACACCACAGATAACACAGTGATAACTCTCTGAGTACAGATAATGTAGTAGATGTCACTTGCAGTCCTATGTAACACGACAGATAACACAGTGATAACTCTCTGAGTACAGATAATGTTGTAGATGTCACCTGCAGTCCTATGTAACACCACAGATAACACAGTGATCACTCTCTGAGTACAGATAATGTAGTAGATGTCACCTGCAGTCCTATGTAACACCACAGATAACACAGTGATACCTCTCTGAGTACAGATAATGTAGTAGATGTCACCTGCAGTCCTATGTAACACCACAGATAACACAGTGATAACTCTCTGAGTACAGATAATGTAGTAGATGTCACCTGCAGTCCTATGTAACACCACAGATAACACAGTGATACCTCTCAGAGTACAGATAATGTAGTAGATGTCTCCTGCAGTCCTATGTAACACCACAGATAACACAGTGATAACTCTCTGAGTATAGATAATGTAGTAGATGTCACCTGCAGTCCTATGTAACACCACAGATAACACAGCGATAACTCTTTGAGTACAGATAATGTAGTAGATGTCACCTGCAGTCCTATGTAACACCACAGATAACACAGTGATACCTCTCTGAGTACAGATAATGTAGTAGATGTCACCTGCAGTCCTATGTAACACCACAGATAACACAGTGATACCTCTCTGAGTACAGATAATGTAGTAGATGTCTCCTGCAGTCCTATGTAACACCACAGATAACACAGTGATCACTCTCTGAGTACAGATAATGTAGTAGATGTCAACTGCAGTCCTATGTAACACCACAGATAACACAGTGATCACTCTCTGAGTACAGATAATGTAGTAGATGTCACCTGCAGTCCTATGTAACACCACAGATAACACAGTGATAACTCTCTAAGTACAGATAATGTAGTAGATGACACCTGCAGTCCTATGTAACACCACAGATAACACAGTGATAACTCTCTGAGTACAGATAATGTAGTAGATGTCACCTGCAGTCCTATGTAACACCACAGATAACACAGTGATAACTCTCTGAGTACAGATAATGTAGTAGATGTCACCTGCAGTCCTATGTAACACCACAGATAACACAGTGATACCTCTCTGAGTACAGATAATGTAGTAGATGTCACCTGCAGTCCTATGTAACACCACAGATAACACAGTGATACCTCTCTGAGTACAGATAATGTAGTAGATGTCACCTGCAGTCCTATGTAACACCACAGCTAACACAGTGATAACTCTCTGAGTACAGATAATGTAGTAGATGTCACCTGCAGTCCTATGTAACACCACAGCTAACACAGTGATAACTCTCTGAGTACAGATAATGTAGTAGATGTCACCTGCAGTCCTATGTAACACCACAGATAACACAGTGATACCTCTCTGAGTACAGATAATGTAGTAGATGTCACCTGCAGTCCTATGTAACACCACAGATAACACAGTGATAACACTCTGAGTACAGATAATGTAGTAGATGTCACCTGCAGTCCTATGTAACACCACAGATAACACAGTGATAACTCTGAGTATAGATAATGTAGTAGATGTCACCTGCAGTCCTATGTAACACCACAGATAACACAGTGATACCTCTCTGAGTACAGATAATGTAGTAGATGTCACCTGCAGTCCTATGTAACACCACAGATAACACAGTGATACCTCTCTGAGTACAGATAATGTAGTAGATGTCACCTGCAGTCCTATGTAACACCACAGATAACACAGTGATCACTCTCTGAGTACAGATAATGTAGTAGATGTCACCTGCAGTCCTATGTAACACCACAGATAACACAGTGATAACTCTTTGAGTACAGATAATGTAGTAGATGTCACCTGCAGTCCTATGTAACACCACAGATAACACAGTGATACCTCTCTGAGTACAGATAATGTAGTAGATGTCACCCGCAGTCCTATGTAACACCACAGATAACACAGTGATGGCTCTCTGAGTACAGATAATGTAGTAGATGTCACCTGCAGTCCTATGTAACACCACAGATAACACAGTGATAACTCTCTGAGTACAGATAATGTAGTAGATGTCACCTGCAGTCCTATGTAACACCACAGATAACACAGTGATAACTCTCTGAGTACAGATAATGTAGTAGATGTCACTTGCAGTCCTATGTAACACGACAGATAACACAGTGATAACTCTCTGAGTACAGATAATGTTGTAGATGTCACCTGCAGTCCTATGTAACACCACAGATAACACAGTGATCACTCTCTGAGTACAGATAATGTAGTAGATGTCACCTGCAGTCCTATGTAACACCACAGATAACACAGTGATACCTCTCTGAGTACAGATAATGTAGTAGATGTCACCTGCAGTCCTATGTAACACCACAGATAACACAGTGATAACTCTCTGAGTACAGATAATGTAGTAGATGTCACCTGCAGTCCTATGTAACACCACAGATAACACAGTGATAACTCTCTGAGTACAGATAATGTAGTAGATGTCACCTGCAGTCCTATGTAACACCACAGATAACACAGTGATACCTCTCTGAGTACAGATAATGTAGTAGATGTCACCTGCAGTCCTATGTAACACCACAGATAACACAGTGATATCTCTCTGAGTACAGATAATGTAGTAGATGTCACCTGCAGTCCTATGTAACACCACAGATAACACAGTGATAACTCTCTGAGTACAGATAATGTAGTAGATGTCACCTGCAGTCCTATGTAACACCACAGATAACACAGTGATAACCCTCTGAGTACAGATAATGCAGTAGATGTCACATGCAGTCCTATGTAACACCACAGATAACACAGTGATCACTCTCTAAGTACAGATAATGTAGTAGATGTCACCTGCAGTCCTATGTAACACCACAGATAACACAGTGATAACTCTCTGAGTATAGATAATGTAGTAGATGTCACCTGCAGTCCTATGTAACACCACAGATAACACAGCGATAACTCTTTGAGTACAGATAATGTAGTAGATGTCACCTGCAGTCCTATGTAACACCACAGATAACACAGTGATAACTCTCTGAGTACAGATAATGTAGTAGATGTCACCTGCAGTCCTATGTAACACCACAGATAACACCGTGATACCTCTCTGAGTACAGATAATGTAGTAGATGTCACCTGCAGTCCTATGTAACACCACAGATAACACAGTGATAACTCTCTGAGTACAGATAATGTAGTAGATGTCACCTGCAGTCCTATGTAACACGACAGATAACACAGTGATAACTCTCTGAGTACAGATAATGTTGTAGATGTCACCTGCAGTCCTATGTAACACCACAGATAACACAGTGATAACTCTCTAAGTACAGATAATGTAGTAGATGTCACTTGCAGTCCTATGTAACACCACAGATAACACAGTGATACCTCTCTGAGTACAGATAATGTAGTAGATGTCACCTGCAGTCCTATGTAACACCACAGATAACACAGTGATACCTCTCTGAGTACAGATAATGTAGTAGATGTCTCCTGCAGTCCTATGTAACACCACAGATAACACAGTGATCACTCTCTGAGTACAGATAATGTAGTAGATGTCACCTGCAGTCCTATGTAACACCACAGATAACACAGTGATATCTCTCTGAGTACAGATAATGTAGTAGATGTAACCTGCAGTCCTATGTAACACCACAGATAACACAGTGATATCTCTCTGAGTACAGATAATGTAGTAGATGTCACCTGCAGTCCTATGTAACACCACGGAAAACACAGTGATAACTCTCTGAGTACAGATAATGTAGTAGATGTTACCTGCAGTCCTATGTAACACCACAGATAACACAGTGATCACTCTCTGAGTACAGATAATGTAGTAGATGTCTCCTGCAGTCCTATGTAACACCACAGATAACACAATGATAACTCTCTGAGTACAGATAATGTAGTAGATGTCACCTGCAGTCCTATGTAACACCACAGATAACACAGTGATAACTCTCTGAGTACAGATAATGTAGTAGATGTCACCTGCAGTCCTATGTAACACACAGATAACACAGTGATAACTCTCTGAATACAGATAATGTAGTAGATGTCACCTGCAGTCCTATGTAACACCACAGATAACACAGTGATAACTCTCTGAGTACAGATAATGTAGTAGATGTCACCCGCAGTCCTATGTAACACCACAGATAACACAGTGATAACTCTCTGAGTACAGATAATGTAGTAGATGTCACCTGCAGTCCTATGTAACACCACAGATAACACAGTGATAACTCTCTGAGTACAGATAATGTAGTAGATGTCACCTGCAGTCCTATGTAACACCACAGATAACACAGTGATAACTCTCTGAGTACAGATAATGTAGTAGATGTCAACTGCAGTCCTATGTAACACCACAGATAACACAGTGATAACTCTCTGAGTACAGATAATGTAGTAGATGTCACCTGCAGTCCTATGTAACACCACAGATAACACAGTGATAACTCTCTGAGTACAGATAATGTAGTAGATGTCACCTGCAGTCCTATGTAACACGACAGATAACACAGTGATAACTCTCTGAGTACAGATAATGTTGTAGATGTCACCTGCAGTCCTATGTAACACCACAGATAACACAGTGATCACTCTCTGAGTACAGATAATGTAGTAGATGTCACCTGCAGTCCTATGTAACACCACAGATAACACAGTGATAACTCTCTAAGTACAGATAATGTAGTAGATGTCACCTGCAGTCCTATGTAACACCACAGATAACACAGTGATACCTCTCTGAGTACAGATAATGTAGTAGATGTCACCTGCAGTCCTATGTAACACCACAGATAACACAGTGATAACTCTCTGAGTACAGATAATGTAGTAGATGTCACCTGCAGTCCTATGTAACACCACAGATAACACAGTGATAACTCTGAGTACAGATAATGTAGTAGATGTCACCTGCAGTCCTATGTAACACCACAGATAACACAGTGATACCTCTCTGAGTACAGATAATGTAGTAGATGTCACCTGCAGTCCTATGTAACACCACATATAACACAGTGATAATTCTCTGAGTACAGATAATGTAGTAGATGTCACCTGCAGTCCTATGTAACACCACAGATAACACAGTGATAACTCTCTGAGTACAGATAATGTAGTAGATGTCACCTGCAGTCCTATGTAACACCACAGATAACACAGCGATAACTCTTTGAGTACAGATAATGTAGTAGATGTCACCTGTAGTCCTATGTAACACCACAGATAACACCGTGATACCTCTCTGAGTACAGATAATGTAGTAGATGTCAACTGCAGTCCTATGTAACACCACAGATAACACAGTGATAACTCTCTGAGTACAGATAATGTAGTAGATGGCACCTGCAGTCCTATGTAACACGACAGATAACACAGTGATCACTCTCTGAGTACAGATAATGTAGTAGATGTCACCTGCAGTCCTATGTAACACCACAGATAACACAGTGATAACTCTCTAAGTACAGATAATGTAGTAGATGTCACCTGCAGTCCTATGTAACACCACAGATAACACAGTGATACCTCTCTGAGTACAGATAATGTAGTATATGTCACCTGCAGTCCTATGTAACACCACAGATAACACAGTGATAACTCTCTGAGTACAGATAATGTGGTAGATGTCACCTGCAGTCCTATGTAACACCACAGATAACACAGTGATAACTCTCTGAGTACAGATAATGTGGTAGATGTCACCTGCAGTCCTATGTAACACCACAGATAACAAAGTGATATCTCTCTGAGTACAGATAATGTAGTAGATGTAACCTGCAGTCCTATGTAACACCACAGATAACACAGTGATAACTACCTGAGTACAGATAATGTAGTAGATGTCACCTGCAGTCCAATGTAACACCACAGATAACACAGTGATAACTCTGAGTATAGATAATGTAGTAGATGTCACCTGCAGTCCTATGTAACACCACAGATAACACAGTGATACCTCTCTGAGTACAGATAATGTAGTAGATGTCACCTGCAGTCCTATGTAACACCACAGATAACACAGTGATAACTCTGAGTATAGATAATGTAGTAGATGTCACCTGCAGTCCTATGTAACACCACAGATAACACAGTGATACCTCTCTGAGTACAGATAATGTAGTAGATGTCACCTGCAGTCCTATGTAACACCACGGATAACACAGTGATAACTCTCTGAGTACAGATAATGTAGTAGATGTCACCTGCAGTCCTATGTAACACCACAGATAACACAGGGATAACTCTCTGACTACAGATAATGTAGTAGATGTCACCCGCAGTCCTATGTAACACCACAGATAACACAGTGATAACTCTCTGAGTACAGATAATGTAGTAGATGTCATCTGCAGTCCTATGTAACACCACAGATAACACAGTGATAACTCTCTGAGTACAGATAATGTAGTAGATGTCACCTGCAGTCCTATGTAACAAAACAGATAACACAGTGATACCTCTCTGAGTACAGATAATGTAGCAGATGTCACCTGCAGTCCTATGTAACACCACAGATAACACCGTGATAACTCTTTGAGTACAGATAATGCAGTAGATGTCAACTGCAGTCCTATGTAACACCACAGATAACACAGTGATAACTCTCTGAGTACAGATAATGTAATAGATGTCACCTGCAGTCCTATGTAACACCACAGATAACACAGTGATAACTCTCTGAGTACAGATAATGTAGTAGATGTCACCTGCAGTCCTATGTAACACCACAGATAACACAGTGATAACTCTCTGAGTACAGATAATGTAGTAGATATCACCTGCAGTCCTATGTAACACCACAGATAACACAGTGATAACTCTCTGAGTACAGATAATGTAGTAGATGTCACCTGCAGTCCTATGTAACACCACAGATAACACAGTGATAACTCTCTGAGTACAGATAATGTAGTAGATGTCACCTGCAGTCCTATGTAACACCACAGATAACACAGTGATCACTCTCTGAGTACAGATAATGTTGTAGATGTCACCTGCAGTCCTATGTAACACCACAGATAACACAGTGATCACTCTCTGAGTACAGATAATGTAGTAGAGGTCACCTGCAGTCCTATGTAACACCACAGATAACACAGTGATAACTCTCTGAGTACAGATAATGTAGTAGATGTCACCTGCAGTCCTATGTAACACCACAGATAACACAGTGATACCTCTCTGAGTACAGATAATGTAGTAGATGTCACCTGCAGTCCTATGTAACACCACAGATAAAACAGTGATAACTCTCTGAGTACAGATAATGTAGTAGATGTCACCTGCAGTCCTATGTAACACCACAGATAACACAGTGATACCTCTCTGAGTACAGATAATGTAGTAGATGTCTCCTGCAGTCCTATGTAACACCACAGATAACACCGTGATAACTCTCTGAGTACAGATAATGTAGTAGATGTCACCTGCAGTCCTATGTAACACCACAGATAACACAGTGATACCTCTCTGAGTACAGATAATGTAGTAGATGTCACCTGCAGTCCTATGTAACACCACAGAGAACACAGTGATACCTCTCTGAGTACAGATAATGTTGTAGATGTCACCTACAGTCCTATGTAACACCACAGATAACACAGTGATCACTCTCTGAGTACAGATAATGTAGTAGATGTCACCTGCAGTCCTATGTAACACCACAGATAACACAGTGATAACTCTCTGAGTACAGATAATGTAGTAGATGTCACCTGCAGTCCTATGTAACACCACAGATAACACAGGGATAACTCTCTGACTACAGATAATGTAGTAGATGTCACCCGCAGTCCTATGTAACACCACAGATAACACAGTGATAACTCTCTGAGTACAGATAATGTAGTAGATGTCACCTGCAGTCCTATGTAACAAAACAGATAACACAGTGATACCTCTCTGAGTACAGATAATGTAGTAGATGTCACCTGCAGTCCTATGTAACACCACAGATAACACAGTGATAACTCTCTGAGTACAGATAATGTAGTAGATGTCACCTGCAGTCCTATGTAACACCACAGATAACACAGTGATATCTCTCTGAGTACAGATAATGTAGTAGATGTCACCTGCAGTCCTATGTAACACCACAGATAACACAGTGATAACTCTCTGAGTACAGATAATGTAGTAGATGTCACCTGCAGTCCTATGTAACACCACAGATAACACAGTGATCACTCTCTGAGTACAGATAATGTAGTAGATGTCACCTGCAGTCCTATGTAACACCACGGATAACACAGTGATAACTCTCTGAGTACAGATAATGTAGTAGATGTCACCTGCAGTCCTATGTAACACCACAGATAACACAGTGATATCTCTCTGAGTACAGATAATGTAGTAGATGTCACCTGCAGTCCTATGTAACACCACAGATAACACAGTGATAACTCTCTGAGTACAGATAATGTAGTAGATGTCACCTGCAGTCCTATGTAACACCACAGATAACACAGTGATAACTCTCTGAGTACAGATAATTTAGTAGATGTCACCTGCAGTCCTATGTAACACCACGGATAACACAGTGATAACTCTCTGAGTACAGATAATGTAGTAGATGTCACCTGCAGTCCTATGTAACACCACAGATAACACAGGGATAACTCTCTGACTACAGATAATGTAGTAGATGTCACCCGCAGTCCTATGTAACACCACAGATAACACAGTGATAACTCTCTGAGTACAGATAATGTAGTAGATGTCATCTGCAGTCCTATGTAATACCACGGATAACACAGTGATAACTCTCTGAGTACAGATAATGTAGTAGATGTCACCTGCAGTCCTATGTAACACCACAGATAACACAGTGATAACTCTCAGAGTACAGATAATGTAGTAGATGTCACCTGCAGTCCTATGTAACACCACAGATAACACAGTGATAACTCTCTGAGTACAGATAATGTAGTAGATGTAACCTGCAGTCCTATGTAACACCACAGATAACACAGTGATATCTCTCTGAGTACAGATAATGTAGTAGATGTCACCTGCAGTCCTATGTAACACCACGGAAAACACAGTGATAACTCTCTGAGTACAGATAATGTAGTAGATGTCACCTGCAGTCCTATGTAACACCACAGATAACACAGTGATAACTCTCTGAGTACAGATAATGTAGTAGATGTCACCTGCAGTCCTATGTAACACGATAGATAACACAGTGATAACTCTCTGAGTACAGATAATGTTGTAGATGTCACCTGCAGTCCTATGTAACACCACAGATAACACAGTGATCACTCTCTGAGTACAGATAATGTAGTAGATGTCACCTGCAGTCCTATGTAACACCACAGATAACACAGTGATACCTCTCTGAGTACAGATAATGTAGTAGATGTCACCTGCAGTCCTATGTAACACCACAGATAACACAGTGATCACTCTCTGAGTACAGATAATGTAGTAGATGTCACCTGCAGTCCTATGTAACACCACAGATAACACAGTGATATCTCTCTGAGTACAGATAATGTAGTAGATGTCACCTGCAGTCCTATGTAACACCACGGATAACACAGTGATAACTCTCTGAGTACAGATAATGTAGTAGATGTCACCTGCAGTCCTATGTAACACCACAGATAACACAGGGATAACTCTCTGACTACAGATAATGTAGTAGATGTCACCCGCAGTCCTATGTAACACCACAGATAACACAGTGATAACTCTCTGAGTACAGATAATGTAGTAGATGTCATCTGCAGTCCTATGTAATACCACGGATAACACAGTGATAACTCTCTGAGTACAGATAATGTAGTAGATGTCACCTGCAGTCCTATGTAACACCACAGATAACACAGTGATAACTCTCAGAGTACAGATAATGTAGTAGATGTCACCTGCAGTCCTATGTAACACCACAGATAACACAGTGATAACTCTCTGAGTACAGATAATGTAGTAGATGTAACCTGCAGTCCTATGTAACACCACAGATAACACAGTGATATCTCTCTGAGTACAGATAATGTAGTAGATGTCACCTGCAGTCCTATGTAACACCACGGAAAACACAGTGATAACTCTCTGAGTACAGATAATGTAGTAGATGTCACCTGCAGTCCTATGTAACACCACAGATAACACAGTGATAACTCTCTGAGTACAGATAATGTAGTAGATGTCACCTGCAGTCCTATGTAACACGATAGATAACACAGTGATAACTCTCTGAGTACAGATAATGTTGTAGATGTCACCTGCAGTCCTATGTAACACCACAGATAACACAGTGATCACTCTCTGAGTACAGATAATGTAGTAGATGTCACCTGCAGTCCTATGTAACACCACAGATAACACAGTGATACCTCTCTGAGTACAGATAATGTAGTAGATGTCACCTGCAGTCCTATGTAACACCACAGATAACACAGTGATCACTCTCTGAGTACAGATAATGTAGTAGATGTCACCTGCAGTCCTATGTAACACCACAGATAACACAGTGATATCTCTCTGAGTACAGATAATGTAGTAGATGTCACCTGCAGTCCTATGTAACACCACAGATAACACAGTGATAACTCCCTGAGTACAGATAATGTAGTAGATGTCACCTGCAGTCCTATGTAACACCACAGATAACACAGTGATAACTCTCTGAGTACAGATAATGTAGTAGATGTCACCTGCAGTCCTATGTAACACCACAGATAACACAGTGATACCTCTCTGTTTACAGATAATGTAGCAGATGTCACCTGCAGTCCTATGTAACACCACAGATAACACCGTGATAACTCTTTGAGTACAGATAATGCAGTAGATGTCAACTGCAGTCCTATGTAACACCACAGATAACACAGTGATAACTCTCTGAGTACAGATAATGTAATAGATGTCACCTGCAGTCCTATGTAACACCACAGATAACACAGTGATAACTCTCTGAGTACAGATAATGTAGTAGATGTCACCTGCAGTCCTATGTAACACCACAGATAACACAGTGATAACTCTCTGAGTACAGATAATGTAGTAGATGTCACCTGCAGACCTATGTAACACCACAGATAACACAGTGATCACTCTCTGAGTACAGATAATGTTGTAGATGTCACCTGCAGTCCTATGTAACACCACAGATAACACAGTGATCACTCTCTGAGTACAGATAATGTAGTAGAGGTCACCTGCAGTCCTATGTAACACCACAGATAACACAGTGATAACTCTCTGAGTACAGATAATGTAGTAGATGTCACCTGCAGTCCTATGTAACACCACAGATAACACAGTGATAACTCTGAGTACAGATAATGTAGTAGATGTCACCTGCAGTCCTATGTAACACCACAGATAACACAGTGATAACTCTGAGTACAGATAATGTAGTAGATGTCACCTGCAGTCCTATGTAACACCACAGATAACACAGTGATACCTCTCTGAGTACAGATAATGTAGTAGATGTCACCTGCAGTCCTATGTAACACCACAGATAAAACAGTGATAACTCTCTGAGTACAGATAATGTAGTAGATGTCACCTGCAGTCCTATGTAACACCACAGATAACACAGTGATACCTCTCTGAGTACAGATAATGTAGTAGATGTCACCTGCAGTCCTATGTAACACCACAGATAACACCGTGATAACTCTTTGAGTACATATAATGTAGTAGATGTCACCTGCAGTCCTATGTAACACCACAGATAACACAGTGATAACTCTCTGAGTACAGATAATGTAGTAGATGTCACCTGCAGTCCTATGTAACACCACAGATAACACCGTGATACCTCTCTGAGTACAGATAATGTAGTAGATGTCACCTGCAGTCCTATGTAACACCACAGATAACACAGTGATACCTCTCTGAGTACAGATAATGTAGTAGATGTCACCTGCAGTCCTATGTAACACCACAGAGAACACAGTGATACCTCTCTGAGTACAGATAATGTTGTAGATGTCACCTACAGTCCTATGTAACACCACAGATAACACAGTGATCACTCTCTGAGTACAGATAATGTAGTAGATGTCACCTGCAGTCCTATGTAACACCACAGTTAACACAGTGATAACTCTCTGAGTACAGATAATGTAGTAGATGTCACCTGCAGTCCTATGTAACACCACAGATAACACAGTGATACCTCTCTGAGTACAGATAATGTAGTAGATGTCACCTGCAGTCCTATGTAACACCACGGATAACACAGTGATAACTCTCTGAGTACAGATAATGTAGTAGATGTCACCTGCAGTCCTATGTAACACCACAGATAACACAGGGATAACTCTCTGACTACAGATAATGTAGTAGATGTCACCCGCAGTCCTATGTAACACCACAGATAACACAGTGATAACTCTCTGAGTACAGATAATGTAGTAGATGTCATCTGCAGTCCTATGTAACACCACAGATAACACAGTGATAACTCTCTGAGTACAGATAATGTAGTAGATGTCACCTGCAGTCCTATGTAACAAAACAGATAACACAGTGATACCTCTCTGAGTACAGATAATGTAGTAGATGTCACCTGCAGTCCTATGTAACACCACAGATAACACAGTGATAACTCTCTGACTACAGATAATGTAGTAGATGTCACCTGCAGTCCTATGTAACAACACAGATAACACAGTGATAACTCTCTGAGTACAGATAATGTAGTAGATGTCACCTGCAGTCCTATGTAACACCACAGATAACACAGTGATAACTCTCTGAGTACAGATAATGTAGTAGATGTCACCTGCAGTCCTATGTAACACCACAGATAACACAGTGATAACTCTCTGAGTACAGATAATGTAGTAGATGTCACCTGCAGTCCTATGTAACACCACAGATAACACAGTGATACCTCTCTGAGTACAGATAATGTAGTAGATGTCACCTGCAGTCCTATGTAACACCACAGATAAAACAGTGATACCTCTCTGAGTACAGATAATGTAGTAGATGTCACCTGCAGTCCTATGTAACACCACAGATAACACCGTGATAACTCTTTGAGTACATATAATGTAGTAGATGTCACCTGCAGTCCTATGTAACACCACAGATAACACATTGATAACTCTCTGAGTACAGATAATGTAGTAGATGTCACCTGCAGTCCTATGTAACACCACAGATAACACCGTGATACCTCTCTGAGTACAGATAATGTAGTAGATGTCACCTGCAGTCCTATGTAACACCACAGATAACACAGTGATACCTCTCTGAGTACAGATAATGTAGTAGATGTCACCTGCAGTCCTATGTAACACCACAGAGAACACAGTGATACCTCTCTGAGTACAGATAATGTAGTAGATGTCACCTGCAGTCCTATGTAACACTACAGATAACACAGTGATATCTCTCTGAGTACAGATAATGTAGTAGATGTCACCTGCAGTCCTATGTAACACCACAGATAACACAGTGATAACTCTCTGAGTACAGATAATGTAGTAGATGTCACCTACAGTCCTATGTAACACCACAGATAACACAGTGATCACTCTCTGAGTACAGATAATGTAGTAGATGTCACCTGCAGTCCTATGTAACACCACAGATAACACAGTGATAACTCTCTGAGTACAGATAATGTAGTAGATGTCACCTGCAGTCCTATGTAACACCACGGATAACACAGTGATAACTCTCTGAGTACAGATAATGTAGTAGATGTCACCTGCAGTCCTATGTAACACCACAGATAACACAGGGATAACTCTCTGACTACAGATAATGTAGTAGATGTCACCCGCAGTCCTATGTAACACCACAGATAACACAGTGATAACTCTGAGTACAGATAATGTAGTAGATGTCATCTGCAGTCCTATGTAACACCACAGATAACACAGTGATAACTCTCTGAGTACAGATAATGTAGTAGATGTCACCTGCAGTCCTATGTAACAAAACAGATAACACAGTGATACCTCTCTGAGTACAGATAATGTAGTAGATGTCACCTGCAGTCCTATGTAACACCACAGATAACACAGTGATAACTCTCTGACTACAGATAATGTAGTAGATGTCACCTGCAGTCCTATGTAACAACACAGATAACACAGTGATAACTCTCTGAGTACAGATAATGTAGTAGATGTCACCTGCAGTCCTATGTAACACCACAGATAACACAGTGATAACTCTCTGAGTACAGATAATGTAGTAGATGTCACCTGCAGTCCTATGTAACACCACAGATAACACAGTGATAACTCTCTGAGTACAGATAATGTAGTAGATGTCACCTGCAGTCCTATGTAACACCACAGATAACACAGTGATACCTCTCTGAGTACAGATAATGTAGTAGATGTCACCTGCAGTCCTATGTAACACCACAGATAACACAGTGATACCTCTCTGAGTACAGATAATGTAGTAGATGTCACCTGCAGTCCTATGTAACACCACAGATAACACCGTGATAACTCTTTGAGTACATATAATGTAGTAGATGTCACCTGCAGTCCTATGTAACACCACAGATAACACATTGATAACTCTCTGAGTACAGATAATGTAGTAGATGTCACCTGCAGTCCTATGTAACACCACAGATAACACCGTGATACCTCTCTGAGTACAGATAATGTAGTAGATGTCACCTGCAGTCCTATGTAACACCACAGATAACACAGTGATACCTCTCTGAGTACAGATAATGTAGTAGATGTCACCTGCAGTCCTATGTAACACCACAGAGAACACAGTGATACCTCTCTGAGTACAGATAATGTAGTAGATGTCACCTGCAGTCCTATGTAACACTACAGATAACACAGTGATATCTCTCTGAGTACAGATAATGTAGTAGATGTCACCTGCAGTCCTATGTAACACCACAGATAACACAGTGATAACTCTCTGAGTACAGATAATGTAGTAGATGTCACCTACAGTCCTATGTAACACCACAGATAACACAGTGATCACTCTCTGAGTACAGATAATGTAGTAGATGTCACCTGCAGTCCTATGTAACACCACAGATAACACAGTGATAACTCTCTGAGTACAGATAATGTAGTAGATGTCACCTGCAGTCCTATGTAACACCACAGATAACACAGTGATAACTCTCTGAGTACAGATAATGTAGTAGATGTCACCTGCAGTCCTATGTAACACCACAGATAACACAGTGATAACTCTCTGAGTACAGATAATGTTGTAGATGTCACCTGCAGTCCTATGTAACACCACAGATAACACAGTGATACCTCTTTGAGTACAGATAATGTAGTAGATGTCTCCTGCAGTCCTATGTAACACCACAGATAACACAGTGATAACTCTCTGAGTACAGATAATGTAGTAGATGTCACCTGCAGTCCTATGTAACACCACAGATAACACAGTGATAACTCTCTGAGTACAGATAATGTAGTAGATGTCACCTGCAGTCCTATGTAACACCACAGATAACACAGTGATAACTCTCTGAGTTCAGATAATTTAGTAGATGTCACCTGCAGTCCTATGTAACACCACAGATAACACAGTGATACCTCTCTGAGCACAGATAATGTAGTAGATGTCACCTGCAGTCCTATGTAACACCACAGATAACACAGTGATAACTCTCTGAGTACAGATAATGTAGTAGATGTCACCTGCAGTCCTATGTAACACCACAGATAACACGGGGATAACTCTCTGACTACAGATAATGTAGTAGATGTCACCTGCAGTCCTATGTAACACCACAGATAGCACAGTGATAACTCTCTGAGTACAGATAATGTAGTAGATGTCACCTGCAGTCCTATGTAACACCACAGATAACACAGTGATACCTCTCTGAGTACAGATAATGTAGTAGATGTCACCTGCAGTCCTATGTAACACCACAGATAACACAGTGATATCTCTCTGAATACAGATAATGTAGTAGATGTCACCTGCAGTCCTATGTAACACCACAGATAACACAGTGATAACTCTCTGAATACAGATAATGTAGTAGATGTCACCTGCAGTCCTATGTAACACCACAGATAACACAGTGATAACTCTCTGAATACAAATAATGTAGTAGATGTCACCTGCAGTCCTATGTAACACCACAGATAACACAGAGATAACTCTCTGAATACAGATAATGTAGTAGATATCACCTGCAGTCCTATGTAACACCACAGATAACACAGTGATAACTCTCTGAGTACAGATAATGTAGTAGATGTCACCTGCAGTCCTATGTAACACCACAGATAGCACAGTGATAACTCTCTGAGTACAGATAATGTAGTAGATGTCACCTGCAGTCCTATGTAACACCACAGATAACACAGTGATAACTCTCTGAGTACAGATAATGTAGTAGATGTCACCTGCAGTCCTATGTAACACCACAGATAACACAGTGATAACTCTCTGAGTACAGATAATGTAGTAGATGTCACCTGCAGTCCTATGTAACACCACAGATAACACAGTGATAATGACGCGCCCCTGGGCCTGTGTCGCGCTGCGGTGCGCACGCGGGAGCTTACCCGGAGCCGGATCCGTGGAGGGTTGTAGTCTCGTGGCGGTGACCCGGTCCGTGCCCAGGGAGTCAAACTGGACGGCAGTCTACTAGTAGTAAATAGTTGATGACTACGCCACCCGTTGAGTGCAGCCAGGGAGCTGCTGCTGCGGGGCAGACCGCTGAGGCCGATGGTAGGATTATGCAGCGTGATAGTATAACCCCCAACGGGAGGGGTATGGTCTCAGGGCAGCCGACGTGGATGATGGGGGTAGCAGGAACCACTCAGAGACGGTACGGTGTAGTTCAGGGTCTTTACTGGTAACAACGATAGACCCTCCCGGAGTACTTGCTAGCGAACGGGGCCTGGTCAGTCCTTGAGCAGATGGGATCTCCCCTGGCCAGGCGTAGTTGTAGGCCTCCCAAACTGACTGTACTCTTCTGGCTACCTTGCTAGAAGCTGATGTAAGTAGCCCACGTCCCTGAGTGTACCGTGTGGTGCTCACCCGTATGGCCGGTGACTCGGGGCCTTCTAATGGCTTCCGCTCCACGATGGCGGTGCTGGTCCCACGCGTGTGACCGTGCCTTCGGGCTTCTGGGCCAGAGGACCTGAAATCCCCTGCCTGACGGATTCTGCTGCTGGGTAGGAGTTAGTCCCCACAGCCTCGGACTCCGGGTCCGGAAAGAAGTCTTCTTAGTCAGGGCGAGCTCTGCAGCTGCCAGCCCCTGACTCCTTGTAACTCTGCTGTTTCCTATGCTGCTTCTTGTCTCTACTCCACTTGTCTGACTCACCCTGCCTCAGCCCCGGGTTTATACAGGGGAAGTTCTTCCCCTCCCAAGACTGGGCAGGAGGTGTGGCATGCACAGGATCCCTGACCAAAGGACCTCCCACCTGCTCTCAGACATAACATTACATTACTGTGGAAAACCAGACCCCTGGGGTGCCACATTCCCCCCTAGTGAAATTTAGTACTCCGGGACTAAACACATTTAGAAAAACATAACAAGGCAAAAACATTAATAATACAATAAGAAAACATATAAAGATGGTTACGGCGTGTCCGCAACCGGGTGCAGTCTCTGAAGAGAGCAAGGTGTCCATTTCACCAACACAGGGAGACGTAACCAGGTAGGGGTCTGTCCTACCCCGAGTCCTTAACAGTCTCTAGTCCATCCTGGGTTACGCTCCAACTATGTACAAGGATTCCCGGTAAATCCACCAAGGATTCCTAAAAATAACTAGAAACACAAAATTATACACAAGCAACAAGACACAGAAAAACATAAATAAAACAATTTATACACTTTAAATTCTCCAGCGTGCGGGTAACTGGCCTCTAGTGGCCCGAGTGGACCTACGGAGCTGACTGTCTGGCCCTGAACTACAGGGTGTAGGAGCTGTCAAGGGTAAACTGGGCAGCTGTCTACCGGCTCTTTGTCTCACTAGGGGTACGGCAGGCTCACTATAAGTAGAGGGTTGATTCTCCTGTTCTGCTTGTGTGGAGTCTTCTGCCTCCTGGACCGGCTGTTCTTCCAGCTCTACCCGTTGCTCCGTAGGTTCTTGGGATGATGGTTGGAGGAAGGTGAGTACGGGTACCACAACTGCACCATTGACTTGAGTCCAAGACTGAGGGAAGTCCCCGAGCACGGTACTAACCATATCTTCCCTTTCTTCCACGGGTCGATGGTCTTCTTCTTCCTCTTCAGGGTTCCTCAGTTGTTCGGGACACTTCTTCAGGTGGTCCCGGGATACAATGGCTGTGGTTTCCCCTCCGTCTTTACTGATGGTACAGACCTTCGGGTTCTCGTGGCTTGAGGGCAGTACGGTGTACGGGTCCTTCTCCCACTGGTCGTCCAACTTGTGGAGCCGTCTCTTCCTCTTCAAGACCTGCTCTCCGGGTACCAGGGGAACAGCGGGAGCATACTGGTTGTAAGTTTTCTCTTGTCTTTCCCTAGCCTGACAGAGACTTCGCTCCACGCTCTCCTGTACTCTCCGGTACTGCTGCTGCCTCTCTGTGTCCCAGTCTGTTTCTGGTGAAGTGTCCTCGGGGGTCAGGACTCCCATTTCCAGGTCAACAGGTAACTTACCAGGTCTTGCCCTCATTAGGTAAGCCGGGGTACAGTTGGTGGAACCTACCGGGATGTGGTTGTATAGGTCCACCAGATCGGGCAACTTTTCAGGCCACAGACTGCGTTCTTCCAGGGGCAACGTTTTTAGAAGATCCTGTCACACTGTCACAGAATACTGGAGGTAGGGGGCCTAAGCTGACCCTAAGCTGGGGCCCTGACTAATCCCTCATCCTGGAGGTACTGTTAAAGGTACAGAGGTCCAGGCCGCCAGCGTAACCCCTACCTCCTGAGGATCCCTGCACCACAGTAATCTAGTCCTGAGAAGGACCCCGATCACAACAATTGGGAACCAGCGATAATATGCCCACACACAGTATTTAGACGAACGAGACAGTACAAGGGAAAAACCAAAACCACCTTGCATACAACTTCAACAAAACTACAACAGAGGGAACACCAACGGGAAAGGAGATAAATGATAAAGCGAGGAAAGGGAAATAACACTTTCAAATACACTTATCTCAGCAACTCCAAACACCACGATCCGCTCTGTAAGTCTGAATGAAAAGCTTTCACCGACACCTCACAAACAGACCTGCAGGAATATAAAGGAGTCTCACTAACGAAGCATTGATTGCAGCTGGGCGAGGCTGGACCTCAGCTAGCCCAGAGAGAGAGAGAATTAACTCCTTCACTGCCGAGAAAACACAAAGCACCAACAAGTCAGCTGCGAGAAGTCAGGCTGTGTACTCGTGACGATCTTCGTGGCAACACACCCGTGACAGTACCCCCCCTTCTACGAGGGGCCTCCGGACCCTCAGGGCCAGGTTTATCCGGGTGAGTCGTGTGGAAGGCCCGAACTAATCGGTCTGCGTTAATATCCGACGCAGGAACCCACATCCTCTCCTCAGGACCATACCCCTTCCAATGAACCAAGTACTGAAGGGACCGGCGATTAAAGCGTGAATCAATGACCCTCGATACCTGGAACTCCAAGTTACCATTGACAACCACAGGAGGGGGAGGTAAAGGTGACGGTACCACCGGCGCCACATACCTCTTAAGCAATGATCTGTGAAACACGTTGTGAATTTTAAACGTAGGGGGGAGGTCAAGACGGAATGCCACCGGATTAATAACAGAACTGATTCTGTACGGCCCGATGAACCTGGGACCCAGTTTCCAGGAGGGAACCTTAAGTTTAATATTCCTGGTAGACAACCATACCTGATCGTTCACACTTAGGTCCGGACCAGACACTCTCCTCCTATCAGCCATACGTTTGTATCGGTTCCCCATAGTATTCAGATTCTTCAGCACCCCTCTCCATACTGAAGCGAGAGATGAGGAAAATCGTTCCTCCTCCGGAACCCCCGAAGAGCCCCCCCTACTGAAAGTACAAAACTGGGGGTGAAAACCATATGCCCCAAAAAACGGGGACTTACCAGTGGACTCGCTTCGCCTATTATTGAGAGCAAACTCTGCCAGAGGTAGGAAAGAAGCCCAGTCCTCCTGGTTCTCTGACACAAAACACCGGAGATATGTCTCCAAGCTCTGGTTCATACGTTCCGTCTGACCATTGGTCTGAGGATGAAAAGCCGACGAGAATGACAAATGCATCCCCCGCCGTGCACAAAACGCCTTCCAGAACTTGGACACAAACTGAGACCCCCGATCAGACACCACCTCGGAGGGTACCCCGTGAAGCCTCACAATCTCCCCAATGAACACCTGCGCAAGAGTTTTAGCATTAGGGAGAGCCGGAAGAGCGATAAAATGTGCCATCTTGCTGAACCTGTCCACTACAACGAGTATGACCGTTTTACCCGAAGACGGAGGGAGGTCCGTAATAAAGTCCATAGACAGATGAGTCCAAGGACGCTCCGGGATCTTCAAAGGTAAGAGGGCCCCAGACGGACGGGTATGTGAGGTCTTAGAGCGCGCACAAACCCCACAGGACGCGACAAAAGTTACCACCTCTTTATGTAAGTTAGGCCACCAAAACCGACGCGAGAGGAGATCCACAGTTGCTTTACTCCCCGGGTGTCCTGCAAAAACTGAGTTATGGTGTGCCTCGATCACCTTTTGTCGCAACTGATCTGGAACGAACAGTCTCCCCGGAGGTCCAACAGGGGCGTCCCCCTGAGCCTCCAATATCTCCTCCTCCAGCTCAGAGCATACTGCCGAAACCACCACCCCCTCCTGAAGAACAGGAATCGGGTCGTCCGTATTCCCGGCCCCAGGGAAACTACGAGATAAGGCATCCGCCTTTACATTTTTAGACCCAGGACGATATGTAACGACGAAATTAAACCTGGTAAAAAACAATGACCACCTAGCTTGTCTGGGATTCAGACGTTTAGCGGACTCCAGATATAGCAGGTTCTTGTGATCGGTGATGACGGTGACCGGATGAACTGCCCCCTCCAAAAAATGGCGCCACTCCTCAAAAGCTAACTTAATGGCCAGGAGTTCCCTATTGCCGACATCGTAATTCCTCTCAGCGGACGACAATTTTTTAGAGAAAAAGGCGCACGGATGCCACTTACCAGGGGACGAACCCTGTGACAATACTGCTCCCACCCCTACCTCGGAAGCGTCTACCTCTACAAAGAATGGCTGAGACGCATCAGGTTGAATGAGTATGGGTGCCGAGGCAAAACATTTTTTCAAGGAGGAGAATGCTTGACAAGCCTTGTCAGACCACCTAGAAAAATCCGTCCCCTTTTTAGTCATGTCTGTGAGAGGCTTAACCACGGACGAGAAATTACGAATGAACTTCCGGTAATAGTTAGCAAACCCCAGGAAACGTTGTAGTGCCTTAAGATTCTCCGGCCGATCCCACTCAAGAACTGCCCGCACTTTCCCAGGGTCCATACGAAAACCGGACGCAGAAACCAGGAAGCCTAAAAACTGGAGTTCCTGTACGGCGAACACACACTTTTCCCACTTGGCATACAGTTTATTATCCCGCAAGATCTGTAACACCTGTCTAACGTGCTCCTGATGAGACACCAGATCCGGCGAGTAAATTAAGATATCATCCAGATATATGACAACAAACTGTCCCACCAGGTGGCGAAAAATATCATTAACAAAGTGTTGAAACACCGCCGGGGCATTAGTCAGACCGAATGGCATGACAAGGTTCTCATAATGCCCCTCCGGAGTGTTAAAAGCCGTCTTCCACTCATCCCCCTCCTTCATCCTAATCAAATTGTACGCCCCCCTGAGATCCAACTTAGAGAACCATTTGGCGCCCACGATCTGATTAAAGAGATCGGGAATAAGTGGGAGCGGATACGGATCTCGGACCGTAATCCGATTAAGTTCACGGAAATCCAGGCAAGGGCGTAGGCCTCCATCTTTCTTCTTAACAAAGAAGAACCCCGCGGCCACCGGTGAAGATGAAGGTCTAATATGCCCCTTAGCCAGACTTTCAGAAATATAATCCTTCATGGCCTGCCTCTCAGGACCAGAAAGGTTATACAACCTAGCTTTAGGTAACTTGGCCTCAGGGAGCAGTTTAACAGAACAGTCATACTCGCGATGAGGAGGTAGTTCCTGACACCCATTCTCCGAGAATACATCCTCAAAGTCTGCCAGAAATGGAGGTAAGACCCAAGGAGTAACCGCACCGATGACCGTGTTCATGCAGTTTTTATTACAGAATTTACTCCATTGGCTTATCTCTCTGGTTTGCCAATTAATAACAGGGTTATGCTTAGCTAACCAAGGAAGGCCCAACACTATAGGAGTGGGAAGACCCTCCAACACGTAGCAAGACAACAGTTCTTTATGTATTGCCCCCACTTGAAGTTTTACGCCATGCACAGCTTGCAAAAAACTTCCCTGACCGAGAGGCCTGGCATCGATCGAGAATATGGGGATGGGTTTAGCCAACTCACTCAATCGCATACCTTGAACCCGGGCAAACCGAGCATCAACCAGATTAGCCCCGGCCCCACTATCCAGAAGAACAGATATCCTCTCAGTTCTCGTACCCACCACCACCTCCGCCGGTACGAGAAACTGAGACGAACCTAGGGACGTAATACCTACTCCCAGATTGCCGTCCACCACACAACCTGGGATCAACAGTTTTTTCGACGACTCTTTACTCAGCAAGGGGCGGGATGGACACCCCCCAATAAAATGTCCCTTTTTCCCGCAGAGGAAACACCTTCCTGTCTTATGGCGCACCACCGGTCCCCTTCCCCGAAATGATGTCCCTCCTAATTGCATAGGCTCCTCCGGACTGACCAGGGGAACCACCATATGAGGGGACCTTGTAAGAGGTGGAGACATTACAGGGGGTAGAGTTATCCCGCACCTCTCCCGAAGCCGTCTGTCAACGCGAATAGCAAGGGCCATAGCGGCTTCCAGTGACGCGGGAGAGTCATACTGTGCCAACACATCCTGTAATTTGTCGGATAAACCATGACAAAACTGGCTCCTAAGAGCCGGGTCATTCCACTGGGTGTCCGTGGCCCACCTACGGAACTCCGAACAGAATTCCTCCGCCGGACGATCTCCCTGCTGAATCCTACGTAACTTAGACTCAGCAAGGGAGATCCGATCTGGGTCATCATATACGAGTCCCAAAGCAGCGAAAAACCTATCCACTGACTGGAGAACTGGGGAGCTAGGGGGAAGAGAGAACGCCCAAGATTGTGGGTCCCCTTGTAGGAGCGAGATGACAATTCCCACCCTTTGTTCTTCACTGCCCGATGACCGAGGCCGCAGCCGAAAGTACAATTTGCATGCCTCCCGGAAAACAAAAAACTTGTCCCGCCCCCCAGTGAACCTGTCAGGGAGAGCTACTTTAGGTTCTGGTCCGGCTTGCTCCAGAGGATGCAAAACCTTGGACCTAACGTCCGCCAGCCCCATGGACAAACTCTGCAACTGCTGAGCTAGACCGGCTACTGGATCCATGGTAGCTGGAGAAAAACTAAGTTGGTCGGTGAAAATGTCACACTGTCACAGAATACTGGAGGTAGGGGGCCTAAGCTGACCCTAAGCTGGGGCCCTGACTAATCCCTCATCCTGGAGGTACTGTTAAAGGTACAGAGGTCCAGGCCGCCAGCGTAACCCCTACCTCCTGAGGATCCCTGCACCACAGTAATCTAGTCCTGAGAAGGACCCCGATCACAACAATTGGGAACCAGCGATAATATGCCCACACACAGTATTTAGACGAACGAGACAGTACAAGGGAAAAACCAAAACCACCTTGCATACAACTTCAACAAAACTACAACAGAGGGAACACCAACGGGAAAGGAGATAAATGATAAAGCGAGGAAAGGGAAATAACACTTTCAAATACACTTATCTCAGCAACTCCAAACACCACGATCCGCTCTGTAAGTCTGAATGAAAAGCTTTCACCGACACCTCACAAACAGACCTGCAGGAATATAAAGGAGTCTCACTAACGAAGCATTGATTGCAGCTGGGCGAGGCTGGACCTCAGCTAGCCCAGAGAGAGAGAGAATTAACTCCTTCACTGCCGAGAAAACACAAAGCACCAACAAGTCAGCTGCGAGAAGTCAGGCTGTGTACTCGTGACGATCTTCGTGGCAACACACCCGTGACAGATCCATTACCACCTGGTTCATTTTTTCACAAAGTCCATTAGTCTGCGGATGGTAGGGTGTCGTCCTTATCTTCCGGCAGCCATACAGATTGCAGAATTCCTGAAAGACCTCCGCTTCAAAGGCAGGTCCCTGGTCCGTCAGCACTTGGTCCGGGTACCCGTGTGGACGGCAGAAGTGCTGCTGGAAGGCTCTAGCTGCTGTTTGAGCCGTTAAGTCCTTGACGGGGACGACAACCAAGAACCGGGAGTAATGATCCACGATGGTTAACGCGTAGACGTAGCCACTTCTGCTTGGGGTCAGTTTTACATGATCCAAGGCTACCAGTTCCAACGGTTGCCGGGTGACGATGGACTGCAGGGGAGTCTTCTGGCTGGCTCGGTCCTTCCTTCTCAGGTTGCACGGGCCACAATCTCTGCACCACTTCTCGATGGTTCCCCTCATGCCTACCCAGTGGAACCGCTCGCGCAGCAGGAACTCCAGCTTTTTCCACCCAAAGTGTCCAGCTCCGTCGTGGTATGCCTCCATCACCATGGCTGCGTCTCTTCGTGGCACCACTACTTGCCAGAGTAATTCATGCGTCCGGGAGTTAACCATTCTGCGGCACAACTTCCCTTTGTAAAGGAACAGTCGACTCTTCTCTGCCCATAGTTGTTTGGCTTCCTCCGGAGCGTCTGGTTCAAGGCGAGCCTCCGGCCGAGTCAGCATCTCCTTCACCAGTCGGACGGCAGGGTCGCTGTCTTGCGTTTCCGCCCAGTTGTAGTGGGGTAAGGGGTTCAACGTAGCAGCCTGCTTACTCCTTACCCGGTGGGAATACTGAATAGTCCCATGACGGTGGAACGCAGGGAGTTCAACTTCTTCCAGTCCCTCCGGATCTTCTCCTCCGTCCGGCAGGTTGGGCATCCTGGACAGGGCGTCCGCGTTGGTATTGGAGCGTCCTGCCCGGTATTTAATTGTGAACTCGTAGTTGGACAGACGGGCCATCCACCTCTGCTCCAGGGCACCGAGTCTTGCCGTGTCCAGGTGTGTCAGCGGGTTGTTATCCGTGTACACGGTGAACCGGGAAGAAGCGAGGTAATGCTTAAAGCGCTCAGTGATTGCCCATACTACGGCCAGGAACTCTAACTTAAATGAGCTGTAATTCTCGGGGTTCCTTTCGGTGGGTCGCAGTTTTCGGCTGGCGTAGGCGATTACTCGTTCCTTCCCCTGCTGGATCTGGGACAGTACGGCTCCTAGCCCGATGTTACTGGCGTCGGTGTAGAGGATAAAGGGCTGGCTATAATCCGGGTACGCCAGGATTTCGTCCCCCGTGAGGGCCATCTTCAGCTGGCGGAAGGACTCTTCTTCCAGCTCTTCCCATTTGAAGGGCGGCTTCTGGTTCTTGGCCTTCCGGGACTGGCCTATCAGGAGGTCCTGCATAGGTGCTGCCTTTTTGGTGAAACCGGGAATAAACCTTCGGTAGTAGCCTACCAACCCGAGGAACTGCCGCACTCCTTTTACGCTGGAGGGGCTTGGCCATTCCTTAATTGCGGTGATTTTATCAGGGTCGGGAGCCACTCCGTCAGCGCTCACTACGTGTCCCAGGTACTGCACCTTTGGTTTCAGGAGGTGACACTTGGAGGGTTTCACCTTTAGGCCGTAACTCGCCAGAGCCTCGAACACTTCCGCCAGGTGTTTCAGGTGGTCCTCATACGTCTTGGAATATACGATGACATCGTCCAGGTACAACAGGACCGTCTCGAAGTTTCTGTGGCCCAGACAACACTCCATTAGGCGTTGGAAGGTTCCTGGTGCGTTGCAGAGTCCGAACGGCATGCAGGTGAACTCGCTAAGTCCCATCGGGGTGGTGAATGCGGTCTTCTCCCGGTCCGCCTCTGCTACAGGAACCTGCCAGTACCCGCTAGTGAGATCCAAGGTAGAGAAGAAGTTAGCAGATCTTAAAGCAGCCAATGACTCCTCTATCCTTGGTAAGGGGTACGCATCCTTGTGTGTGATACGGTTGATTTTCCGGTAATCTACACACATCCTCATGGTGTTGTCTTTCTTTTTGACTAAAACTAATGGGGCTGCCCAGGGGCTACAACTATCCCGGATTACCCCAGCCTCCTTCATGTCTCTAAGCATCCCCTTGGCGTGTTGGTAATGTGCAGGGGGTACGGGTCGATACCTCTCTTTTATGGGAGGATGATCTCCCGTGGGGATGCGATGTTCTACCCCCTTGACTCGCCCGAAGTCTAACGGGTGTTTACTAAACACTCTCTCATACTCTTGAACCACCCGATAGACTCCTTGTTTCTGATGTGAGGGAGTGGAGTCAGTCCCCAGATGTAGTTGCTGACACCAGTCCTCCATGTCTTTCTTAGAGCCGTTACCTTCCTCCGGGTGAGATGGAGGCAAGGGTTCCACAGATTGTATAGAATTTTGATTAGTGATATATAATTTGGCTAGCGTGGCATACCGGGGCAGGTACACTTCCCTCTCCCCGATATTTATTATGCGAACGGGCACCCTCCCATGGCGTACATTGACGACCCCCCGTGCTGTCAAAATGGTGGGCCTACTGTCTGAGTAAACTGGTTCTACCATTGCCTGGTAATCTCTACCTCTCAGACCAATAGCTGCCCGGCACCAAATCATCATTTCACTTTTTGGGGGCATGGCAATAGGAAAAGGGTCACACATTCTTACGCTACCAATCTCACCGCCGGAGAGTTCCACTTGTTGCCGTTGCATCAGTGCCCGGATCTCTTTCTGGAGCACCCGCTGCTCGCCGGAGCTGGCATTCTTGGCAACCTGCTGTAAAAGGAAAATCACCTCTGCAAGACAATTTTCAATTACATTAGTTCCTAGAGTTATTTTTGGGTGACTCTCATGTTTATCAATATCTACAATGATCAGTCCCTGTGCGGCCAGTTCGACTCTACCAATTTTGATGGTCACCTCTTTAAATCCGATCTGTGGCACGGGCTGACCATTGCTGGCGATGATACTCAAGTCGTCGTCGGGGTAGCGGGTAATATCCGAGTCATTCCAGTACTGTTTGAAGAGCACGTACGGGATGGTGGTGACCTGTGACCCGGTGTCCAGTAGGGCACTCATGGGAATGCCATCCAGTACCACAGGCAAGACTGGACGTCCTCCCACATATCTGTCGCGCCAGTTCGATGGGCCTGGTGATCTTTTTCCTGGGGGTTGGCCCTCTACCCCAGGTTGTGCCCGTTTAAAGAACAGTACCTTGCCATATGTCCGGGTTGATTGCAGCGGCGGCAGATGGGTCGTCCGTCCTCACTGTATCGGTCACTGGGTCTTCCTCTGGCCGGTGGGGTCCTCCTTGGTCGACGCCACGGGATGTCCTCCGGTCCGGATGCCAGCTGGATCTTCCCTGGGTTGGAAACCTGTAAAGACTGCACAGTTCGGGTTAGCGCAGCAACGCTCTTAGCTAGCTCTTGGACCTGATGGTGTAGGTCTGGAGCCGGGTCATTGTCCAAAGCCTGCGCATCAGCTCCCACAGGCCCTGCTGACAAGGGCGCCGCCTCCTGGTAGTAAGTGGTAGTGGGGCGTCTGTGGGTCACAACGCTACCTGGTGCCGGTTCTCGGAGCACCCGGATGGCTCTGTCCTTGAACTGTGCAAAGTCCAGATGGGGATCCTGTAAGGCCATTGCCCGCAACTGGGTTCGGTGGGCATTGCAATATAAACCCTCTATAAATTGTTCAGTCAACAGCCTGTCCTCGTTTCCCACCCCATCAGGGTCGGTCTGCTTTATGGCCCTCAGGGCCTCTTGTAGGTTTAGTGCATAGTCCCTTATACTCTCATGCGCTCGCTGCTTGCACCCGTAGAATCTAAGCTTAATCTCGGCTGAGGTGCGGGTATCAAAGGTGTCCTTCAGCCGGGTTAGTATCCCTGCGACAGTCTTCCTCCCAGGTGGCCAGGATTTTACTTCCCTTTTGGCTGCCCCTGTTAGTTGGGCCACCAGGATGCTCACTTTTTGCTCTTCTGTGAGGGGGTACACCTGGAAGAGGCTATCCAGCTTTTCTCTAAAGTCATGCAGGGTATGTGACTCCCCTGAGTACTGGGGTAGCCAAGCTGCTCCCTGGATATAGGGCATGGTGAAGGGCATAACTGCAGCAGCGGTAGCGCTGGCGGGGGTTGAGGCAGTGAAGCTCTCCTCCGTATCCGACATCTTCCTCCCCCCTAGTGGACCGTGGCCTACCTTGCGATGATCCTCTTCCGTAGGCCGCGGCTCCGCAGTGGATCGTCAGGGTTGAGGACCTTCCGTCGCGCTCCTGTGACGTCGGCGTCTGCTGGGCTCCTTCCAGGACCTTACGCAACGTCCGGACGTGAGGCGGGGCTTCAGTTCTCGCGCGCTTTCGGAGTCCACGCCCCTCTTCTTCCCGCGCGGCGTCCTCAAGATGGCGTCCAATGGCGGGAAAACGAAGGTCGAAGATGGCGCCGGATGGCGGGAAAACTTCGCGGATGGCGGGAAGAAGGTAGAAGATGGCGCCGGATGGCGGGAAACCTCCACGGATAGCGGGAATCTTCACCACTGGTAAGTTTGAACAGTCTTTGCTTTTCAGGCACGCAGTACCCGGTGGTTGCGGGCACGAAATCCTGCCGACTACGCCAAAGTTGACGCGCCCCTGGGCCTGTGTCGCGCTGCGGTGCGCACGCGGGAGCTTACCCGGAGCCGGATCCGTGGAGGGTTGTAGTCTCGTGGCGGTGACCCGGTCCGTGCCCAGGGAGTCAAACTGGACGGCAGTCTACTAGTAGTAAATAGTTGATGACTACGCCACCCGTTGAGTGCAGCCAGGGAGCTGCTGCTGCGGGGCAGACCGCTGAGGCCGATGGTAGGATTATGCAGCGTGATAGTATAACCCCCAACGGGAGGGGTATGGTCTCAGGGCAGCCGACGTGGATGATGGGGGTAGCAGGAACCACTCAGAGACGGTACGGTGTAGTTCAGGGTCTTTACTGGTAACAACGATAGACCCTCCCGGAGTACTTGCTAGCGAACGGGGCCTGGTCAGTCCTTGAGCAGATGGGATCTCCCGTGGCCAGGCGTAGTTGTAGGCCTCCCAAACTGACTGTACTCTTCTGGCTACCTTGCTAGAAGCTGATGTAAGTAGCCCACGTCCCTGAGTGTACCGTGTGGTGCTCACCCGTATGGCCGGTGACTCGGGGCCTTCTAATGGCTTCCGCTCCACGATGGCGGTGCTGGTCCCACGCGTGTGACCGTGCCTTCGGGCTTCTGGGCCAGAGGACCTGAAATCCCCTGCCTGACGGATTCTGCTGCTGGGTAGGAGTTAGTCCCCACAGCCTCGGACTCCGGGTCCGGAAAGAAGTCTTCTTAGTCAGGGCGAGCTCTGCAGCTGCCAGCCCCTGACTCCTTGTAACTCTGCTGTTTCCTATGCTGCTTCTTGTCTCTACTCCACTTGTCTGACTCACCCTGCCTCAGCCCCGGGTTTATACAGGGGAAGTTCTTCCCCTCCCAAGACTGGGCAGGAGGTGTGGCATGCACAGGATCCCTGACCAAAGGACCTCCCACCTGCTCTCAGACATAACATTACATTACTGTGGAAAACCAGACCCCTGGGGTGCCACAATAACTCTCTGAGTACAGATAATGTAGTAGATGTCACCTGCAGTCCTATGTAACACCACAGATAACACAGTGATGACTCTCTGAGTACAGATAATGTAGTAGATGTCACCTGCAGTCCTATGTAACACCACAGATAACACAGTGATAACTCTCTGAGTACAGATAATGTAGTAGATGTCACCTGCAGTCCTATGTAACACCACAGATAACACAGTGATAACTCTCTGAGTACAGATAATGTAGTAGATGTCACCTTCAGTCCTATGTAACTCCACAGATAACACAGTGATAACTCTCCCAGTACAGATAATGTAGTAGATGTCACCCGCAGTCCTATGTAACACCACAGATAACACAGTGATAACTCTCTGAGTACAGATAATGTAGTAGATGTCACCTTCAGTCCTATGTAACACCACAGATAACACAGTGATAACTCTAACAGTACAGATAATGTAGTAGATGTCACCTGCAGTCCTATGTAACACCACAGATAACACAGTGATAACTCTCTGAGTACAGATAATGTAGTAGATGTCACCTTCAGTCCTATGTAACTCCACAGATAACACAGTGATAACTCTCCCAGTACAGATAATGTAGTAGATGTCACCTTCAGTCCTATGTAACACCACAGATAACACAGTGATAACTCTCTGAGTACAGATAATGTAGTAGATGTCACCTGTAGTCCTATGTAACTACACAGATAACACAGTGATAACTCTCCCAGTACAGATAATGTAGTAGATGTCACCTTCAGTCCTATGTAACACCACAGATAACACAGTGATAACTCTCTGAGTACAGATAATGTAGTAGATGTCACCTGCAGTCCTATGTAACTCCACAGATAACACAGTGATAACTCTCCCAGTACAGATAATGTAGTAGATGTCACCTGCAGTCCTATGTAACACCACAGATAACACAGTGATAACTCTCTGAGTACAGATAATGTAGTAGATGTCACCTGCAGTCCTATGTAACACCACAGATAACACAATGATAGCTCTCTGAGTACAGATAATGTAGTAGATGTCACCTGCAGTCCTATGTAACACCACAGATAACACAGTGATAACTCTCTGAGTACAGATAATGTAGTAGATGTCACCAGCAGTCCTATGTAACACCACAGCTAACACAGTGATACCTCTCTGAGTACAGATAATGTAGTAGATGTCACCTGCAGTCCTATGTAACACCACAGATAACACAGTGATAACTCTCTGAGTACAGATAATGTAGTAGATGTCACATGCAGTCCTATGTAACACCACAGATAACACAATGATAACTCTCTGAGTACAGATAATGTACTAGATGTCACCTGCAGTCCTATGTAACACCACAGATAACACAGTGATACCTCTCTGAGTACAGATAATGTAGTAGATGTCATCTGCAGTCCTATGTAACACCACAGATAACACAGTGATAACTCTCTGAGCACAGATAATGTAGTAGATGTCACCTGCAGTCCTATGTAACACCACAGGTAACACAGTGATAACTCTCCAAGTACAGATAATGCAGTAGACGTCACCTGCAGTCCTATGTAACACCACAGATAACACAGTGATAACTATCTGAGTACTGATAATGCAGTAGATGTCACATGCAGTCCTATGTAACACCACAGATAACACAATGATAGCTCTCTGAGTACAGATAATGTAGTAGATGTCACCTGCAGTCCTATGTAACATCACATATAACACAGTGATAAGTCTCTGAGTACAGATAATGTAGTAGTTTTCACCTGCAGTCCTATGTAACACCACAGGTAACACAGTGATAACTCTCTGAGTACAGATAATGTAGTAGATGTCACCTGCAGTCCTATGTAACACCACAGATAACACAATGATAGCTCTCTGAGTACAGATAATGTAGTAGATGTCACCTGCAGTCCTATGTAACACCACAGATAACACAGTGATAACTCTCTGAGTACAGATAATGTAGTAGATGTCACCAGCAGTCCTATGTAACACCAAAGATAACACAGTGATACCTCTCTGAGTACAGATAATGTAGTAGATGTCACCTGCAGTCCTATGTAACACCACAGATAACACAGTGATAACTCTCTGAGTACAGATAATGTAGTAGATGTCACCAGCAGTCCTATGTAACACCAAAGATAACACAGTGATAACTCTCTGAGTACAGATAATGTAGTAGATGTCACCTGCAGTCCTATGTAACACCACAGATAACACAGTGATAACTCTCTGAGTACAGATAATGTAGTAGATGTCACATGCAGTCCTATGTAACACCACAGATAACACAGTGATCACTCTCTGAGTACAGATAATGTAGTAGATGTCACCTGCAGTCCTATGTAACACCACAGATAACACAGTGATAACTCTCCGAGTACAGATAATGTAGTAGATGTCACCTGCAGTCCTATGTAACAACACAGATAACACCGTGATAACTCTTTGAGTACAGATAATGTAGTAGATGTCACCAGCAGTCCTATGTAACACCACAGATAACACAGTGATAACTCTCTGAGTACAGATAATGTAGTAGATGTCACCTGCAGTCCTATGTAACACCACAGATAACACAGTGATCACTCTCTGAGTACAGATAATGTTGTAGATGTCACCTGCAGTCATATGTAACACCACAGATAACACAGTGATAACTCTCTGAGTACAGATAATGTAGTAGATGTCACCTGCAGTCCTATGTAACACCACAGATAACACCGTGATAACTCTTTGAGTACAGATAATGTAGTAGATGTCACCAGCAGTCCTATGTAACACCACAGATAACAGAGTGATAACTCTCTGAGTACAGATAATGTAGTAGATGTCACCTGCAGTCCTATGTAACACCACAGATAACACAGTGATAACTCTCTGAGTACAGATAATGTAGTAGATGTCACCTGCAGTCCTATGTAACTCCACAGATAACACAGTGATCACTCTCTGAGTACAGATAATGTAGTAGATGTCACCTGCAGTCCTATGTAACACCACAGATAACACAGTGATAACTCTCTGAGTACAGATAATGTAGTAGATGTCACCTGCAGTCCTATGTAACACCACAGATAACACAGTGATAACTCTCTGACTACAGATAATGTAGTAGATGTCACTTGCAGTCCTATGTAACACAACAGATAACACAGTGATGACTCTCTGAATACAGATAATGTAGTAGATGTCACCTGCAGTCCTATGTAACACGACAGATTACACAGTGATAACTCTCCGAGTACAGATAATGTAGTAGATGTCACCTGCAGTCCTATGTAACACCACAGATAACACAGTGATACCTCTCTGAGTACAGATAATGTAGTAGATGTCACCTGCAGTCCTATGTAACACCACAGATAACACAGTGATAACTCTCTGAGTACAGATAATGTAGTAGATGTCACCTTCAGTCCTATGTAACTCCACAGATAACACAGTGATAACTCTCTGAGTACAGATAATGTAGTAGATGTCACCTGCAGTCCTATGTAACACCACAGAAAACACAGTGATAACTCTCTGAGTAAAGATAATGTAGTAGATGTCACCTGCAGTCCTATGTAACACCACAGATAACACAGTGATAACTCTCTGAGTACAGATAATGTAGTAGATGTCACCCGCAGTCCTATGTAACACCACAGATAACACAGTGATAACTCTCTGAGTACAGATAATGTAGTAGATGTCACCTTCAGTCCTATGTAACACGACAGATTACACAGTGATAACTCTCCGAGTACAGATAATGTAGTAGATGTCACCTGCAGTCCTATGTAACACCACGGATAACACAGTGATAACTCTCTGAGTACAGATAATGTAGTAGATGTCACCTGCAGTCCTATGTAACACCACAGATAACACAGTGATAACTCTCTGAGTACAGATAATGTAGTAGATGTCACCTTCAGTCCTATGTAACTCCACAGATAACACAGTGATAACTCTCTGAGTACAGATAATGTAGTAGATGTCACCTGCAGTCCTATGTAACACCACAGAAAACACAGTGATAACTCTCTGAGTAAAGATAATGTAGTAGATGTCACCTGCAGTCCTATGTAACACCACAGATAACACAGTGATAACTCTCTGAGTACAGATAATGTAGTAGATGTCACCCGCAGTCCTATGTAACACCACAGATAACACAGTGATAACTCTCTGAGTACAGATAATGTAGTAGATGTCACCTTCAGTCCTATGTAACTCCACAGATAACACAGTGATAACTCTCCCAGTACAGATAATGTAGTAGATGTCACCTTCAGTCCTATGTAACACCACAGATAACACAGTGATAACTCTCTGAGTACAGATAATGTAGTAGATGTCACCTGCAGTCCTATGTAACTCCACAGATAACACAGTGATAACTCTCCCAGTACAGATAATGTAGTAGATGTCACCTTCAGTCCTATGTAACACCACAGATAACACAGTGATAACTCTCTGAGTACAGATAATGTAGTAGATGTCACCTGCAGTCCTATGTAACACCACAGATAACACAGTGATAACTCTCCCAGTACAGATAATGTAGTAGATGTCACCTGCAGTCCTATGTAACACCACAGATAACACAGTGATAACTCCCTGAGTACAGATAATGTAGTAGATGTCACCTGCAGTCCTATGTAACACCACAGATAACACAGTGATAACTCTCTGAGTACAGATAATGTAGTAGATGTCACCTGCAGTCCTATGTAACACCACAGATAACACAGTGATAACTCTCTGAGTACAGATAATGTAGTAGATGTCACCAGCAGTCCTATGTAACACCACAGCTAACACAGTGATACCTCTCTGAGTACAGATAATGTAGTAGATGTCACCTGCAGTCCTATGTAACACCACAGATAACACAGTGATAACTCTCTGAGTACAGATAATGTAGTAGATGTCATCTGCAGTCCTATGTAACACCACAGATAACACAGTGATAACTCTCTGAGCACAGATAATGTAGTAGATGTCACCTGCAGTCCTATGTAACACCACAGATAACACAGTGATAACTCTCTGAGTACAGATAATGTAGTAGATGTCACCTGCAGTCCTATGTAACACCACAGATAACACAGCGATACCTCTCTGAGTACAGATAATGTAGTAGATGTCATCTGCAGTCCTATGTAACACCACAGATAACACAGTGATAAGTCTCTGAGTACAGATAATGTAGTAGATGTCACCTGCAGTCCTATGTAACACCACAGATAACACCGTGATACCTCTCTGAGTACAGATAATGTAGTAGATGTCACCTGCAGTCCTATGTAACACCACAGATAACACAGTGATAAGTCTCTGAGTACAGATAATGTAGAAGATGTCACCTGCAGTCCTATGTAACACCACAGATAACACAGTGATCACTCTCTGAGTACAGATAATGTTGTAGATGTCACCTGCAGTCCTATGTAACACCACAGATAACACAATGATCACTCTATGAGTACAGATAATGTAGTAGATGTCACCTGCAGTCCTATGTAACACCACAGATAACACAGTGATAACTATCTGAGTATAGATAATGTAGTAGATGTCACTTGCAGTCCTATGTAACACAACAGATAACACAGTGATGACTCTCTGAATACAGATAATGTAGTAGATGTCACCTGCAGTCCTATGTAACACCACAGATAACACAGTGATATCTCTCTGAGTACAGATAATGTAGTAGATGTAACCTGCAGTCCCATGTAACACCACAGACAACACAGTGATAACTCTCCCAGTACAGATAATGTAGTAGATGTCACCTGCAGTCCTATGTAACACCACAGGTAACACAGTGATAACTCTCCGAGTACAGATAATGCAGTAGACGTCACCTGCAGTCCTATGTAACACCACAGATAACACAGTGATAACTATCTGAGTACTGATAATGCAGTAGATGTCACCTGCAGTCCTATGTAACAAAACAGATAACACAGTGATACCTCTCTGAGTACAGATAATGTAGTAGATGTCACCAGCAGTCCTATGTAACACCACAGATAACACAGTGATACCTCTCTGAGTACAGATAATGTAGTAGATGTCACCTGCAGTCCTATGTAACACCACAGATAACACAGTGATAACTCTCTGAGTACAGATAATGTAGTAGATGTCACATGCAGTCCTATGTAACACCACAGATAACACAGTGATCACTCTCTGAGTACAGATAATGTAGTAGATGTCACCTGCAGTCCTATGTAACACCACAGATAACACAGTGATAACTCTCCGAGTACAGATAATGTAGTAGATGTCACCTGCAGTCCTATGTAACACCACAGATAACACCGTGATAACTCTTTGAGTACAGATAATGTAGTAGATGTCACCAGCAGTCCTATGTAACACCACAGATAACACAGTGATAACTCTCTGAGTACAGATAATGTAGTAGATGTCACCTGCAGTCCTATGTAACACCACAGATAACACAGTGATAACTCTCTGAGTACAGATAATGTAGTAGATGTCACCTGAAGTCCTATGTAACACCACAGATAACACCGTGATAACTCTTTGAGTACAGATAATGTAGTAGATGTCACCAGCAGTCCTATGTAACACCACAGATAACACAGTGATAACTCTCTGAGTACAGATAATGTAGTAGATGTCACCTGCAGTCCTATGTAACACCACAGATAACACAGTGATAACTCTCTGAGTACAGATAATGTAGTAGATGTCACCTGCAGTCCTATGTAACACCACAGATAACACAGTGATACCTCTCTGAGTACAGATAATGTAGTAGATGTCATCTGCAGTCCTATGTAACACCACGGATAACACAGTGATAACTCTCTGAGTACAGATAATGTAGTAGATGTCACCTGCAGTCCTATGTAACACCACAGATAACACAGCGATACCTCTCTGAGTACAGATAATGTAGTAGATGTCACCTGCAGTCCTATGTAACACCACAGATAACACAGTGATAAGTCTCTGAGTACAGATAATGTAGTAGATGTCACCTGCAGTCCTATGTAACACCACAGATAACACCGTGATACCTCTCTGAGTACAGATAATGTAGTAGATGTCACCTGCAGTCCTATGTAACACCACAGATAACACAGTGCTAAGTCTCTGAGTACAGATAATGTAGAAGATGTCACCTGCAGTCCTATGTAACACCACAGATAACACAGTGATCACTCTCTGAGTACAGATAATGTAGTAGATGTCACCTGCAGTCCTATGTAACACCAAAGATAACACAGTGATAAATCTCTGAGTATAGATAATGTAGTAGATGTCACTTGCAGTCCTATGTAACACAACAGATAACACAGTGATGACTCTCTGAATACAGATAATGTAGTAGATGTCACCTGCAGTCCTATGTAACACCACAGATAACACAGTGATATCTCTCTGAGTACAGATAATGTAGTAGATGTAACCTGCAGTCCCATGTAACACCACAGACAACACAGTGATAACTCTCCCAGTACAGATAATGTAGTAGATGTCACCTGCAGTCCTATGTAACACCACAGGTAACACAGTGATAACTCTCCGAGTACAGATAATGCAGTAGACGTCACCTGCAGTCCTATGTAACATCACATATAACACAGTGATAAGTCTCTGAGTACAGATAATGTAGTAGTTTTCACCTGCAGTCCTATGTAACACCACAGGTAACACAGTGATAACTCTCTGAGTACAGATAATGTAGTAGATGTCACCTGCAGTCCTATGTAACACCACAGATAACACAATGATAGCTCTCTGAGTACAGATAATGTAGTAGATGTCACCTGCAGTCCTATGTAACACCACAGATAACACAGTGATAACTCTCTGAGTACAGATAATGTAGTAGATGTCACCAGCAGTCCTATGTAACACCAAAGATAACACAGTGATACCTCTCTGAGTACAGATAATGTAGTAGATGTCACCTGCAGTCCCATGTAACACCACAGATAACACAGTGATAACTCTCTGAGTACAGATAATGTAGTAGATGTCACCAGCAGTCCTATGTAACACCAAAGATAACACAGTGATAACTCTCTGAGTACAGATAATGTAGTAGATGTCACCTGCAGTCCTATGTAACACCACAGATAACACAGTGATAACTCTCTGAGTACAGATAATGTAGTAGATGTCACATGCAGTCCTATGTAACACCACAGATAACACAGTGATCACTCTCTGAGTACAGATAATGTAGTAGATGTCACCTGCAGTCCTATGTAACACCACAGATAACACAGTGATAACTCTCCGAGTACAGATAATGTAGTAGATGTCACCTGCAGTCCTATGTAACAACACAGATAACACCGTGATAACTCTTTGAGTACAGATAATGTAGTAGATGTCACCAGCAGTCCTATGTAACACCACAGATAACACAGTGATAACTCTCTGAGTACAGATAATGTAGTAGATGTCACCTGCAGTCCTATGTAACACCACAGATAACACAGTGATCACTCTCTGAGTACAGATAATGTTGTAGATGTCACCTGCAGTCATATGTAACACCACAGATAACACAGTGATAACTCTCTGAGTACAGATAATGTAGTAGATGTCACCTGCAGTCCTATGTAACACCACAGATAACACAGTGATAACCCTCTGACTACAGATAATGTAGTAGATGTCACTTGCAGTCCTATGTAACACAACAGATAACACAGTGATGACTCTCTGAATACAGATAATGTAGTAGATGTCACCTGCAGTCCTATGTAACACGACAGATTACACAGTGATAACTCTCCGAGTACAGATAATGTAGTAGATGTCACCTGCAGTCCTATGTAACACCACAGATAACACAGTGATACCTCTCTGAGTACAGATAATGTAGTAGATGTCACCTGCAGTCCTATGTAACACCACGGATAACACAGTCATAACTCTCTGAGTACAGATAATGTAGTAGATGTCACCTGCAGTCCTATGTAACACCACAGAAAACACAGTGATAACTCTCTGAGTACAGATAATGTAGTAGATGTCACCTGCAGTCCTATGTAACACCAGAGATAACACAGGGATAACTCGCTGAGTACAGATAATGTAGTAGATGTCACCTGCAGTCCTATGTAACACCACAGATAGAACAGTGATAACTCTCTGAGTACAGATAATGTAGTAGATGATGCCTGCAGTCCTATGTAACACCACAGATAACACAGTGATAACTCTCTGAGTACAGATAATGTAGTAGATGTCACCTGCAGTCCTATGTAACACCACAGATAGCACAGTGATACCTCTCTGAGTACAGATAATGTAGTAGATGTCACCTGCAGTCCTATGTAACACCACAGATAACACAGTGATACCTCTCTGAGTACAGATAATGTAGTAGATGTCACCTGCAGTCCTATGTAACACCACAGATAGCACAGTGATACCTCTCTAAGTACAGATAATGTAGTAGATGTCACCTGCAGTCCTATGTAATACCACAGATAGCACAGTGATAACTCTCTGAGTACAGATAATGTAGTAGATGTCACCAGCAGTCCTATGTAACACCACAGATAGCACAGTGATACCTCTCTAAGTACAGATAATGTAGTAGATGTCACCTGCAGTCCTATGTAACACCACAGATAGCACAGTGATGCCTCTCTAAGTACAGATAATGTAGTAGATGTCACCTGCAGTCCTATGTAATACCACAGATAGCACAGTGATAACTCTCTGAGTACAGATAATGTAGTAGATGTCACCAGCAGTCCTATGTAACACCACAGATAACACAGTGATACCTCTCTAAGTACAGATAATGTAGTAGATGTCACCTGCAGTCCTATGTAACACCACAGATAGCACAGTGATACCTCTCTAAGTACAGATAATGTAGTAGATGTCACCTGCAGTCCTATGTAACACCACAGATAGCACAGTGATACCTCTCTAAGTACAGATAATGTAGTAGATGTCACCTGCAGCCCTATGTAACACCACAGATAGCACAGTGATACCTCTCTAAGTACAGATAATGTAGTAGATGTCACCTGCAGTCCTATGTAATACCACAGATAGCACAGTGATAACTCTCTGAGTACAGATAATGTAGTAGATGTCACCAGCAGTCCTATGTAACACCACAGATAACACAGTGATAACTCTCTGAGTACAGATAATGTTGTAGATGTCACCTGCAGTCCCATGTAACACCACAGACAACACAGTGATAACTCTCCCAGTACAGATAATGTAGTAGATGTCACCTGCAGTCCTATGTAACACCACAGGTAACACAGTGATAACTCTCCGAGTACAGATAATGCAGTAGACGTCACCTGCAGTCCTATGTAACACCACAGATAACACAGTGATAACTATATGAGTACTGATAATGCAGTAGATGTCACCTGCAGTCCTATGTAACACCACAGATAACACAATGATAACTCTCTGAGTACAGATAATGTAGTAGATGTCACCTGCAGTCCTATGTAACACCACAGATAACACAGTGATATCTCTCTGAGTACAGATAATGTAGTAGATGTCACCTGCAGTCCTATGTAACACCACAGATAACACAGTGATAACTCTCTGAGTACAGATAATGTAGTAGATGTCACCTGCAGTCCTATGCAACACCACAGATAGCACAGTGATAACTCTCTGAGTACAGATAATGTAGTAGATGTCACCTGCAGTCCTATGTAACACCACAGATAACACAGTGATACCTCTCTGAGTACAGATAATGTAGTAGATGTCACCTGCAGTCCTATGTAACACCACGGATAACACAGTCATAACTCTCTGAGTACAGATAATGTAGTAGATGTCACCTGCAGTCCTATGTAACACCACAGATAACACAGTGATAACTCTCTGAGTACAGATAATGTAGTAGATGTCACCTGCAGTCCTATGTAACACCACAGATAACACAGTGATAACTCTCTGAGTACAGATAATGTAGTAGATGTCACCTGCAGTCCTATGTAACACCACAGATAGCACAGTGATACCTCTCTGAGTACAGATAATGTAGTAGATGTCACCTGCAGTCCTATGTAATACCACAGATAGCACAGTGATAACTCTCTGAGTACAGATAATGTAGTAGATGTCACCAGCAGTCCTATGTAACACCACAGATAACACAGTGATAACTCTCTGAGTACAGATAATGTAGTAGATGTCACCTGCAGTCCTATGTAACACCACAGATAACACAGTGATCACTCTCTGAGTACAGATAATGTTGTAGATGTCACCTGCAGTCCTATGTAACACCACAGATAACACAGTGATCACTCTCTGAGTACAGATAATGTAGTAGATGTCACCTGCAGTCCTATGTAACACCACAGATAACACAGTGATAACTCTCTGACTACAGATAATGTAGTAGATGTCACTTGCAGTCCTATGTAACACAACAGATAACACAGTGATGACTCTCTGAATACAGATAATGTAGTAGATGTCACCTGCAGTCCTATGTAACACCACAGATAACACAGTGATAACTCTCTGAGTACAGATAATGTAGTAGATGTAACCTGCAGTCCCATGTAACACCACAGACAACACAGTGATAACTCTCCCAGTACAGATAATGTAGTAGATGTCACCTGCAGTCCTATGTAACACCACAGGTAACACAGTGATAACTCTCCGAGTACAGATAATGCAGTAGATGTCACCTGCAGTCCTATGTAACACCACAGATAACACAATGATAACTCTCTGAGTACAGATAATGTAGTAGATGTCACCTGCAGTCCTATGTAACACCACAGATAACACAGTGATAACTCTCTGAGTACAGATAATGTAGTAGATGTCACCTGCAGTCCTATGTAACACCACAGATAACACAGTGATAACTCTCTGAGTACAGATAATGTAGTAGATGTCACCTGCAGTCCTATGTAACACCACAGATAACACAGTCATAACTCTCTGAGTACAGATAATGTAGTAGATGTCACCTGCAGTCCTATGTAACACCACAGATAACACAGTGATAACTCTCTGAGTACAGATAATGTAGTAGATGTCACCTGCAGTCCTATGTAACACCAGAGATAACACAGGGATAACTCGCTGAGTACAGATAATGTAGTAGATGTCACCTGCAGTCCTATGTAACACCACAGAAAGAACAGTGATAACTCTCTGAGTACAGATAATGTAGTAGATGTCACCTGCAGTCCTATGTAACACCACAGATAACACAGTGATAACTCTCCGAGTACAGATAATGTAGTAGATGTCACCTGCAGTCCTATGTAACTCCACAGATAACGCAGTGATAACTCTTTGAGTACAGATAATGTAGTAGATGTCAACAGCAGTCCTATGTAACACCACAGATAACACAGTGATAACTCTCTGAGTACAGATAATGTAGTAGATGTCACCTGCAGTCCTATGTAACACCACAGATAACACAGTGATCACTCTCTGAGTACAGATAATGTTGTAGATGTCACCTGCAGTCCCATGTAACACCACAGACAACACAGTGATAACTCTCCCAGTACAGATAATGTAGTAGATGTCACCTGCAGTCCTATGTAACACCACAGGTAACACAGTGATAACTCTCCGAGTACAGATAATGCAGTAGATGTCACCTGCAGTCCTATGTAACACCACAGATAACACAATGATAACTCTCTGAGTACAGATAATGTAGTAGATGTCACCTGCAGTCCTATGTAACACCACAGATAACACAGTGATAACTCTCTGAGTACAGATAATATAGTAGATGTCACCTGCAGTCCTATGTAACACCACAGATAACACAGTGATAACTCTCTGAGTACAGATAATGTAGTAGATGTCACCTGCAGTCCTATGTAACACCACAGATAACACAGTGATAACTCTCTGAGTACAGATAATGTAGTAGATGTCACCTGCAGTCCTATGTAACACCACAGATAACACAGTGATACCTCTCTGAGTACAGATAATGTAGTAGATGTCACCTGCAGTCCTATGTAACACCACGGATAACACAGTCATAACTCTCTGAGTACAGATAATGTAGTAGATGTCACCTGCAGTCCTATGTAACACCACAGATAACACAGTGATAACTCTCTGAGTACAGATAATGTAGTAGATGTCACCTGCAGTCCTATGTAACACCAGAGATAACACAGGGATAACTCGCTGAGTACAGATAATGTAGTAGATGTCACCTGCAGTCCTATGTAACACCACAGATAGAACAGTGATAACTCTCTGAGTACAGATAATGTAGTACATGTCACCTGCAGTCCTATGTAACACCACAGATAACACAGTGATAGCTCTCTGAGTACAGATAATGTAGTAGATGTCACCTGCAGTCCTATGTAACACCACAGATAACACAGTGATATCTCTCTGAGTACAGATAATGTAGTAGATGTCATCTGCAGTCCTATGTAACACCACAGATAACACAGTGATAACTCTCTGAGTACAGATAATGTAGTATATGTCACCTGCAGTCCTATGTAACACCACAGATAACACAGTGATAACTCTCTGAGTACAGATAATGTAGTAGATGTCACCTGCAGTCCTATGTAACACCACAGATAACACAGTGATAACTCTCTGAGTACAGATAATGTAGTATATGTCACCTGCAGTCCTATGTAACACCACAGATAACACAGTGATAACTCTCTGAGTACAGATAATGTAGTAGATGTCACCTGCAGTCCTATGTAACACCACAGATAGCACAGTGATACCTCTCTGAGTACAGATAATGTAGTAGATGTCACCAGCAGTCCTATGTAACACCACAGATAACACAGTGATAACTCTCTGAGTACAGATAATGTTGTAGATGTCACCTGCAGTCCTATGTAACACCACAGATAACACAGTGATCACTCTCTGAGTACAGATAATGTAGTAGATGTCACCTGCAGTCCTATGTAACACCACAGATAACACAGTGATAACTCTCTGACTACAGATAATGTAGTAGATGTCACTTGCAGTCCTATGTAACACAACAGATAACACAGTGATGACTCTCTGAATACAGATAATGTAGTAGATGTCACCTGCAGTCCTATGTAACACCACAGATAACACAGTGATAACACTCTGAGTACAGATAATGTAGTAGATGTAACCTGCAGTCCCATGTAACACCACAGACAACACAGTGATAACTCTCCCAGTACAGATAATGTAGTAGATGTCACCTGCAGTCCTATGTAACACCACAGGTAACACAGTGATAACTCTCCGAGTACAGATAATGCAGTAGATGTCACCTGCAGTCCTATGTAACACCACAGATAACACAATGATAACTCTCTGAGTACAGATAATGTAGTAGATGTCACCTGCAGTCCTATGTAACACCACAGATAACACAGTGATACCTCTCTGAGTACAGATAATGTAGTAGATGTCACCTGCAGTCCTATGTAATACCACAGATAACACAGTGATCACTCTCTGAGTACAGATAATGTAGTAGATGTCACCTGCAGTCCTATGTAACACCACAGATAACACAGTGATAACTCTCTGACTACAGATAATGTAGTAGATGTCACTTGCAGTCCTATGTAACACAACAGATAACACAGTGATGACTCTCTGAATACAGATAATGTAGTAGATGTCACCTGCAGTCCTATGTAACACCACAGATAACACAGTGATAACTCTCTGAGTACAGATAATGTAGTAGATGTAACCTGCAGTCCCATGTAACACCACAGACAACACAGTGATAACTCTCCCAGTACAGATAATGTAGTAGATGTCACCTGCAGTCCTATGTAACAACACAGGTAACACAGTGATAACTCTCCGAGTACAGATAATGCAGTAGATGTCACCTGCAGTCCTATGTAACACCACAGATAACACAATGATAACTCTCTGAGTACAGATAATGTAGTAGATGTCACCTGCAGTCCTATGTAACACCACAGATAACACAGTGATAACTCTCTGAGTACAGATAATGTAGTAGATGTCACCTGCAGTCCTATGTAACACCACAGATAACACAGTGATAACTCTCTGAGTACAGATAATGTAGTAGATGTCACCTGCAGTCCTATGCAACACCACAGATAGCACAGTGATAACTCTCTGAGTACAGATAATGTAGTAGATGTCACCTGCAGTCCTATGTAACACCACAGATAACACAGTGATAACTCTCTGAGTACAGATAATGTAGTAGATGTCACCTGCAGTCCTATGTAACACCAGAGATAACACAGGGATAACTCGCTGAGTACAGATAATGTAGTAGATGTCACCTGCAGTCCTATGTAACACCACAGAAAGAACAGTGATAACTCTCCGAGTACAGATAATGTAGTAGATGTCACCTGCAGTCCTATGTAACACCACAGATAACACAGTGATAACTCTCTGAGTACAGATAATGTAGTAGATGTCACCTGCAGTCCTATGTAACACCACAGATAGCACAGTGATACCTCTGTGAGTACAGATAATGTAGTAGATGTCACCTGCAGTCCTATGTAACACCACAGATAACACAGTGATAACTCTCTGAGTACAGATAATGTAGTAGATGTCACCAGCAGTCCTATGTAACACCACAGATAACACAGTGATACCTCTCTGAGTACAGATAATGTAGTAGATGTCACCTGCAGTCCTATGTAACACCACAGATAACACAGTGATAACTCTCTGAGTACAGATAATGTAGTAGATGTCACATGCAGTCCTATGTAACACCACAGATAACACAGTGATCACTCTCTGAGTACAGATAATGTAGTAGATGTCACCTGCAGTCCTATGTAACACCACAGATAACACAGTGATAACTCTCCGAGTACAGATAATGTAGTAGATGTCACCTGCAGTCCTATGTAACACCACAGAAAGAACAGTGATAACTCTCTGAGTACAGATAATGTAGTAGATGTCACCTGCAGTCCTATGTAACACCACAGATAGCACAGTGATACCTCTCTGAGTACAGATAATGTAGTAGATGTCACCTGCAGTCCTATGCAACACCACAGATAACACCGTGATAACTCTTTGAGTACAGATAATGTAGTAGATGTCACCAGCAGTCCTATGTAACACCACAGATAACACAGTGATAACTCTCTGAGTACAGATAATGTAGTAGATGTCACCTGCAGTCCTATGTAACACCACAGATAACACAGTGATAACTCTCTGAGTACAGATAATGTAGTAGATGTCACCTGCAGTCCTATGTAACACCACAGATAACACAGTGATAACTCTCCGAGTACAGATAATGTAGTAGATGTCACCTGCAGTCCTATGTAACACCACAGATAACACCGTGATAACTCTTTGAGTACAGATAATGTAGTAGATGTCACCAGCAGTCCTATGTAACACCACAGATAACACAGTGATAACTCTCTGAGTACAGATAATGTAGTAGATGTCACCTGCAGTCCTATGTAACACCACAGATAACACAGTGATAACTCTCTGAGTACAGATAATGTAGTAGATGTCACCTGCAGTCCTATGTAACACCACAGATAACACAGTGATCACTCTCTGAGTACAGATAATGTAGGAGATGTCACCTGAAGTCCTATGTAACACCACAGATAACACAGTGATAACTCTCTGACTACAGATAATGTAGTAGATGTCACCTGCAGTCCTATGTAACACCACAGATAACACAGTGATACCTATCTGAGTACAGATAATGTAGTAGATGTCACCTGCAGTCCTATGTAACACCACAGATAACACCGTGATACCTCTCTGAGTACAGATAATGTAGTAGATGTCACCTGCAGTCCTATGTAACACCACAGATAACACAGTGATAACTCCCTGAGTACAGATAATGTAGTAGATGTCACCTGCAGTCCTATGTAACACCACAGATAACACAGTGATAACTCTCTGAGTACAGATAATGTAGTAGATGTCACCAGCAGTCCTATGTAACACCACAGATAACACAGTGATAACTCTCTGAGTACAGATAATGTAGTAGATGTCACCTGCAGTCCTATGTAACACCACAGATAGCACAGTGATACCTCTCTGAGTACAGATAATGTAGTAGATGTCACCTGCAGTCCTATGTAATACCACAGATAACACAGTGATAACTCTCTGAGTACAGATAATGTAGTAGATGTCACCTGCAGTCCTATGTAACACCACAGATAACACAGTGATAACTCTCCGAGTACAGATAATGTAGTAGATGTCACCTGCAGTCCTATGTAACACCACAGATAACACCGTGATAACTCTTTGAGTACAGATAATGTAGTAGATGTCACCAGCAGTCCTATGTAACACCACAGATAACACAGTGATAACTCTCTGAGTACAGATAATGTAGTAGATGTCACCTGCAGTCCTATGTAACACCACAGATAACACAGTGATCACTCTCTGAGTACAGATAATGTAGTAGATGTCACCTGCAGTCCTATGTAACACCACAGATAACACAGTGATAACTCTCTGACTACAGATAATGTAGTAGATGTCACCTGCAGTCCTATGTAACACCACAGATAACACAGTGATACCTCTCTGAGTACAGAAAATGTAGTAGATGTCACCTGCAGTCCTATGTAACACCACAGATAACACCGTGATACCTCTCTGAGTACAGATAATGTAGTAGATGTCACCTGCAGTCCTATGTAACACCACAGATAACACAGTGATAACTCCCTGAGTACAGATAATGTAGTAGATGTCACCTGCAGTCCTATGTAACACCACAGATAACACAGTGATAACTCTCCGAGTACAGATAATGTAGTAGATGTCACCTGCAGTCCTATGTAACACCACAGATAACACCGTGATAACTCTTTGAGTACAGATAATGTAGTAGATGTCACCAGCAGTCCTATGTAACACCACAGATAACACAGTGATATCTCTCTGAGTACAGATAATGTAGTAGATGTCACCTGCAGTCCTATGTAACACCACAGATAACACAGTGATCACTCTCTGAGTACAGATAATGTAGTAGATGTCACCTGCAGTCCTATGTAACACCACAGATAACACAGTGATCACTCTCTGAGTACAGATAATGTAGTAGATGTCACCTGCAGTCCTATGTAACACCACAGATAGCACAGTGATAACTCTCCGAGTACAGATAATGTAGTAGATGTCACCTGCAGTCCTATGTAACACCACAGATAACACAGTGATAACTCTCTGAGTACAGATAATGTAGTAGATGTCACCAGCAGTCCTATGTAACACCACAGATAACACAGTGATAACTCTCTGAGTACAGATAATGTAGTAGATGTCACCTGCAGTCCTATGTAACACCACAGATAACACAGTGATAACTCTCCGAGTACAGATAATGTAGTAGATGTCACCTGCAGTCCTATGCAACACCACAGATAACACCGTGATAACTCTTTGAGTACAGATAATGTAGTAGATGTCACCAGCAGTCCTATGTAACACCACAGATAACACAGTGATAACTCTCTGAGTACAGATAATGTAGTAGATGTCACCTGCAGTCCTATGTAACACCACAGATAACACAGTGATCACTCTCTGAGTACAGATAATGTTGTAGATGTCACCTGCAGTCCTATGTAACACCACAGGTAACACAGTGATCACTCTCTGAGTACAGATAATGTAGTAGATGTCACCTGCAGTCCTATGTAACACCACAGATAACACAGTGATAACTCTCTGACTACAGATAATGTAGTAGATGTCACCTGCAGTCCTATGTAACACCACAGATAACACAGTGATACCTCTCTGAGTACAGATAATGTAGTAGATGTCACCTGCAGTCCTATGTAACACCACAGATAACACAGTGATAACTCTCTGAGTACAGATAATGTAGTAGATGTCACCAGCAGTCCTATGTAACACCACAGATAACACAGTGATAACTCTCTGAGTACAGATAATGTAGTAGATGTCACCTGCAGTCCTATGTAACACCACAGATACCACAGTGATAACTCTCCGAGTACAGATAATGTAGTAGATGTCACCTGCAGTCCTATGCAACACCGCAGATAACACCGTGATAACTCTTTGAGTACAGATAATGTAGTAGATGTCACCAGCAGTCCTATGTAACACCACAGATAACACAGTGATAACTCTCTGAGTACAGATAATGTAGTAGATGTCACCTGCAGTCCTATGTAACACCACAGATAACACGGTGATCACTCTCTGAGTACAGATAATGTTGTAGATGTCACCTGCAGTCCTATGTAACACCACAGATAACACAGTGATCACTCTCTGAGTACAGATAATGTAGTAGATGTCACCTGCAGTCCTATGTAACACCACAGATAACACAGTGATAACTCTCTGACTACAGATAATGTAGTAGATGTCACCTGCAGTCCTATGTAACACCACAGATAACACAGTGATACCTCTCTGAGTACAGATAATGTAGTAGATGTCACCTGCAGTCCTATGTAACACCACAGATAACACAGTGATAACTCTCTGAGTACAGATAATGTAGTAGATGTCACCTGCAGTCCTATGTAACACCACAAATAACACAGTGATACCTCTCTGAGTACAGATAGTGTAGTAGATGTCACCTGCAGTCCTATGTAACACCACAGATAACACCGTGATAACTCTTTGAGTACAGATAATGTAGTAGATGTCACCTGCAGTCATATGTAACACCACAGATAACACCGTGATAACTCTTTGAGTACAGATAATGTAGTAGATGTCACCTGCAGTCCTATGTAACACCACAGATAACAGTGATAACTCTCTGAGTACAGATAATGTAGTAGATGTCACCTGCAGTCCTATGTAACACCACAGATAACACAGTGATACCTCTCTGAGTACAGATAGTGTAGTAGATGTCACCTGCAGTCCTATGTAACACCACAGATAACACCGTGATAACTCTTTGAGTACAGATAATGTAGTAGATGTCACCTGCAGTCCTATGTAACACCACAGATAACAGTGATAACTCTCTGAGTACAGATAATGTAGTAGATGTCACCTGCAGTCCTATGTAACACCACAGATAACACAGTGATAACTCTCTGAGCTCAGATAATGTAGTAGATGTCACCAGCAGTCCTATGTAACACCACAGATAACACAGTGATAACTCCCTGAGTACAGATAATGTAGTAGATGTCACCAGCAGTCCTATGTAACACCACAGATAACACAGTGATAACTCTCTGAGTACAGATAATGTAGTAGATGTCACCTGCAGTCCTATGTAACACCACAGATAACACAGTGATAACTCTCTGAGTACAGATAATGTAGTAGATGTCACCTGCAGTCCTATGTAACACCACAAATAGCACAGTGATACCTCTCTGAGTACAGATAATGTAGTAGATGTCACCTGCAGTCCTATGTAACACCACAGATAACACAGTGATACCTCTCTGAGTACAGATAATGTAGTAGATGTCACCTGCAGTCCTATGTAACACCAGAGATAACACAGGGATAACTCGCTGAGTACAGATAATGTAGTATATGTCACCTGCAGTCCTATGTAACACCACAGATAACACAGTGATACCTCTCTGAGTACAGATAATGTAGTAGATGTCACCTGCAGTCCTATGTAACACCACAGATAGAACAGTGATAACTCTCTGAGTACAGATAATGTAGTACATGTCACCTGCAGTCCTATGTAACACCACAGATAACACAGTGATAGCTCTCTGAGTACAGATAATGTAGTAGATGTCACCTGCAGTCCTATGTAACACCACAGATAACACAGTGATATCTCTCTGAGTGCAGATAATGTAGTAGATGTCACCTGCAGTCCTATGTAACACCACAGATAACACAGTGATAACTCTCTGAGTACAGATAATGTAGTATATGTCACCTGCAGTCCTATGTAACACCACAGATAACACAGTGATAACTCTCTGAGTACAGATAATGTAGTAGATGTCACCTGCAGTCCTATGTAACACCACAGATAGCACAGTGATACCTCTCTGAGTACAGATAATGTAGTAGATGTCACCTGCAGTCCTATGTAATACCACAGATAGCACAGTGATAACTCTCTGAGTACAGATAATGTAGTAGATGTCACCAGCAGTCCTATGTAACACCACAGATAACACAGTGATAACTCTCTGAGTACAGATAATGTAGTAGATGTCACCTGCAGTCCTATGTAACACCACAGATAACACAGTGATCACTCTCTGAGTACAGATAATGTTGTAGATGTCACCTGCAGTCCTATGTAACACCACAGATAACACAGTGATCACTCTCTGAGTACAGATAATGTAGTAGATGTCACCTGCAGTCCTATGTAACACCACAGATAACACAGTGATAACTCTCTGACTACAGATAATGTAGTAGATGTCACTTGCAGTCCTATGTAACACAACAGATAACACAGTGATGACTCTCTGAATACAGATAATGTAGTAGATGTCACCTGCAGTCCTATGTAACACCACAGATAACACAGTGATAACTCTCTGAGTACAGATAATGTAGTAGATGTAACCTGCAGTCCCATGTAACACCACAGACAACACAGTGATAACTCTCCCAGTACAGATAATGTAGTAGATGTCACCTGCAGTCCTATGTAACACCACAGATAACACAGTGATAACTCTCTGAGTACAGATAATGTAGTAGATGTAACCTGCAGTCCCATGTAACACCACAGACAACACAGTGATAACTCTCCCAGTACAGATAATGTAGTAGATGTCACCAGCAGTCCTATGTAACACCACAGGTAACACAGTGAAAACTCTCCGAGTACAGATAATGCAGTAGATGTCACCTGCAGTCCTATGTAACACCACAGATAACACAATGATAACTCTCTGAGTACAGATAATGTAGTAGATGTCACCTGCAGTCCTATGTAACACCACAGATAACACAGTGATAACTCTCTGAGTACAGATAATGTAGTAGATGTCACCTGCAGTCCTATGTAACACCACAGATAACACAGTGATAACTCTCTGAGTACAGATAATGTAGTAGATGTCACCTGCAGTCCTATGCAACACCACAGATAGCACAGTGATAACTCTCTGAGTACAGATAATGTAGTAGATGTCACCTGCAGTCCTATGTAACACCACAGATAACACAGTGATAACTCTCTGAGTACAGATAATGTAGTAGATGTCACCTGCAGTCCTATGTAACACCAGAGATAACACAGGGATAACTCGCTGAGTACAGATAATGTAGTAGATGTCACCTGCAGTCCTATGTAACACCACAGAAAGAACAGTGATAACTCACTGAGTACAGATAATGTAGTAGATGTCACCTGCAGTCCTATGTAACACCACAGATAGCACAGTGATACCTCTCTGAGTACAGATAATGTAGTAGATGTCACCTGCAGTCCTATGTAATACCACAGATAGCACAGTGATAACTCTCTGAGTACAGATAATGTAGTAGATGTCACCTGCAGTCCTATGTAACACCACAGATAACACAGTGATAACTCTCCGAGTACAGATAATGTAGTAGATGTCACCTGCAGTCCTATGTAACACCACAGATAACACCGTGATAACTCTTTGAGTACAGATAATGTAGTAGATGTCACCAGCAGTCCTATGTAACACCACAGATAACACAGTGATAACTCTCTGAGTACAGATAATGTAGTAGATGTCACCTGCAGTCCTATGTAACACCACAGATAACACAGTGATCACTCTCTGAGTACAGATAATGTAGGAGATGTCACCTGCAGTCCTATGTAACACCACAGATAACACAGTGATAACTCTCTGAGTACAGATAATGTAGTAGATGTCACCTGCAGTCCTATGTAACACCACAGATAACACAGTGATCACTCTCTGAGTACAGATAATGTAGTAGATGTCACCTGCAGTCCTATGTAACACCACAGATAACACAGTGATAACTCTCCGAGTACAGATAATGTAGTAGATGTCACCTGCAGTCCTATGTAACACCACAGATAACACAGTGATAACTCTCTGAGTACAGATAATGTAGTAGATGTCACCAGCAGTCCTATGTAACACCACAGATAACACAGTGATAACTCTCTGAGTACAGATAATGTAGTAGATGTCACCTGCAGTCCTATGTAACACCACAGATAACACAGTGATAACTCTCTGAGTACAGATAATGTTGTAGATGTCACCTGCAGTCCTATGTAACACCACAGGTAACACAGTGATCACTCTCTGAGTACAGATAATGTAGTAGATGTCACCTGCAGTCCTATGTAACACCACAGATAACACAGTGATAACTCTCTGACTACAGATAATGTAGTAGATGTCACCTGCAGTCCTATGTAACACCACAGATAACACAGTGATACCTCTCTGAGTACAGATAATGTAGTAGATGTCACCTGCAGTCCTATGTAACACCACAGATAACACAGTGATAACTCTCTGAGTACAGATAATGTAGTAGATGTCACCAGCAGTCCTATGTAACACCACAGATAACACAGTGATAACTCTCTGAGTACAGATAATGTAGTAGATGTCACCTGCAGTCCTATGTAACACCACAGATACCACAGTGATAACTCTCCGAGTACAGATAATGTAGTAGATGTCACCTGCAGTCCTATGCAACACCGCAGATAACACCGTGATAACTCTTTGAGTACAGATAATGTAGTAGATGTCACCAGCAGTCCTATGTAACACCACAGATAACACAGTGATAACTCTCTGAGTACAGATAATGTAGTAGATGTCACCTGCAGTCCTATGTAACACCACAGATAACACGGTGATCACTCTCTGAGTACAGATAATGTTGTAGATGTCACCTGCAGTCCTATGTAACACCACAGATAACACAGTGATCACTCTCTGAGTACAGATAATGTAGTAGATGTCACCTGCAGTCCTATGTAACACCACAGATAACACAGTGATAACTCTCTGACTACAGATAATGTAGTAGATGTCACCTGCAGTCCTATGTAACACCACAGATAACACAGTGATACCTCTCTGAGTACAGATAATGTAGTAGATGTCACCTGCAGTCCTATGTAACACCACAGATAACACAGTGATAACTCTCTGAGTACAGATAATGTAGTAGATGTCACCTGCAGTCCTATGTAACACCACAAATAACACAGTGATACCTCTCTGAGTACAGATAGTGTAGTAGATGTCACCTGCAGTCCTATGTAACACCACAGATAACACCGTGATAACTCTTTGAGTACAGATAATGTAGTAGATGTCACCTGCAGTCATATGTAACACCACAGATAACACCGTGATAACTCTTTGAGTACAGATAATGTAGTAGATGTCACCTGCAGTCCTATGTAACACCACAGATAACAGTGATAACTCTCTGAGTACAGATAATGTAGTAGATGTCACCTGCAGTCCTATGTAACACCACAGATAACACAGTGATACCTCTCTGAGTACAGATAGTGTAGTAGATGTCACCTGCAGTCCTATGTAACACCACAGATAACACCGTGATAACTCTTTGAGTACAGATAATGTAGTAGATGTCACCTGCAGTCCTATGTAACACCACAGATAACAGTGATAACTCTCTGAGTACAGATAATGTAGTAGATGTCACCTGCAGTCCTATGTAACACCACAGATAACACAGTGATAACTCTCTGAGCTCAGATAATGTAGTAGATGTCACCAGCAGTCCTATGTAACACCATAGATAACACAGTGATAACTCCCTGAGTACAGATAATGTAGTAGATGTCACCAGCAGTCCTATGTAACACCACAGATAACACAGTGATAACTCTCTGAGTACAGATAATGTAGTAGATGTCACCTGCAGTCCTATGTAACACCACAGATAACACAGTGATAACTCTCTGAGTACAGATAATGTAGTAGATGTCACCTGCAGTCCTATGTAACACCACAAATAGCACAGTGATACCTCTCTGAGTACAGATAATGTAGTAGATGTCACCTGCAGTCCTATGTAACACCACAGATAACACAGTGATACCTCTCTGAGTACAGATAATGTAGTAGATGTCACCTGCAGTCCTATGTAACACCAGAGATAACACAGGGATAACTCGCTGAGTACAGATAATGTAGTATATGTCACCTGCAGTCCTATGTAACACCACAGATAACACAGTGATACCTCTCTGAGTACAGATAATGTAGTAGATGTCACCTGCAGTCCTATGTAACACCACAGATAGAACAGTGATAACTCTCTGAGTACAGATAATGTAGTACATGTCACCTGCAGTCCTATGTAACACCACAGATAACACAGTGATAGCTCTCTGAGTACAGATAATGTAGTAGATGTCACCTGCAGTCCTATGTAACACCACAGATAACACAGTGATATCTCTCTGAGTGCAGATAATGTAGTAGATGTCACCTGCAGTCCTATGTAACACCACAGATAACACAGTGATAACTCTCTGAGTACAGATAATGTAGTATATGTCACCTGCAGTCCTATGTAACACCACAGATAACACAGTGATAACTCTCTGAGTACAGATAATGTAGTAGATGTCACCTGCAGTCCTATGTAACACCACAGATAGCACAGTGATACCTCTCTGAGTACAGATAATGTAGTAGATGTCACCTGCAGTCCTATGTAATACCACAGATAGCACAGTGATAACTCTCTGAGTACAGATAATGTAGTAGATGTCACCAGCAGTCCTATGTAACACCACAGATAACACAGTGATAACTCTCTGAGTACAGATAATGTAGTAGATGTCACCTGCAGTCCTATGTAACACCACAGATAACACAGTGATCACTCTCTGAGTACAGATAATGTTGTAGATGTCACCTGCAGTCCTATGTAACACCACAGATAACACAGTGATCACTCTCTGAGTACAGATAATGTAGTAGATGTCACCTGCAGTCCTATGTAACACCACAGATAACACAGTGATAACTCTCTGACTACAGATAATGTAGTAGATGTCACTTGCAGTCCTATGTAACACAACAGATAACACAGTGATGACTCTCTGAATACAGATAATGTAGTAGATGTCACCTGCAGTCCTATGTAACACCACAGATAACACAGTGATAACTCTCTGAGTACAGATAATGTAGTAGATGTAACCTGCAGTCCCATGTAACACCACAGACAACACAGTGATAACTCTCCCAGTACAGATAATGTAGTAGATGTCACCTGCAGTCCTATGTAACACCACAGGTAACACAGTGAAAACTCTCCGAGTACAGATAATGCAGTAGATGTCACCTGCAGTCCTATGTAACACCACAGATAACACAATGATAACTCTCTGAGTACAGATAATGTAGTAGATGTCACCTGCAGTCCTATGTAACACCACAGATAACACAGTGATAACTCTCTGAGTACAGATAATGTAGTAGATGTCACCTGCAGTCCTATGTAACACCACAGATAACACAGTGATAACTCTCTGAGTACAGATAATGTAGTAGATGTCACCTGCAGTCCTATGCAACACCACAGATAGCACAGTGATAACTCTCTGAGTACAGATAATGTAGTAGATGTCACCTGCAGTCCTATGTAACACCACAGATAACACAGTGATAACTCTCTGAGTACAGATAATGTAGTAGATGTCACCTGCAGTCCTATGTAACACCAGAGATAACACAGGGATAACTCGCTGAGTACAGATAATGTAGTAGATGTCACCTGCAGTCCTATGTAACACCACAGAAAGAACAGTGATAACTCACTGAGTACAGATAATGTAGTAGATGTCACCTGCAGTCCTATGTAACACCACAGATAGCACAGTGATACCTCTCTGAGTACAGATAATGTAGTAGATGTCACCTGCAGTCCTATGTAATACCACAGATAGCACAGTGATAACTCTCTGAGTACAGATAATGTAGTAGATGTCACCTGCAGTCCTATGTAACACCACAGATAACACAGTGATAACTCTCCGAGTACAGATAATGTAGTAGATGTCACCTGCAGTCCTATGTAACACCACAGATAACACCGTGATAACTCTTTGAGTACAGATAATGTAGTAGATGTCACCAGCAGTCCTATGTAACACCACAGATAACACAGTGATAACTCTCTGAGTACAGATAATGTAGTAGATGTCACCTGCAGTCCTATGTAACACCACAGATAACACAGTGATCACTCTCTGAGTACAGATAATGTAGGAGATGTCACCTGCAGTCCTATGTAACACCACAGATAACACAGTGATAACTCTCTGACTACAGATAATGTAGTAGATGTCACCTGCAGTCCTATGTAACACCACAGATAATACAGTGATACCTATCTGAGTACAGATAATGTAGTAGATGTCACCTGCAGTCCTATGTAACACCACAGATAACACCGTGATACCTCTCTGAGTACAGATAATGTAGTAGATGTCACCTGCAGTCCTATGTAACACCACAGATAACACAGTGATAACTCTCTGAGTACAGATAATGTAGTAGATGTCACCTGCAGTCCTATGTAACACCACAAATAACACAGTGATACCTCTCTGAGTACAGATAGTGTAGTAGATGTCACCTGCAGTCCTATGTAACACCACAGATAACACCGTGATAACTCTTTGAGTACAGATAATGTAGTAGATGTCACCTGCAGTCATATGTAACACCACAGATAACACCGTGATAACTCTTTGAGTACAGATAATGTAGTAGATGTCACCTGCAGTCCTATGTAACACCACAGATAACAGTGATAACTCTCTGAGTACAGATAATGTAGTAGATGTCACCTGCAGTCCTATGTAACACCACAGATAACACAGTGATACCTCTCTGAGTACAGATAGTGTAGTAGATGTCACCTGCAGTCCTATGTAACACCACAGATAACACCGTGATAACTCTTTGAGTACAGATAATGTAGTAGATGTCACCTGCAGTCCTATGTAACACCACAGATAACAGTGATAACTCTCTGAGTACAGATAATGTAGTAGATGTCACCTGCAGTCCTATGTAACACCACAGATAACACAGTGATAACTCTCTGAGCTCAGATAATGTAGTAGATGTCACCAGCAGTCCTATGTAACACCATAGATAACACAGTGATAACTCCCTGAGTACAGATAATGTAGTAGATGTCACCAGCAGTCCTATGTAACACCACAGATAACACAGTGATAACTCTCTGAGTACAGATAATGTAGTAGATGTCACCTGCAGTCCTATGTAACACCACAGATAACACAGTGATAACTCTCTGAGTACAGATAATGTAGTAGATGTCACCTGCAGTCCTATGTAACACCACAAATAGCACAGTGATACCTCTCTGAGTACAGATAATGTAGTAGATGTCACCTGCAGTCCTATGTAACACCACAGATAACACAGTGATACCTCTCTGAGTACAGATAATGTAGTAGATGTCACCTGCAGTCCTATGTAACACCAGAGATAACACAGGGATAACTCGCTGAGTACAGATAATGTAGTATATGTCACCTGCAGTCCTATGTAACACCACAGATAACACAGTGATACCTCTCTGAGTACAGATAATGTAGTAGATGTCACCTGCAGTCCTATGTAACACCACAGATAGAACAGTGATAACTCTCTGAGTACAGATAATGTAGTACATGTCACCTGCAGTCCTATGTAACACCACAGATAACACAGTGATAGCTCTCTGAGTACAGATAATGTAGTAGATGTCACCTGCAGTCCTATGTAACACCACAGATAACACAGTGATATCTCTCTGAGTGCAGATAATGTAGTAGATGTCACCTGCAGTCCTATGTAACACCACAGATAACACAGTGATAACTCTCTGAGTACAGATAATGTAGTATATGTCACCTGCAGTCCTATGTAACACCACAGATAACACAGTGATAACTCTCTGAGTACAGATAATGTAGTAGATGTCACCTGCAGTCCTATGTAACACCACAGATAGCACAGTGATACCTCTCTGAGTACAGATAATGTAGTAGATGTCACCTGCAGTCCTATGTAATACCACAGATAGCACAGTGATAACTCTCTGAGTACAGATAATGTAGTAGATGTCACCAGCAGTCCTATGTAACACCACAGATAACACAGTGATAACTCTCTGAGTACAGATAATGTAGTAGATGTCACCTGCAGTCCTATGTAACACCACAGATAACACAGTGATCACTCTCTGAGTACAGATAATGTTGTAGATGTCACCTGCAGTCCTATGTAACACCACAGATAACACAGTGATCACTCTCTGAGTACAGATAATGTAGTAGATGTCACCTGCAGTCCTATGTAACACCACAGATAACACAGTGATAACTCTCTGACTACAGATAATGTAGTAGATGTCACTTGCAGTCCTATGTAACACAACAGATAACACAGTGATGACTCTCTGAATACAGATAATGTAGTAGATGTCACCTGCAGTCCTATGTAACACCACAGATAACACAGTGATAACTCTCTGAGTACAGATAATGTAGTAGATGTAACCTGCAGTCCCATGTAACACCACAGACAACACAGTGATAACTCTCCCAGTACAGATAATGTAGTAGATGTCACCTGCAGTCCTATGTAACACCACAGGTAACACAGTGAAAACTCTCCGAGTACAGATAATGCAGTAGATGTCACCTGCAGTCCTATGTAACACCACAGATAACACAATGATAACTCTCTGAGTACAGATAATGTAGTAGATGTCACCTGCAGTCCTATGTAACACCACAGATAACACAGTGATAACTCTCTGAGTACAGATAATGTAGTAGATGTCACCTGCAGTCCTATGTAACACCACAGATAACACAGTGATAACTCTCTGAGTACAGATAATGTAGTAGATGTCACCTGCAGTCCTATGCAACACCACAGATAGCACAGTGATAACTCTCTGAGTACAGATAATGTAGTAGATGTCACCTGCAGTCCTATGTAACACCACAGATAACACAGTGATAACTCTCTGAGTACAGATAATGTAGTAGATGTCACCTGCAGTCCTATGTAACACCAGAGATAACACAGGGATAACTCGCTGAGTACAGATAATGTAGTAGATGTCACCTGCAGTCCTATGTAACACCACAGAAAGAACAGTGATAACTCACTGAGTACAGATAATGTAGTAGATGTCACCTGCAGTCCTATGTAACACCACAGATAGCACAGTGATACCTCTCTGAGTACAGATAATGTAGTAGATGTCACCTGCAGTCCTATGTAATACCACAGATAGCACAGTGATAACTCTCTGAGTACAGATAATGTAGTAGATGTCACCTGCAGTCCTATGTAACACCACAGATAACACAGTGATAACTCTCCGAGTACAGATAATGTAGTAGATGTCACCTGCAGTCCTATGTAACACCACAGATAACACAGTGATACCTATCTGAGTACAGATAATGTAGTAGATGTCACCTGCAGTCCTATGTAACACCACAGATAACACCGTGATACCTCTCTGAGTACAGATAATGTAGTAGATGTCACCTGCAGTCCTATGTAACACCACAGATAACACAGTGATAACTCCCTGAGTACAGATAATGTAGTAGATGTCACCTGCAGTCCTATGTAACACCACAGATAACACAGTGATAACTCTCTGAGTACAGATAATGTAGTAGATGTCACCTGCAGTCCTATGTAACACCACAGATAACACAGTGATAACTCTCCGAGTACAGATAATGTAGTAGATGTCACCTGCAGTCCTATGTAACATCACAGATAACACAGTGATAACTCCCTGAGTACAGATAATGTAGTAGATGTCACCTGCAGTCCTATGTAACACCACAGATAACACAGTGATAACTCTCCGAGTACAAATAATGTAGTAGATGTCACCTGCAGTCCTATGTAACACCACAGATAACACAGTGATAACTCCCTGAGTACAGATAATGTAGTAGATGTCACCTGCAGTCCTATGTAACACCACAGATAACACAGTGATAACTCTCCGAGTACAGATAATGTAGTAGATGTCACCTGCAGTCCTATGTAACACCACAGATAACACCGTGATAACTCTTTGAGTACAGAAAATGTAGTAGATGTCACCAGCAGTCCTATGTAACACCACAGATAACACAGTGATAACTCTCTGAGTACAGATAATGTAGTAGATGTCACCTGCAGTCATATGTAACACCACAGATAACACAGTGATCACTCTCTGAGTACAGATAATGTAGTAGATGTCACCTGCAGTCCTATGTAACACCACAGATAACACAGTGATAACTCTCTGAGTACAGATAATGTAGTAGATGTCACCTGCAGTCCTATGTAACACCAGAGATAACACAGGGATAACTCGCTGAGTACAGATAATGTAGTAGATGTCACCTGCAGTCCTATGTAACACCACAGATAGAACAGTGATAACTCTCTGAGTACAGATAATGTAGTAGATGATGCCTGCAGTCCTATGTAACACCACAGATAACACAGTGATAAGTCTCTGAGTACTGATAATGTAGTAGATGTCACCTGCAGTCCTATGTAACACCACAGATAACAGTGATACCCCCCTGAGTACAGATAATGTAGATGTCACCTGCAGTCCTATGTAACACCACAGATAGCACAGTGATACCTCTCTGAGTACAGATAATGTAGTAGATGTCATCTGCAGTCCTATGTAACACCACAGATAGCACAGTGATAACTCTCTGAGTACAGATAATGTAGTAGATGTCACCTGCAGTCCTATGTAACACCACAGATAACACAGTGATAACTCTCTGAGTACAGATAATGTAGTAGATGTGACCTGCAGTCCTATGTAACACCACAGATAGCACAGTGATACCTCTCTGAGTACAGATAATGTAGTAGATGTCACATGCAGTCCTATGTAACACCACAGATAACACAGTGATAACTCTCTGAGTACAGATAATGTAGTAGATGTCACCTGCAGTCCTATGTAATACCACTGATAACACAGTGATAACTCTCTGAGTACAGATAATGTAGTAGATGTCACCTGCAGTCCTATGTAACACCACAGATAACACAGTGATAACTCTCTGAGTACAGATAATGTAGTAGATGTCACCTGCAGTCCTATGTAACACCACAGATAACACCGTGATACCTCTCTGAGTACAGATAATGTAGTAGATGTCACCTGCAGTCCTATGTAACACCACAGATAACACAGTGATAACTCTCTGAGTACAGATAATGTAGTAGATGTCACCTGCAGTCCTATGTAACACCACAGATAGCACAGTGATACCTCTCTGAGTACAGATAATGTAGTAGATGTCACCTGCAGTCCTATGTAACACCACAGATAGCACAGTGATAACTCTCTGAGTACAGATAATGTAGTAGATGTCACCTGCAGTCCTATGTAACACCACAGATAACACAGTGATAACTCTCTGAGTACAGATAATGTAGTAGATGTGACCTGCAGTCCTATGTAACACCACAGATAACACAGTGATAACTCTCTGAGTACAGATAATGTAGTAGATGTCACCTGCAGTCCTATGTAACACCACAGATAGCACAGTGATACCTCTCTGAGTACAGATAATGTTGTAGATGTCACCTGCAGTCCTATGTAACACCACAGATAACACAGTGATAACTCTCTGAGTACAGATAATGTAGTAGATGTCACCTGCAGTCCTATGTAACACCACAGATAACACAGTGATAACTCTCTGAGTATAGATAATGTAGTAGATGTCACTTGCAGTCCTATGTAACACAACAGATAATACAGTGATGACTCTCTGAATAAAGATAATGTAGTAGATGTCACCTGCAGTCCTATGCAACACCACTGATAACACAGTGATGACTCTCTGAGTACAGATAATGTAGTAGATGTAACCTGCAGTCCCATGTAACACCACAGACAACACAGTGATAACTCTCCCAGTACAGATAATGTAGTAGATGTCACCTGCAGTCCTATGTAACACCAAAGGTAACACAGTGATAACTCTCCGAGTACAGATAATGCAGTAGACGTCACCTGCAGTCCTATGTAACACCACAGATAACACAGTGATAACTATCTGAGTACTGATAATGTAGTAGATGTCACCTGCAGTCCTATGTAACACCACAGATAACACAATGATAACTCTCTGAGTACAGATAATGTAGTAGATGTCACCTGCAGTTCTATGTAACACCACAGATAACACAGTGATAACTTTCTGAGTACAGATAATGTAGTAGATGTCACATGCAGTCCTATGTAACACCACAGATAACACAGTGATAACTCTCTGAGTACAGATAATGTAGTAGATGTCACTTGCAGTCCTATGTAACACCACTGATAACACAGTGATAACTCTCTGAGTACAGATAATGTAGTAGATGTCACCTGCAGTCCTATGTAACACCACAGATAACACAGTGATAACTCTCTGAGTACAGATAATGTAGTAGATGTCACCTGCAGTCCTATGTAACACCACAGATAACACCGTGATACCTCTCTGAGTACAGATAATGTAGTAGATGTCACATGCAGTCCTATGTAACACCACAGATAACACAGTGATAAGTCTCTGAGTACAGATAATGTTGTAGATGTCACCTGCAGTCCTATGTAACACCACAGATAACACAGTGATCACTCTCTGAGTACAGATAATGTAGTAGATGTCACCTGCAGTCCTATGTAACACCACAGATAACACAGTGATAACTCTCCCAGTACAGATAATGTAGTAGATGTCACCTGCAGTCCTATGTAACACCACAGGTAACACAGTGATAACTCTCCGAGTACAGATAATGCAGTAGACGTCACCTGCAGTCCTATGTAACACCACAGATAACACAGTGATAACTATCTGAGTACTGATAATGTAGTAGATGTCACCTGCAGTCCTATGTAACACCACAGATAACACAATGATAACTCTCTGAGTACAGATAATGTAGTAGATGTCACCTGCAGTCCTATGTAACACCACAGATAACAGTGATACCCCCCTGAGTACAGATAATGTAGATGTCACCTGCAGTCCTATGTAACACCACAGATAACACAGTGATAACTCTCTCAGTACAGATAATGTAGTAGATGTCACCTGCAGTCCTATGTAACACCACAGATAACACAGTGATAACTCTCTGAGTACAGATAATGTAGTAGATGTCACCTGCAGTCCTATGTAACACCAGAGATAACACAGGGATAACTCGCTGAGTACAGATAATGTAGTAGATGTCACCTGCAGTCCTATGTAACACCACAGAAAGAACAGTGATAACTCTCTGAGTACAGATAATGTAGTAGATGTCACCTGCAGTCCTATGTAACACCACAGATAGCACAGTGATACCTCTCTGAGTACAGATAATGTAGTAGATGTCACCTGCAGTCCTATGTAATACCACAGATAGCACAGTGATAACTCTCTGAGTACAGATAATGTAGTAGATGTCATCAGCAGTCCTATGTAACACCACAGATAACACAGTGATAACTCTCTGAGTACAGATAATGTAGTAGATGTCACCTGCAGTCCTATGTAACACCACAGATAACACCGTGATAACTCTTTGAGTACAGATAATGTAGTAGATGTCACCAGCAGTCCTATGTAACACCACAGATAACACAGTGATAACTCTCTGAGTACAGATAATGTAGTAGATGTCACCTGCAGTCCTATGTAACACCACAGATAACACAGTGATCACTCTCTGAGTACAGATAATGTAGGAGATGTCACCTGCAGTCCTATGTAACACCACAGATAACACAGTGATAACTCTTTGAGTACAGATAATGTAGTAGATGTCACCAGCAGTCCTATGTAACACCACAGATAACACAGTGATAACTCTCTGAGTACAGATAATGTAGTAGATGTCACCTGCAGTCCTATGTAACACCACAGATAACACAGTGATCACTCTCTGAGTACAGATAATGTAGTAGATGTCACCTGCAGTCCTATGTAACACCACAGATAACGCAGTGATAACTCTCTGAGTACAGATAATGTAGTAGATGTCACCTGCAGTCCTATGTAACACCACAGATAACACAGTGATAACTCTCCGAGTACAGATAATGTAGTAGATGTCACCTGCAGTCCTATGTAACACCACAGATAACACCGTGATAACTCTTTGAGTACAGATAATGTAGTAGATGTCACCAGCAGTCCTATGTAACACCACAGATAACACAGTGATAACTCTCTGAGTACAGATAATGTAGTAGATGTCACCTGCAGTCCTATGTAACACCACAGATAACACAGTGATCACTCTCTGAGTACAGATAATGTAGGAGATGTCACCTGCAGTCCTATGTAACACCACAGATAACACAGTGATAACTCTCTGACTACAGATAATGTAGTAGATGTCACCTGCAGTCCTATGTAACACCACAGATAACACAGTGATACCTATCTGAGTACAGATAATGTAGTAGATGTCACCTGCAGTCCTATGTAACACCACAGATAACACCGTGATACCTCTCTGAGTACAGATAATGTAGTAGATGTCACCTGCAGTCCTATGTAACACCACAGATAACACAGTGATAACTCCCTGAGTACAGATAATGTAGTAGATGTCACCTGCAGTCCTATGTAACACCACAGATAACACAGTGATAACTCTCTGAGTACAGATAATGTAGTAGATGTCACCTGCAGTCCTATGTAACATCACAGATAACACAGTGATAACTCCCTGAGTACAGATAATGTAGTAGATGTCACCTGCAGTCCTATGTAACACCACAGATAACACAGTGATAACTCTCCGAGTACAGATAATGTAGTAGATGTCACCTGCAGTCCTATGTAACACCACAGATAACACCGTGATAACTCTTTGAGTACAGATAATGTAGTAGATGTCACCAGCAGTCCTATGTAACACCACAGATAACACAGTGATAACTCCCTGAGTACAGATAATGTAGTAGATGTCACCTGCAGTCCTATGTAACACCACAGATAACACAGTGATAACTCTCCGAGTACAGATAATGTAGTAGATGTCACCTGCAGTCCTATGTAACACCACAGATAACACCGTGATAACTCTTTGAGTACAGATAATGTAGTAGATGTCACCAGCAGTCCTATGTAACACCACAGATAACACAGTTATAACTCTCTGAGTACAGATAATGTAGTAGATGTCATCAGCAGTCCTATGTAACACCACAGATAACACAGTGATCACTCTCTGAGTACAGATAATGTAGTAGATGTCACCTGCAGTCCTATGTAACACCAGAGATAACACAGGGATAACTCGCTGAGTACAGATAATGTAGTAGATGTCACCTGCAGTCCTATGTAACACCACAGATAGAACAGTGATAACTCTCTGAGTACAGATAATGTAGTAGATGATGCCTGCAGTCCTATGTAACACCACAGATAACACAGTGATAACTATCTGAGTACTGATAATGTAGTAGATGTCACCTGCAGTCCTATGTAACACCACAGATAACACAATGATAACTCTCTCAGTACAGATAATGTAGTAGATGTCACCTGCAGTCCTATGTAACACCACAGATAACAGTGATACCCCCCTGAGTACAGATAATGTAGATGTCACCTGCAGTCCTATGTAACACCACAGATAGCACAGTGATACCTCTCTGAGTACAGATAATGTAGTAGATGTCATCTGCAGTCCTATGTAACACCACAGATAACACAGTGATAACTCTCTGAGTACAGATAATGTAGTAGATGTCACCTGCAGTCCTATGTAACACCACAGATAGCACAGTGATACCTCTCTGAGTACAGATAATGTAGTAGATGTCACCTGCAGTCCTATGTAACACCACAGATAACACCGTGATAACTCTTTGAGTACAGATAATGTAGTATATGTCACCAGCAGTCCTATGTAACACCACAGATAACACAGTTATAACTCTCTGAGTACAGATAATGTAGTAGATGTCACCTGCAGTCCTATGTAACACCACAGATAACACAGTGATCACTCTCTGAGTACAGATAATGTAGTAGATGTCACCTGCAGTCCTATGTAACACCACAGATAACACAGTGATAACTCTCTGAGTACAGATAATGTAGTAGATGTCACCTGCAGTCCTATGTAACACCAGAGATAACACAGGGATAACTCGCTGAGTACAGATAATGTAGTAGATGTCACCTGCAGTCCTATGTAACACCACAGATAGAACAGTGATAACTCTCTGAGTACAGATAATGTAGTAGATGATGCCTGCAGTCCTATGTAACACCACAGATAACACAGTGATAACTATCTGAGTACTGATAATGTAGTAGATGTCACCTGCAGTCCTATGTAACACCACAGATAACACAATGATAACTCTCTGAGTACAGATAATGTAGTAGATGTCACCTGCAGTCCTATGTAACACCACAGATAACAGTGATACCCCCCTGAGTACAGATAATGTAGATGTCACCTGCAGTCCTATGTAACACCACAGATAGCACAGTGATACCTCTCTGAGTACAGATAATGTAGTAGATGTCATCTGCAGTCCTATGTAACACCACAGATAACACAGTGATAACTCTCTGAGTACAGATAATGTAGTAGATGTCACCTGCAGTCCTATGTAACACCACAGATAGCACAGTGATACCTCTCTGAGTACAGATAATGTAGTAGATGTCACCTGCAGTCCTATGTAACACCACAGATAGCACAGTGATAACTCTCTGAGTACAGATAATGTAGTAGATGTCACCTGCAGTCCTATGTAACACCACAGATAACACAGTGATAACTCTCTGAGTACAGATAATGTAGTAGATGTGACCTGCAGTCCTATGTAACACCACAGATAGCACAGTGATACCTCTCTGAGTACAGATAATGTAGTAGATGTCACATGCAGTCCTATGTAACACCACAGATAACACAGTGATAACTCTCTGAGTATAGATAATGTAGTAGATGTCACTTGCAGTCCTATGTAACACAACAGATAATACAGTGATGACTCTCTGAATAAAGATAATGTAGTAGATGTCACCTGCAGTCCTATGCAACACCACTGATAACACAGTGATGACTCTCTGAGTACAGATAATGTAGTAGATGTAACCTGCAGTCCCATGTAACACCACAGACAACACAGTGATAACTCTCCCAGTACAGATAATGTAGTAGATGTCACCTGCAGTCCTATGTAACACCAAAGGTAACACAGTGATAACTCTCCGAGTACAGATAATGCAGTAGACGTCACCTGCAGTCCTATGTAACACCACAGATAACACAGTGATAACTATCTGAGTACTGATAATGTAGTAGATGTCACCTGCAGTCCTATGTAACACCACAGATAACACAGTGATAACTCTCTGAGTACAGATAATGTAGTAGATGTCACCTGCAGTCCTATGTAACACCACAGATAACACAATGATAACTCTCTGAGTACAGATAATGTAGTAGATGTCACCTGCAGTCCTATGTAACACCACAGATAACACAATGATAACTCTCTGAGTACAGATAATGTAGATGTCACCTGCAGTTCTATGTAACACCACAGATAACACAATGATATCTCTCTGAGTACAGATAATGTAGTAGATGTCACCTGCAGTCCTATGTAACACCACAGATAACACAATGATATCTCTCTGAGTACAGATAATGTAGTAGATGTCACCTGCAGTCCTATGTAACACCACAGATAACACAGTGATAACTCTCTGAGTACAGATAATGTAGTAGATGTCACCTGCAGTCCTATGTAACACCACAGATAACACAGTGATAACTCTCTGAGTACAGATAATGTAGTAGATGTCACATGCAGTCCTATGTAACACCACAGATAACACAGTGATAACTCTCTGAGTACAGATAATGTAGTAGATGTCACCTGCAGTCCTATGTAACACCACTGATAACACAGTGATAACTCTCTGAGTACAGATAATGTAGTAGATGTCACCTGCAGTCCTATGTAACACCACAGATAACACAGTGATAACTCTCTGAGTACAGATAATGTAGTAGATGTCACCTGCAGTCCTATGTAACACCACAGATAACACCGTGATACCTCTCTGAGTACAGATAATGTAGTAGATGTCACCTGCAGTCCTATGTAACACCACAGATAACACAGTGATAAGTCTCTGAGTACAGATAATGTTGTAGATGTCACCTGCAGTCCTATGTAACACCACAGATAACACAGTGATCACTCTCTGAGTACAGATAATGTAGTAGATCTCACCTGCAGTCCTATGTAACACCACAGATAACACAGTGATAACTCTCCCAGTACAGATAATGTAGTAGATGTCACCTGCAGTCCTATGTAACACCACAGGTAACACAGTGATAACTCTCCGAGTACAGATAATGCAGTAGACGTCACCTGCAGTCCTATGTAACACCACAGATAACACAGTGATAACTATCTGAGTACTGATAATGTAGTAGATGTCACCTGCAGTCCTATGTAACACCACAGATAACACAATGATAACTTTCTGAGTACAGATAATGTAGTAGATGTCACCTGCAGTCCTATGTAACACCACAGATAACAGTGATACCCCCCTGAGTACAGATAATGTAGATGTCACCTGCAGTCCTATGTAACACCACAGATAACACAGTGATAACTCTCTGAGTACAGATAATGTAGTAGATGTCACCTGCAGTCCCATGTAACACCACAGATAACACAGTGATAACTCTCTGAGTACAGATAATGTAGTAGATGTCACCTGCAGTCCTATGTAACACCACAGATAACACAGTGATAACTCTCTGAGTACAGATAATGTAGTAGATGTCACCTGCAGTCCTATGTAACACCACAGATAACACAGTGATAACTCTCTGAGTACAGATAATGTAGTAGATGTCACCTGCAGTCCTATGTAACACCACAGATAACACAGTGATACCTCTCTGAGTACAGATAATGTAGTAGATGTCACCCGCAGTCCTATGTAACACCACGGATAACACAGTCATAACTCTCTGAGTACAGATAATGTAGTAGATGTCACCCGCAGTCCTATGTAACACCACAGATAACACAGTGATAACTCTCTGAATACAGATAATGTAGTAGATGTCACCTGCAGTCCTATGTAACACCAGAGATAACACAGGGATAACTCTCTGAGTACAGATAATGTAGTAGATGTCACCTGCAGTCCTATGTAACACCACAGATAGCACAGTGATAACTCTATGAGTACAGATAATGTAGTAGATGATACCTGCAGTCCTATGTAACACCACAGATAACACAGTGATAACTCTCTGAGTACAGATAATGTAGTAGATGTCACCTGCAGTCCTATGTAACAACACAGATAGCACAGTGATAACTCTCTGAGTACAGATAATGTAGTAGATGTCACCTGCAGTCCTATGTAACACCACAGATAACACAGTGATAACTCTCTGAGTACAGATAATGTAGTAGATGTCACCTGCAGTCCTATGTAACACCACAGATAACACAGTGATAACTCTCTGAGTACAGATAATGTAGTAGATGTGACCTGCAGTCCTATGTAACACCACAGATAGCACAGTGATACCTCTCTGAGTACAGATAATGTAGTAGATGTCACATGCAGTCCTATGTAACACCACAGATAACACAGTGATAACTCTCTGAGTACAGATCATGTAGTAGATGTCACCTGCAGTCCTATGTAACGCCACTGATAACACAGTGATAACTCTCTGAGTACAGATAATGTAGTAGATGTCACCTGCAGTCCCATGTAACACCACAGATAACACAGTGATAACTCTCTGACTACAGATAATGTAGTAGATGTCACCTGCAGTCCTATGTAACACCACAGATAACACAGTGATAACTCTCTGAGTACAGATAATGTAGTAGATGTCACCTGCAGTCCTATGTAACACCACAGATAACACAGTGATAACTCTCTGACTACAGATAATGTAGTAGATGTCACCTGCAGTCCTATGTAACACCACAGATAACACAGTGATAACTCTCTGAGTACAGATAATGTAGTAGATGTCACCTGCAGTCCTATGTAACACCACAGATAACACAGTGATAACTCTCTGAGTACAGATAATGTAGTAGATGTCACCTGCAGTCCTATGTAACACCACGGATAACACAGTCATAACTCTCTGAGTACAGATAATGTAGTAGATGTCACCTGCAGTCCTATGTAACACCACAGATAACACAGTGATAACTCTCTGAGTACAGATAATGTAGTAGATGTCACCTGCAGTCCTATGTAACACCACGGATAACACAGTCATAACTCTCTGAGTACAGATAATGTAGTAGATGTCACCCGCAGTCCTATGTAACACCACAGATAACACAGTGATAACTCTCTGAGTACAGATAATGTAGTAGATGTCACCTGCAGTCCTATGTAACACCACAGATAACACAGTGATAACTCTCTGAGTACAGATAATGTAGTAGATGTCACATGCAGTCCTATGTAGCACCACAGATAACACAGTGATAACTCTCTGAGTACAGATAATGTAGTAGATGTCACCTGCAGTCCTATGTAACACCACTGATAACACAGTGATAACTCTCTGAGTACAGATAATGTAGTAGATGTCACCTGCAGTCCTATGTAACACCACAGATAACACAGTGATAACTCTCTGAGTACAGATAATGTAGTAGATGTCACCTGCAGTCCTATGTAACACCACAGATAACACCGTGATACCTCTCTGAGTACAGATAATGTAGTAGATGTCACCTGCAGTCCTATGTAACACCACAGATAACACAGTGATAAGTCTCTGAGTACAGATAATGTTGTAGATGTCACCTGCAGTCCTATGTAACACCACAGATAACACAGTGATCACTCTCTGAGTACAGATAATGTAGTAGATGTCACCTGCAGTCCTATGTAACACCACAGATAACACAGTGATAACTCTCCCAGTACAGATAATGTAGTAGATGTCACCTGCAGTCCTATGTAACACCACAGGTAACACAGTGATAACTCTCCGAGTACAGATAATGCAGTAGACGTCACCTGCAGTCCTATGTAACACCACAGATAACACAGTGATAACTATCTGAGTACTGATAATGTAGTAGATGTCACCTGCAGTCCTATGTAACACCACAGATAACACAATGATAACTCTCTGAGTACAGATAATGTAGTAGATGTCACCTGCAGTCCTATGTAACACCACAGATAACAGTGATACCCCCCTGAGTACAGATAATGTAGATGTCACCTGCAGTCCTATGTAACACCACAGATAACACAGTGATAACTCTCTGAGTACAGATAATGTAGTAGATGTCACCTGCAGTCCCATGTAACACCACAGATAACACAGTGATAACTCTCTGAGTACAGATAATGTAGTAGATGTCACCTGCAGTCCTATGTAACACCACAGATAACACAGTGATAACTCTCTGAGTACAGATAATGTAGTAGATGTCACCTGCAGTCCTATGTAACACCACAGATAACACAGTGATAACTCTCTGAGTACAGATAATGTAGTAGATGTCACCTGCAGTCCTATGTAACACCACAGATAACACAGTGATAACTCTCTGAGTACAGATAATGTAGTAGATGTCACCTGCAGTCCTATGTAACACCACAGATAACACAGTGATACCTCTCTGAGTACAGATAATGTAGTAGATGTCACCCGCAGTCCTATGTAACACCACGGATAACACAGTCATAACTCTCTGAGTACAGATAATGTAGTAGATGTCACCTGCAGTCCTATGTAACACCACAGATAACACAGTGATAACTCTCTGAATACAGATAATGTAGTAGATGTCACCTGCAGTCCTATGTAACACCAGAGATAACACAGGGATAACTCTCTGAGTACAGATAATGTAGTAGATGTCACCTGCAGTCCTATGTAACACCACAGATAGCACAGTGATAACTCTATGAGTACAGATAATGTAGTAGATGATACCTGCAGTCCTATGTAACACCACAGATAACACAGTGATAACTCTCTGAGTACAGATAATGTAGTAGATGTCACCTGCAGTCCTATGTAACAACACAGATAGCACAGTGATAACTCTCTGAGTACAGATAATGTAGTAGATGTCACCTGCAGTCCTATGTAACACCACAGATAACACAGTGATAACTCTCTGAGTACAGATAATGTAGTAGATGTCACCTGCAGTCCTATGTAACACCACAGATAACACAGTGATAACTCTCTGAGTACAGATAATGTAGTAGATGTGACCTGCAGTCCTATGTAACACCACAGATAGCACAGTGATACCTCTCTGAGTACAGATAATGTAGTAGATGTCACATGCAGTCCTATGTAACACCACAGATAACACAGTGATAACTCTCTGAGTACAGATCATGTAGTAGATGTCACCTGCAGTCCTATGTAACGCCACTGATAACACAGTGATAACTCTCTGAGTACAGATAATGTAGTAGATGTCACCTGCAGTCCTATGTAACACCACAGATAACACAGTGATAACTCTCTGACTACAGATAATGTAGTAGATGTCACCTGCAGTCCTATGTAACACCACAGATAACACAGTGATAACTCTCTGAGTACAGATAATGTAGTAGATGTCACCTGCAGTCCTATGTAACACCACAGATAACACAGTGATAACTCTCTGACTACAGATAATGTAGTAGATGTCACCTGCAGTCCTATGTAACACCACAGATAACACAGTGATAACTCTCTGAGTACAGATAATGTAGTAGATGTCACCTGCAGTCCTATGTAACACCACAGATAACACAGTGATAACTCTCTGAGTACAGATAATGTAGTAGATGTCACCTGCAGTCCTATGTAACACCACGGATAACACAGTCATAACTCTCTGAGTACAGATAATGTAGTAGATGTCACCTGCAGTCCTATGTAACACCACAGATAACACAGTGATAACTCTCTGAGTACAGATAATGTAGTAGATGTCACCTGCAGTCCTATGTAACACCACGGATAACACAGTCATAACTCTCTGAGTACAGATAATGTAGTAGATGTCACCCGCAGTCCTATGTAACACCACAGATAACACAGTGATAACTATCTGAGTACAGATAATGTAGTAGATGTCACCTGCAGTCCTATGTAACACCACAGATAACACAGTGATAACTATCTGAGTACTGATAATGTAGTAGATGTCACCTGCAGTCCTATGTAACACCACAGATAACACAGTGATAACTCTCTGAGTACAGATAATGTAGTAGATGTCACCTGCAGTCCTATGTAACACCACAGATAACACAGTGATAACTCTCTGAGTACAGATAATGTAGTAGATGACACCTGCAGTCCTATGTAACACCACAGATAACACAGTGATAACTCTCTGAGTACAGATAATGTAGTAGATGTCACCTGCAGTCCTATGTAACTCCACAGATAACACAGTGATATCTCCCTGAGTACAGATAATGTAGTAGATGTCACCTGCAGTCCTATGTAACACCACAGATAAAACAGTGATAACTCTCTGAGTACAAATAATGTAGTATATGTCTCCTGCAGTCCTATGTAACACCACAGATAACACAGTGATATCTCTCTGAGTATAGATAATATAGTAGATGTCACTTGCAGTCCTATGTAACACCACAGATAACACAGTGATAACTCTCTGAGTACAGATAATGTAGTAGTTTTCACCTGCAGTCCTATGTAACACAACAGATAACACAGTGATAACTCTCTGAGTACAGATAATGTAGTAGATGTCACCTGCAGTCCTATGTAACACCACAGATAACACAGTGATAACTCTCTGAGTACAGATAATGTAGTAGATGTCACCCGCAGTCCTATGTAACACCACAGATAACACAGTGATAACTATCTGAGTACAGATAATGTAGTAGATGTCACCTGCAGTCCTATGTAACACCACAGATAACACAGTGATAACTATCTGAGTACTGATAATGTAGTAGATGTCACCTGCAGTCCTATGTAACACCACAGATAACAAAGTGATAACTCTCTGAGTACAGATAATGTAGTAGATGTCACCTGCAGTCCTATGTAACACCACAGATAACACAGTGATAACTCTCTGAGTACAGATAATGTAGTAGATGACACCTGCAGTCCTATGTAACACCACAGATAACACAGTGATAACTCTCTGAGTACAGATAATGTAGTAGATGTCACCTGCAGTCCTATGTAACTCCACAGATAACACAGTGATATCTCCCTGAGTACAGATAATGTAGTAGATGTCACCTGCAGTCCTATGTAACACCACAGATAACACAGTGATAACTCTCTGAGTACAGATAATGTAGTAGTTTTCACCTGCAGTCCTATGTAACACAACAGATAACACAGTGATAACTCTCTGAGTACAGATAATGTAGTAGATGTCACCTGCAGTCCTATGTAACACCACAGATAACACAGTGATAACTCTCTCAGTACAGATAATGTAGTAGATGTCACCTGCAGTCCTATGTAACACCACAGATAACACAGTGATAACTATCTGAGTACAGATAATGTAGTAGATGTCACCTGCAGTCCTATGTAACACCACAGATAACACAGTGATAACTCTCTGAGTACAGATAATGTAGCAGATGTCACCTGCAGTCCTATGTAACACCACAGATAACACAGTGATAACTCTCTGAGTACAGATAATGTAGTAGATGACACCTGCAGTCCTATGTAACACCACAGATAACGCAGTGATAACTCTCTGAGTACAGATAATGTAGTAGATGTCAACTGCAGTCCTATGTAACACCACAGATAACACAGTGATCACTCTCTGAGTGCAGATAATGTAGTAGATGTTGCCTGCAGTCCTATGTAACACCACAGATAACACAGTGATAACTCCCTGAGTAAAGATAATGTAGTAGATGTCACCTGCAGTCCTATGTAAAACCACAGATAACACAGTGATAACTCTCTGAATACAGATAATGTAGTAGATGTAATCTGCAGTCCTATGTAACACCACAGATAACACAGTGATAACTCTCTGAGTACAGATAATGTAGTAGATGTCACCTGCAGTCCTATGTAACACCACAGATAACACAGTGATAACTCTCTCAGTACAGATAATGTAGTAGATGTCACCTGCAGTCCTATGTAACACCACAGATAACACAGTGATAACTCTCTGAGTACAGATAATGTAGTAGATGTCACCTGCAGTCCTATGTAACACCACAGATAACACAGTGATAACTCTCTGAGTACAGATAATGTAGCAGATGTCACCTGCAGTCCTATGTAACACCACAGATAACACAGTGATACCTCTCTGAGTACAGATAATGTAGTAGATGTCACCTGCAGTCCTATGTAACACCACAGATAACACAGTGATAACTCTCTGAGTACAGATAATGTAGTAGATGTCACCTGCAGTCCTATGTAACACCACAGATAACAGAGTGATAACTCTCTGAGTAAAGATAATGTAGTAGATGTCACCTGCAGTCCTATGTAACACCACGGATAGCACAGTCATAACTCTCTGAGTACAGATAATGTAGTAGATGTCACCTGCAGTCCTATGTAACACCACAGATAACACAGTGATAACTCTCTGAGTACAGATAATGTAGTAGATGTCACCTGCAGTCCTATGTAACACCACGGATAACACAGTCATAACTCTCTGAGTACAGATAATGTAGTAGATGTCACCTGCAGTCCTATGTAACACCACAGATAACACAGTGATATCTCTCTGAGTATAGATAATGTAGTAGATGTCACTTGCAGTCCTATGTAACACCACAGATAACACAGTGATAACTCTCTGAGTACAGATAATGTAGTAGTTTTCACCTGCAGTCCTATGTAACACAACAGATAACACAGTGATAACTCTCTGAGTACAGATAATGTAGTAGATGTCACCTGCAGTCCTATGTAACACCACAGATAACACAGTGATAACTCTCTGAGTACAGATAATGTAGCAGATGTCACCCGCAGTCCTATGTAACACCACAGATAACCCAGTGATAACTATCTGAGTACAGATAATGTAGTAGATGTCACCTGCAGTCCTATGTAACACCACAGATAACACAGTGATAACTATCTGAGTACTGATAATGTAGTAGATGTCACCTGCAGTCCTATGTAACACCACAGATAACACAGTGATAACTCTCTGAATACAGATAATGTAGTAGATGTCACCTGCAGTCCTATGTAACACCACAGATAACAAAGTGATAACTCTCTGAGTACAGATAATGTAGTAGATGTCACCTGCAGTCCTATGTAACACCACAGATAACACAGTGATAACTCTCTGAGTACAGATAATGTAGTAGATGACACCTGCAGTCCTATGTAACACCACAGATAACACAGTGATAACTCTCTGAGTACAGATAATGTAGTAGATGTCACCTGCAGTCCTATGTAACTCCACAGATAACACAGTGATATCTCCCTGAGTACAGATAATGTAGTAGATGTCACCTGCAGTCCTATGTAACACCACAGATAACACAGTGATAACTCTCTGAGTACAGATAATGTAGTAGATGTCACCTGCAGTCCTATGTAACACCACAGATAACACAGTGATATCTCTCTGAGTATAGATAATGTAGTAGATGTCACTTGCAGTCCTATGTAACACCACAGATAACACAGTGATAACTCTCTGAGTACAGATAATGTAGTAGTTTTCACCTGCAGTCCTATGTAACACAACAGATAACACAGTGATAACTCTCTGAGTACAGATAATGTAGTAGATGTCACCTGCAGTCCTATGTAACACCACAGATAACACAGTGATAACTCTCTCAGTACAGATAATGTAGTAGATGTCACCTGCAGTCCTATGTAACACCACAGATAACACAGTGATAACTCTCTGAGTACAGATAATGTAGTACATGTCACCTGCAGTCCTATGTAACAGCACAGATAACACAGTGATAACTCTCTGAGTACAGATAATGTAGCAGATGTCACCTGCAGTCCTATGTAACACCACAGATAACACAGTGATAACTCTCTGAGTACAGATAATGTAGTAGATGACACCTGCAGTCCTATGTAACACCACAGATAACGCAGTGATAACTCTCTGAGTACAGATAATGTAGTAGATGTCATCTTCAGTCCTATGTAACACCACAGATAACACAGTGATCACTCTCTGAGTGCAGATAATGTAGTAGATGTTGCCTGCAGTCCTATGTAACACCACAGATAACACAGTGATAACTCCCTGAGTAAAGATAATGTAGTAGATGTCACCTGCAGTCCTATGTAACACCACAGATAACACAGTGATAACTCCCTGAGTACAGATAATGTAGTAGATGTCACCTGCAGTCCTATGTAACACCACAGATAACACAGTGATCACTCTCTGAGTACAGATAATGTAGTAGATGTTGCCTGCAGTCCTATGTAAAACCACAGATAACACAGTGATAACTCTCTGAATACAGATAATGTAGTAGATGTAATCTGCAGTCCTATGTAACACCACAGATAACACAGTGATAACTCTCTGAGTACAGATAATGTAGTAGATGTCACCTGCAGTCCTATGTAACACCACAGATAACACAGTGATAACTCTCTCAGTACAGATAATGTAGTAGATGTCACCTGCAGTCCTATGTAACACCACAGATAACACAGTGATAACTCTCTGAGTACAGATAATGTAGCAGATGTCACCTGCAGTCCTATGTAACACCACAGATAACACAGTGATAACTCTCTGAGTACAGATAATGTAGTAGATGACACCTGCAGTCCTATGTAACACCACAGATAACACAGTGATCACTCTCTGAGTGCAGATAATGTAGTAGATGTTGCCTGCAGTCCTATGTAACACCACAGATAACACAGTGATAACTCTCTGAATACAGATAATGTAGTAGATGTAATCTGCAGTCCTATGTAACACCACAGATAACACAGTGATAACTCTCTGAGTACAGATAATGTAGTAGATGTCACCTGCAGTCCTATGTAACACCACAGATAACACAGTGATAACTCTCTGAGTACAGATAATGTAGTAGATGTCCCCTGCAGTCCTATGTAACACCACAGATAACACAGTGATAACTCTCTGAGTGCAGATAATGCAGTAGATGTCACCTGCAGTCCTATGTAATACCACAGATAACACAGTGATAACTCTCTGAGTACAGATAATGTAGTAGATGTCACCTGCAGTCCTATGTAACACCACAGATAACACAGTGATAACTCTCTGAGTAGAGATAATGCAGTAGATGTCACCTGCAGTCCTATGTAACACCACAGATAACACAGTGATAACTCCCTGAGTACAGATAATGTAGTAGATGTCACCTGCAGTCCTATGTAACACCACAGATAACACAGTGATAACTCTCTGAGTACAGATAATGTAGCAGATGTCACCTGCAGTCCTATGTAACACCACAGATAACACAGTGATAACTCTCTGAGTACAGATAATGTAGTAGATGACACCTGCAGTCCTATGTAACACCACAGATAACACAGTGATCACTCTCTGAGTGCAGATAATGTAGTAGATGTTGCCTGCAGTCCTATGTAACACCACAGATAACACAGTGATAACTCCCTGAGTAAAGATAATGTAGTAGATGTCACCTGCAGTCCTATGTAACACCACAGATAACACAGTGATAACTCCCTGAGTACAGATAATGTAGTAGATGTCACCTGCAGTCCTATGTAACACCACAGATAACACAGTGATCACTCTCTGAGTACAGATAATGTAGTAGATGTTGCCTGCAGTCCTATGTAACACCACAGATAACACAGTGATAACTCTCTGAATACAGATAATGTAGTAGATGTAATCTGCAGTCCTATGTAACACCACAGATAACACAGTGATAACTCTCTGAGTACAGATAATGTAGTAGATGTCACCTGCAGTCCTATGTAACACCACAGATAACACAGTGATAACTCTCTGAGTACAGATAATGTAGTAGATGTCCCCTGCAGTCCTATGTAACACCACAGATAACACAGTGATAACTCTCTGAGTGCAGATAATGCAGTAGATGTCACCTGCAGTCCTATGTAATACCACAGATAACACAGTGATAACTCTCTGAGTACAGATAATGTAGTAGATGTCACCTGCAGTCCTATGTAACACCACAGATAACACAGTGATAACTGTCTGAGTACAGACAATGTAGTAGATGTCACCTGCAGTCCTATGTAACACCACAGATAACACAGAGATAACTCTCTGAGTAGAGATAATGCAGTAGATGTCACCTGCTGTCCTATGTAACACCACAGATAACACAGTGATAACTCCCTGAGTACAGATAATGTAGTAGATGTCACCTGCAGTCCTATGTAACACCACAGATAACACAGTGATATCTCTCTGAGTACAGATAATGTAGTAGATGTCACCTGCAGTCCTATGTAACCCCACAGATAACACAGTGATGACTCTCTGAGTACAGATAATGTAGTAGATGTCACCTGCAGTCCTATGTAACACCACAGATAACACAGTGATAACTCTCTGAGTACAGATAATGTAGTAGATGTCTCCCGCAGTCCTATGTTACACCACAGATAACACAGTGATAACTCTCTGAGTACAGATAATGTAGTAGATGTCACCTGCAGTCCTATGTAACACTACAGATAACACAGTGATATCTCTCTAAGTACAGATAATGTAGTAGATGTCACCTGCAGTCCTATGTAACCCCACAGATAACACAGTGATGACTCTCTGAGTACAGATAATGTAGTAGATGTCTCCCGCAGTCCTATGTAACACCACAGATAACACAGTGATAACTCTCTGAGTACAGATAATGTAGTAGATGTCACCTGCAGTCCTATGTAACACCACAGATAACACAGTGATAACTCTCAGTACAGATAATGTAGTAGATGTCACCTGCAGTCCTATGTAACACCACAGATAACACAGTGATAACTCTCTGAGTACAGATAATGTAGTAGATGTCATCTGCAGTCCTATGTAACACCACAGATAACACAGTGATAACTCTCTGAGTACAGATAATGTAGTAGATGTCATCTGCAGTCCTATGTAACACCACAGATAACGCAGTGATAACTCTCTGAGTACAGATAATATAGTAGATGTCACCTGCAGTCCTATGTAACACCACAGATAACACAGTGATAACTCTCTGAGTACAGTAAATGTAGTAGATGTCACCTGCAGTCCTATGTAACACCACAGATAACACAGTGATAACTCTCTGAGTACAGTTAATGTAGTAGATGTCACCTGCAGTCCTATGTAACACCAAAGATAACACAGTGATAACTCTCTGAGTACAGATAATGTATTAGATGTCACCTGCAGTCCTATGTAACACCACAGAAAACACAGTGATAACTCTCTGAGTACAGATAATGTAGTAGATGTCACCTGCAGTCCTATGTAACACCACAGATAACACAGTGATAACTCTCTGAGTACAGATAATGTAGTAGATGTCACCTGCAGTCCTATGTAACACCACAGATAACACAGTGATAACTCTCTGAGTACAGATAATGTAGTAGATGTCACCTGCAGTCCTATGTAACACCATAGATAACACAGTGATAACTCTCTGAGTACAGATAATGTAGTAGATGTCACCTGCAGTCCTATGTAACACCACAGATAACACAGTGATGACTCTCTGAGTACAGATAATGTAGTAGATGTCACCTGCAGTCCTATGTAACACCACAGATAACACAGTGATATCTCTCTGAGTACAGATAATGTAGGAGATGTCACCTGCAGTCCTATGTAACACCACAGATAACACAGTGATAACTCTCTGCGTACAGATAATGTAGTAGATGTCACCTGCAGTCCTATGTAACACCACAGATAACACAGTGATGACTCTCTGAGTACAGATAATGTAGTAGATGTCACCTGCAGTCCTACGTAACACCACAGATAACACCGTGAGACCTCTCTGAGTACAGATAATGTAGTAGATGTCACCTGCAGTCCTATGTAACACCACAGAAAACACAGTGATAACTCTCTGAGTACAGATAATGTAGTAGATGTCACCTGCAGTCCTATGTAACACCACAGATAACACAGTGATAACTATCTGAGTACAGATAATGTAGTAGATGTCACCTGCAGTCCTATGTAACACCACAGATAACACAGTGATAACTATCTGAGTACTGATAATGTAGTAGATGTCACCTGCAGTCCTATGTAACACCATAGATAACACAGTGATAAGTCTCTGAGTACAGATAATGTAGTAGATGTCACCTGCAGTCCTATGTAACACCACAGATAACACAGTGATAACTCTCTCTGCACAGATAATGTAGTAGATGTCACCTGCAGTCCTATGTAACACCACAGATAACACAGTGATAACTCTCCGAGTACAGATAATGTAGTAGATATCACCTGCACTCCTATGTAACACCACAGATAACACAGTGGTAACTCTCTGAGTACAGATAATGTAGTAGATGTCACCTGCAGTCCTATGTAACACCACAGATAACACAGTGATAACTCTGAGTACAGATAATGTAGTAGATGTCACCTGCAGTCCTATGTAACACCACAGATAACACAGTGATAACTCTCTGAGTACAGATAATGTAGTAGATGTTACCTGCAGTCCTATGTAACACCACAGATAACACAGTAATAGCTCTCTGAGTACAGATAATGTAGTAGATGTCACCTGCAGTCCTATGTAACACCACAGATAACACAGTGATAACTCTCTGAGTACAGATAATGTAGTAGATGACACCTGCAGTCCTATGTAACACCACAGATAACACAGTGATAACTCCCTGAGTAAAGATAATGTAGTAGATGTCACCTGCAGTCCTATGTAACACCACAGATAACACAGTGATCACTCTCTGAGTACAGATAATGTAGTAGATGTTGCCTGCAGTCCTATGTAACACCACAGATAACACAGTGATAACTCTCTGAATACAGATAATGTAGTAGATGTAATCTGCAGTCCTATGTAACACCACAGATAACACAGTGATAACTCTCTGAGTACAGATAATGTAGTAGATGTCACCTGCAGTCCTATGTAACACCACAGATAACACAGTGATAACTCTCTGAGTACAGATAATGTAGTAGATGTTGCCTGCAGTCCTATGTAACACCACAGATAACACAGTGATAACTCTCTGAATACAGATAATGTAGTAGATGTAATCTGCAGTCCTATGTAACACCACAGATAACACAGTGATAACTCTCTGAGTACAGATAATGTAGTAGATGTCACCTGCAGTCCTATGTAACACCACAGATAACACAGTGATAACTCTCTGAGTACAGATAATGTAGATGTCCCCTGCAGTCCTATGTAACACCACAGATAACACAGTGATAACTCTCTGAGTGCAGATAATGCAGTAGATGTCACCTGCAGTCCTATGTAATACCACAGATAACACAGTGATAACTCTCTGAGTACAGATAATGTAGTAGATGTCACCTGCAGTCCTATGTAACACCACAGATAACACAGTGATAACTGTCTGAGTACAGACAATGTAGTAGATGTCACCTGCAGTCCTATGTAACACCACAGATAACACAGTGATAACTCTCTGAGTAGAGATAATGCAGTAGATGTCACCTGCAGTCCTATGTAACACCACAGATAACACAGTGATAACTCCCTGAGTACAGATAATGTAGTAGATGTCACCTGCAGTCCTATGTAACACCACAGATAACACAGTGATATCTCTCTGAGTACAGATAATGTAGTAGATGTCACCTGCAGTCCTATGTAACCCCACAGATAACACAGTGATGACTCTCTGAGTACAGATAATGTAGTAGATGTCTCCCGCAGTCCTATGTAACACCACAGATAACACAGTGATAACTCTCTGAGTACAGATAATGTAGTAGATGTCACCTGCCGTCCTATGTAACACCACAGATAACACAGTGATAACTCTCAGTACAGATAATGTAGTAGATGTCACCTGCAGTCCTATGTAACACCACAGATAACACAGTGATATCTCTCTGAGTACAGATAATGTAGTAGATGTCACCTGCAGTCCTATGTAACCCCACAGATAACACAGTGATGACTCTCTGAGTACAGATAATGTAGTAGATGTCTCCCGCAGTCCTATGTAACACCACAGATAACGCAGTGATAACTCTCTGAGTACAGATAATATAGTAGATGTCACCTGCAGTCCTATGTAACACCACAGATAACACAGTGATAACTCTCTGAGAACAGTAAATGTAGTAGATGTCACCTGCAGTCCTATGTAACACCACAGATAACACAGTGATAACTCTCTGAGTACAGTTAATGTAGTAGATGTCACCTGCAGTCCTATGTAACACCAAAGATAACACAGTGATAACTCTCTGAGTACAGATAATGTATTAGATGTCACCTGCAGTCCTATGTAACACCACAGAAAACACAGTGATAACTCTCTGAGTACAGATAATGTAGTAGATGTCACCTGCAGTCCTATGTAACACCACAGATAACACAGTGATAACTCTCTGAGTACAGATAATGTAGTAGATGTCACCTGCAGTCCTATGTAACACCACAGATAACACAGTGATAACTCTCTGAGTACAGATAATGTAGTAGATGTCACCTGCAGTCCTATGTAACACCATAGATAACACAGTGATAACTCTCTGAGTACAGATAATGTAGTAGATGTCACCTGCAGTTCTATGTAACACCACAGATAACACAGTGATGACTCTCTGAGTACAGATAATGTAGTAGATGTCACCTGCAGTCCTATGTAACACCACAGATAACACAGTGATATCTCTCTGAGTACAGATAATGTAGGAGATGTCACCTGCAGTCCTATGTAACACCACAGATAACACAGTGATAACTCTCTGCGTAAAGATAATGTAGTAGATGTCACCTGCAGTCCTATGTAACACCACAGATAACACAGTGATGACTCTCTGAGTACAGATAATGTAGTAGATGTCACCTGCAGTCCTACGTAACACCACAGATAACACCGTGATACCTCTCTGAGTACAGATAATGTAGTAGATGTCACCTGCAGTCCTATGTAACACCACAGAAAACACAGTGATAACTCTCTGAGTACAGATAATGTAGTAGATGTCACCTGCAGTCCTATGTAACACCACAGATAACACAGTGATAACTATCTGAATACAGATAATGTAGAAGATGTCACCTGCAGTCCTATGTAACACCACAGATAACACAGTGATAACTATCTGAGTACTGATAATGTAGTAGATGTCACCTGCAGTCCTATGTAACACCATAGATAACACAGTGATAACTCTCTGAGTACAGATAATGTAGTAGATGTCACCTGCAGTCCTATGTAACACCACAGATAACACAGTGATAACTCTCTCTGCACAGATAATGTAGTAGATGTCACCTGCAGTCCTATGTAACACCACAGATAACACAGTGATAACTCTCCGAGTACAGATAATGTAGTAGATATCACCTGCACTCCTATGTAACACCACAGATAACAAAGTGATAACTGTCTGAGTACAGATAATGTAGTAGATGTCACCTGCAGTCCTATGTAACACCACAGATAACACAGTGAGAACTCTCTGAGTACAGATAATGCAGTAGATGTCACCTGCAGTCCTATGTAACACCACAGATAACACAGTGATAACTCCCTGAGTACAGATAATGTAGTAGATGTCACCTGCAGTCCTATGTAACCCCACAGATAACACAGTGATAACTCTCTGAGTACAGATAATGTAGTAGATGTCTCCTGCAGTCCTATGTAACACCACAGATAACACAGTGATAACTCTCTAAGTACAGATAATGTAGTAGATGTCATCTGCAGTCCTATGTAACACCACAGATAACACAGTGATAACTCTCTGAGTACAGATAATGTAGTAGATGTCATCTGCAGTCCTATGTAACACCACAGATAACACAGTGATAACTCTCTGAGTACAGTTAATGTAGTAGATGTCACCTGCAGTCCTATGTAACACCAAAGAGAACACAGTGATAACTCTCTGAGTACAGATAATGTAGTAGATGTCACCTGCAGTCCTATGTAACACCACAGAAAACACAGTGATAACTCTCTGAGTACAGATAATGAAGTAGATGTCACCTGCAGTCCTATGTAACACCACAGATAACACAGTGATAACTCCCTGAGTACAGATAATGTAGTAGATGTCACCTGCAGTTCTATGTAACACTACAGATAACACAGTGATATCTCTCTGAGTACAGATAATGTAGTAGATGTCACCTGCAGTCCTATGTAACCCCACAGATAACACAGTGATAACTCTCTGAGTACAGATAATGTAGTAGATGTCTCCTGCAGTCCTATGTAACACCACAGATAACACAGTGATAACTCTCTAAGTACAGATAATGTAGTAGATGTCATCTGCAGTCCTATGTAACACCACAGATAACACAGTGATCACTCTCTGAGGACAGATAATGTAGTAGATGTCACCTGCAGTGCTATGTAACACCAAAGAGAACACAGTGATAACTCTCTGAGTACAGATAATGTAGTAGATGTCACCTGCAGTCCTATGTAACACCACAGAAAACACAGTGATAACTCTCTGAGTACAGATAATGAAGTAGATGTCACCTGCAGTCCTATGTAACACCACAGATAACACAGTGATAACTCTCTGAGTACAGATAATGTAGTAGATGTCACCTGCAGTCCTATGTAACACCACAGAAAACACAGTGATAACTCTCCGAGTACAGATAATGTAGTAGATGTCACCTGCAGTCCTATGTAACACCACAGATAACACAGTGATAACTCTCTGAGTACAGTTAATGTAGTAGATGTCACCTGCAGTCCTATGTAACACCACAGAAAACACAGTGAAAACTCTCTGAGTAAAGATAATGTAGTAGATGTCACCTGCAGTCCTATGTAACACCACAGATAACACAGTGATAACTCTCCGAGTACAGATAATGTAGTAGATGTCACCTGCAGTCCTATGTAACACCACAGATAACACAGTGATAACTCCCTGAGTACAGATAATGTAGTAGATGTCACCTGCAGTCCTATGTAACACCACAGATAACACAGTGATATCTCTCTGAGTACAGATAATGTAGTAGATGTCACCTGCAGTCCTATGTAACCCCACAGATAACACAGTGATGACTCTCTGAGTACAGATAATGTAGTAGATGTCTCCCGCAGTCCTATGTAACACCACAGATAACACAGTGATAACTCTCTGAGTACAGATAATGTAGTAGATGTCACCTGCCGTCCTATGTAACACCACAGATAACACAGTGATAACTCTCAGTACAGATAATGTAGTAGATGTCACCTGCAGTCCTATGTAACACCACAGATAACACAGTGATATCTCTCTGAGTACAGATAATGTAGTAGATGTCACCTGCAGTCCTATGTAACCCCACAGATAACACAGTGATGACTCTCTGAGTACAGATAATGTAGTAGATGTCTCCCGCAGTCCTATGTAACACCACAGATAACGCAGTGATAACTCTCTGAGTACAGATAATATAGTAGATGTCACCTGCAGTCCTATGTAACACCACAGATAACACAGTGATAACTCTCTGAGAACAGTAAATGTAGTAGATGTCACCTGCAGTCCTATGTAACACCACAGATAACACAGTGATAACTCTCTGAGTACAGTTAATGTAGTAGATGTCACCTGCAGTCCTATGTAACACCAAAGATAACACAGTGATAACTCTCTGAGTACAGATAATGTATTAGATGTCACCTGCAGTCCTATGTAACACCACAGAAAACACAGTGATAACTCTCTGAGTACAGATAATGTAGTAGATGTCACCTGCAGTCCTATGTAACACCACAGATAACACAGTGATAACTCTCTGAGTACAGATAATGTAGTAGATGTCACCTGCAGTCCTATGTAACACCACAGATAACACAGTGATAACTCTCTGAGTACAGATAATGTAGTAGATGTCACCTGCAGTCCTATGTAACACCATAGATAACACAGTGATAACTCTCTGAGTACAGATAATGTAGTAGATGTCACCTGCAGTTCTATGTAACACCACAGATAACACAGTGATGACTCTCTGAGTACAGATAATGTAGTAGATGTCACCTGCAGTCCTATGTAACACCACAGATAACACAGTGATATCTCTCTGAGTACAGATAATGTAGGAGATGTCACCTGCAGTCCTATGTAACACCACAGATAACACAGTGATAACTCTCTGCGTAAAGATAATGTAGTAGATGTCACCTGCAGTCCTATGTAACACCACAGATAACACAGTGATGACTCTCTGAGTACAGATAATGTAGTAGATGTCACCTGCAGTCCTACGTAACACCACAGATAACACCGTGATACCTCTCTGAGTACAGATAATGTAGTAGATGTCACCTGCAGTCCTATGTAACACCACAGAAAACACAGTGATAACTCTCTGAGTACAGATAATGTAGTAGATGTCACCTGCAGTCCTATGTAACACCACAGATAACACAGTGATAACTATCTGAATACAGATAATGTAGAAGATGTCACCTGCAGTCCTATGTAACACCACAGATAACACAGTGATAACTATCTGAGTACTGATAATGTAGTAGATGTCACCTGCAGTCCTATGTAACACCATAGATAACACAGTGATAACTCTCTGAGTACAGATAATGTAGTAGATGTCACCTGCAGTCCTATGTAACACCACAGATAACACAGTGATAACTCTCTCTGCACAGATAATGTAGTAGATGTCACCTGCAGTCCTATGTAACACCACAGATAACACAGTGATAACTCTCCGAGTACAGATAATGTAGTAGATATCACCTGCACTCCTATGTAACACCACAGATAACAAAGTGATAACTGTCTGAGTACAGATAATGTAGTAGATGTCACCTGCAGTCCTATGTAACACCACAGATAACACAGTGAGAACTCTCTGAGTACAGATAATGCAGTAGATGTCACCTGCAGTCCTATGTAACACCACAGATAACACAGTGATAACTCCCTGAGTACAGATAATGTAGTAGATGTCACCTGCAGTCCTATGTAACCCCACAGATAACACAGTGATAACTCTCTGAGTACAGATAATGTAGTAGATGTCTCCTGCAGTCCTATGTAACACCACAGATAACACAGTGATAACTCTCTAAGTACAGATAATGTAGTAGATGTCATCTGCAGTCCTATGTAACACCACAGATAACACAGTGATAACTCTCTGAGTACAGATAATGTAGTAGATGTCATCTGCAGTCCTATGTAACACCACAGATAACACAGTGATAACTCTCTGAGTACAGTTAATGTAGTAGATGTCACCTGCAGTCCTATGTAACACCAAAGAGAACACAGTGATAACTCTCTGAGTACAGATAATGTAGTAGATGTCACCTGCAGTCCTATGTAACACCACAGAAAACACAGTGATAACTCTCTGAGTACAGATAATGAAGTAGATGTCACCTGCAGTCCTATGTAACACCACAGATAACACAGTGATAACTCCCTGAGTACAGATAATGTAGTAGATGTCACCTGCAGTTCTATGTAACACTACAGATAACACAGTGATATCTCTCTGAGTACAGATAATGTAGTAGATGTCACCTGCAGTCCTATGTAACCCCACAGATAACACAGTGATAACTCTCTGAGTACAGATAATGTAGTAGATGTCTCCTGCAGTCCTATGTAACACCACAGATAACACAGTGATAACTCTCTAAGTACAGATAATGTAGTAGATGTCATCTGCAGTCCTATGTAACACCACAGATAACACAGTGATCACTCTCTGAGGACAGATAATGTAGTAGATGTCACCTGCAGTGCTATGTAACACCAAAGAGAACACAGTGATAACTCTCTGAGTACAGATAATGTAGTAGATGTCACCTGCAGTCCTATGTAACACCACAGAAAACACAGTGATAACTCTCTGAGTACAGATAATGAAGTAGATGTCACCTGCAGTCCTATGTAACACCACAGATAACACAGTGATAACTCTCTGAGTACAGATAATGTAGTAGATGTCACCTGCAGTCCTATGTAACACCACAGAAAACACAGTGATAACTCTCCGAGTACAGATAATGTAGTAGATGTCACCTGCAGTCCTATGTAACACCACAGATAACACAGTGATAACTCTCTGAGTACAGTTAATGTAGTAGATGTCACCTGCAGTCCTATGTAACACCACAGAAAACACAGTGAAAACTCTCTGAGTAAAGATAATGTAGTAGATGTCACCTGCAGTCCTATGTAACACCACAGATAACACAGTGATAACTCTCTGAGTACAGATAATGTAGTAGATGTCACCTGCAGTCCTATGTAACACCACAGATAACACAGTGATAACTCTCTGAGTACAGATAATGTAATAGATGTCACCTGCAGTCCTATGTAACACCACAGATAACACAGTGATAACTCTCTGAGTACAGATAATGTAGTTGATGTCACCTGCAGTCCTATGTAACACCACAGATAACACAGTGATAACTCTCTGAGTACAGATAATGTAGTAGATGTCACCTGCAGTCCTATGTAACACCATAGATAACACAGTGATAACTCTCTGAGTACAGATAATGTAGTAGATGTCACCTGCAGTCCTATGTAACACCATAGATAACACAGTGATGGCTCTCTGAGTACAGATAATGTAGTAGATGTCACCTGCAGTCCTATGTAACACCACAGATAACACAGTGATAGCTCTCTGAGTACAGATAATGTAGTAGATGTCACCTGCAGTCCTATGTAACACCACAGATAACACAGTGCTAACTCTCTGAGTACAGATAATGTAGTAGATGTCACCTGCAGTCCTATGTAACACAACAGATAACACAGTGATGACTCTCTGAGTACAGATAATGTAGTAGATGTCACCTGCAGTCCTATGTAACACCACAGATAACACAGTGATAACTCTCTGAGTACAGATAATGTAGTAGATGTCACCTGCAGTCCTATGTAACACCACAGATAACACAGTGATAACTCTCTGAGTACAGATAATGTAGTAGATGTCACCTGCAGTCCTATGTAACACCATAGATAACACAGTGATAACTCTCTGAGTACAGATAATGTAGTAGATCTCACCTGCAGTCCTATGTAACACCACAGATAACACCGTGATACCTCTCTGAGTACAGATAATGTAGTAGATGTCACCTGCAGTCCTATGTAACACCACAGATAACACAGTGATAACTCTCTGAGTACAGATAATGTAATAGATGTCACCTGCAGTCCTATGTAACACCATAGATAACACAGTGATAACTCTCTGAGTACAGATAATGTAGTAGATGTCACCTGCAGTCCTATGTAACACCACAGATAACACAGTGATAACTCTCTGAGTACAGATAATGTAGTAGATGTCACCTGCAGTCCTATGTAACACCACAGATAACACAGTGATGGTTCTCTGAGTACAGATAATGTAGTAGATGTCACCTGCAGTCCTATGTAACACCACAGATAACACAGTGATAACTATCTGAGTACAGATAATGTAGTAGATGTCACCTGCAGTCCTATGTAACACCACAGATAACACAGTGATGGCTCTCTGAGTACAGATAATGTAGTAGATGTCACCTGCAGTCCTATGTAACACCACAGATAACACAGTGATAACTCTCTGAGTACAGATAATGTAGTAGATGTCACCTGCAGTCCTATGTAACACCACAGATAACACAGTGATGACTCTCTGAGTACAGATAATGTAGTAGATGTCATCTGCAGTCCTATGTAACACCACAGATAACACAGTGATATCTCTCTGAGTACAGATAATGTAGGAGATGTCACCTGCAGTCCTATGTAACACCACAGATAACACAGTGATAACTCTCTGAGTACAGATAATGTAGTAGATGTCACCTGCAGTCCTATGTAACACCACAGATAACACAGTGATGACTCTCTGAGTACAGATAATGTAGTAGATGTCACCTGCAGTCCTATGTAACACCACAGATAACACAGTGATATCTCTCTGAGTACAGATAATGTAGGAGATGTCACCTGCAGTCCTATGTAACACCACAGATAACACAGTGATAACTCTCTGAGTACAGATAATGTAGTAGATGTTACCTGCAGTCCTATGTAACACCACAGATAACACAGTGATGACTCTCTGAGTACAGATAATGTAGTAGATGTCACCTGCAGTCCTATGTAACACCACAGATAACACAGTGATAACTCTCTGAGTACAGATAATGTAGTAGATGTTACCTGCAGTCCTATGTAACACCACAGACAACACAGTGATGACTCTCTGAGTACAGATAATGTAGTAGATGTCACCTGCAGTCCTATGTAACACCACAGATAACACAGTGATATCTCTCTGAGTACAGATAGTGTAGGAGATGTCACCTGCAGTCCTATGTAACACCACAGATAACACAGTGATGACTCTCTGAGTACAGATAATGTAGTAGATGTCACCTGCAGTCCTATGTAACACCACAGATAACACAGTGATGACTCTCTGAGTACAGATAATGTAGTAGATGTCACCTGCAGTCCTATGTAACACCACAGATAACACAGTGATGACTCTCTGAGTACAGATAATGTAGTAGATGTCATATGCAGTCCTATGTAACACTACAGATAACACAGTGATAACTCTCTGAGTACAGATAATGTAGTAGATGTCACCTGCAGTCCTATGTAACACCACAGATAACACAGTGATAACTCTGTGAGTACAGATAATGTAGTAGATGTCACCTGCAGTCCTATGTAACACCACAGATAACACAGTGATAACTCTCTGAGTACAGTTAATGTAGTAGATGTCACCTGCAGTCCTATGTAACACCAAAGAGAACACAGTGATAACTCTCTGAGTACAGATAATGTAGTAGATGTCACCTGAAGTCCTATGTAACACCACAGATAACACAGTGATAACTCTCTGAGTACAGATAATGTAGTAGATGTCACCTGCAGTCCTATGTAACACCACAGATAAAACAGTGATAACTCTCTGAGTACAGATAATGTAGTATATGTCACCTGCAGTCCTATGTAACACCATAGATAACACAGTGATAACTCTCTGAGTACAGATAATGTAGTAGATCTCACCTGCAGTCCTATGTAACACCACAGATAACACAGTGATAACTCTCTGAGTACAGATAATGTAATAGATGTCACCTGCAGTCCTATGTAACACCATAGATAACACAGTGATAACTCTCTGAGTACAGATAATGTAGTAGATGTCACCTGCAGTCCTATGTAACACCATAGATAACACAGTGATGGCTCTCTGAGTACAGATAATGTAGTAGATGTCACCTGCAGTCCTATGTAACACCACAGATAACACAGTGATATCTCTCTGAGTACAGATAATGTAGTAGATGTCACCTGCAGTCCTATGTAACACCACAGATAACACAGTGATAACTCTCTGAGTACAGATAATGTAGTAGATGTCACCTGCAGTCCTATGTAACACCACAGATAACACAGTGATAACTCTCTGAGTACAGATAATGCAGTAGATGTCACCTGCAGTCCTATGTAACACCACAGATAACACAGTGATAACTCTCTGAGTACAGATAATGTAGTAGATGTCACCTGCAGTCCTATGTAACACCACAGATAACACAGTGATAACTCTCTGAGTACAGATAATGTAGTAGATGTCACCAGCAGTCCTATGTAACACCACAGATAACACAGTGATAACTCTCTGAGTACAGATAATGTAGTAGATGTCACCTGCAGTCCTATGTAACACCACAGATAGCAGTGATAACTCTCTGAGTACTGATAATGTAGTAGATGTCACCTGCAGTCCTATGTAACACCACAGATAACACAGTGATAACTCTCTGAGTACAGATAATGTAGTAGATGTCACCTGCAGTCCTATGTAACACCACAGATAGCAGTGATAACTCTCTGAGTACTGATAATGTAGTAGATGTCACCTGCAGTCCTATGTAACACCACAGATAACACAGTGATAACTCTCTGAGTACAGATAATGTAGTAGATGTCACCTGCAGTCCTATGTAACACCACAGATAACACAGTGATAACTCTCTGAGTACAGATAATGTAGGAGATGTCACCTGCAGTCCTATGTAACACCACAGATAACACAGTGATGACTCTCTGAGTACAGATAATGTAGTAGATGTCACCTGCAGTCCTATGTAACACCACAGATAACACAGTGATAACTCTCTGAGTACAGATAATGTAGTAGATGTCACCTGCAGTCCTATGTAACACCACAGATAACACAGTGATAACTCTCTGAGTACAGATAATGTAGTAGATGTCACCTGCAGTCCTATGTAACACCACAGATAGCAGTGATAACTCTCTGAGTACTGATAATGTAGTAGATGTCACCTGCAGTCCTATGTAACACCACAGATAACACAGTGATAACTCTCTGAGTACAGATAATGTAGGAGATGTCACCTGCAGTCCTATGTAACACCACAGATAACACAGTGATAACTCTCTGAGTACAGATAATGTAGTAGATGTCACCTGCAGTCCTATGTAACACCACAGATAACACAGTGATAACTCTCTGAGTACAGATAATGTAGTAGATATCACCTGCAGTCCTATGTAACACCACAGATAACACAGTGATAACTCTCTGAGTGCAGATAATGTAGTAGATGTCACCTGCAGCACCTGGTAACATCTACATTGCTACATTATTTCTTACATAGGACTGAATATAAGCTTTCTGCACAGAGATGATGATTATTAATATTTAGAATCTAGTAATGATAATATTTGTGAATCTTTCCTCATTCTCTAGACCATGAATCTTGGGGTCACCTGCACGGTCTTGTTGTTGGTGTTTTCTGTTCTCCGCTCAGGTTCTGAGTTTTGTCTGAGCTCTCGCCTTTATATCTTTATGTCTGGCATGACGACTCAGTTAATCATTAATGAATAATTATTTAGTAACTCATTGCAGAATAAAACAATTCCGTGGAAAGGAAGCTTCATAAGTGTTTCTCAGGAAAGTTTTCTTATCATAAACTCTCGGGTCGAGCACATTGGAATACTCGGGTGCTCGGTCCGGGTAACGAGCCCAATGTAAGTCTATGGGAAACTCGAGCATTTTTCAGGGGGCTCCCCCCCGGCGGTCTGCAGAGGGCCTAAAAATTGCCCAAATCGATGGGAACAGTGCTCAAATGACATGGGAACAGCATGGGGAAGACCTCTGGAAGCATTTCTGACTCCCAGGTCACTGCTGTCAACAACGTTGTCAGAGGTATTACGCCACTTCTACGGACTCACAATATAACATGCAAAAACGAATCCAAAATGGATTTTCCTGGGAAATATGTTAAGGAACATCCTTTCCAGGGTAATGACTTGTATATAAGGCAAAATAAATAACCAAAACCAAAAATACTCCTCCACACCTTGGGCTATGTTCACACGTAGCGTTTTTGTTGCGTCTTTGCACTTTTGCATTGCTTTCAACAGTGAAAAATACATTCACCGGTAAATGTGAGGAATGCTTGTTTCTCTCGCATTCCTCACATGTATTAAAGCTGTCAAACAGTCGCAAATCATGCACACGGGAGCGATTCAAACATATCTCCGAGTACGCTGATGATACTCGGTACTCGCCTGAGTATACTCGCCGAAAGGGTTAAACGAACATACTCGCTCATCACTAATCACTGGGTCTGATATACACCTGATGATGCTGTGCGGCCAGCCAATCACTGAAATGCCACAACCAACATGGCTACGGCATTACAGTGCGTGGCAGGCAATCCCTGCATGTTTATTCGCTGTCAAAAATCCGGGGTGGGGATTCGAGCTTCCACCCGAACATCCCGGAAGTACTTGCCGAGCGCCGAGCATCTCAAGCAGTGAGAAGCTCGGCTGAGTACTGAGCAGTTGCAAGCATGCTCGCTCATCACTATTGGTAGCAGCCGAATCAATTTCCACCCTCAGGGGAGCGGTATTGGTGGTGTATGGCACCGACTCCAGTACATGCAAATGGTAATAGTAGATGGAAATAACATAGGGTTCTCAGTAAATGCTATTTGGGTCAAAAAGGCATAAAAGCCAACCCAAGGTGTACCCATCTGGACAGTCCTAACCTGCCTCTAACTTTTAAACCTTACCATGTGTCAAACAACGTCAATGTGAATATGGGCAGAGCAGCACAGAGCCAGACTGGCTATGGGAATCTATACAGATGGAATACTTAGCACAGAAAGGGGGCCACATTCATGTTTGATCAAAATACAAAAGATTACGGCAAAACTAAAAAAAATGAGCTGGACTATAAGTTGGTATACGTGCAGAGTGTAAGAGCATGTTCACGCTGTGGCCATTTCATAGACAAAACCCAAGAAAAAAACAAAAATGAGCATATACCTTACAGCAATAGTGATGAGCGAGGATGCTCGCTACTGATCGGTGCTCGCCCGAGCATCTCACTGCACGACGTGCTCGGCGAGTATTTCCGAGGTTGCTCGGCGGGAGCTCGGGTCCCCTTCCTGCATGTTTGGCGCTCTTTAGAGAGCCAATCAACATGCAGGGATTGTCAGCCACACACTGTAATGCCGCAGCCATGTTGGTTGTGGCATTACAGTGATTGGCTGGCCGCACAGCGTCATCAGGTCTATATCAGACCAGGCGCCGCCATGCTCGTCACAGTCACTCCGGATCACACAATGTAGGGAGAGGTGCTGCTGCGTCAGGGAGAGATTTGGTTATTTATTAGATAGTGAAGGTATTCTACAAGATTCTCTACATATCCATCTCAACTAACAGTCCTTCTGAGGACTAATCCAGCTGCAGAGATATCACTGCTAGGCAAGCAGGCAGAATATATAGCAGACTACAATGCATATACCAAGAGAGTCCATTCTAGTCCTGTCTGCTGCTGTTATTATAGATTTTTGCAGAAAAAGCTTCAGGTATCAGGGATCAGGGGCCAGGAATACTTTTCTTTGGATCTTAATCCTGATTATTTGCTTAAAAAGCAATCCAGAGAACACCGTTTTTCTGCGCCATTTGCTTGTTGGCACTGCAGAATACAGCCAGGTCCTTTCCATATTACAGCATAAAAGACCAGCTATTTAAAACTGTGGTTTGTCCGTCACATGGATCACATATAATTGCGCAGAAAATTCTGCCATTTCTGGCCTCCATTGAAATTTTGCTTCAGTGTGTCAGTGCAGTTATTGACACCAGTTTGCTGTTAAACATAGTTACCTACAGGCCAATTATTTAAAACTGTGGTTTGTCCGTCACACGGATCACATATAATTGCGCTGAAAATTCTGCCATTTCTGGCCTCCAATAAAATTTTGTTTCAGTGTGTCAGTGCAGTTATTGACACCAGTTTGCTGTTAAACATAGTTACTTACAGTCCATCTATTTAAAACTGTGGTTTGTCCGTCACACGGATCACATATATTTGCGCTGAAAGTTCTGCCATTTCTGGCCTCCATTGAAATTTTGTTGCAGTGTGTCAGTGAATTTATTGACATGAGGTCCACGCTGTTAAAAAAAGTTACCTACAGGCCAGTGTAAGGTAGCGCTATTCATCACGCTGAGGGCACTCGCTTAACCAGGTCAATTAAAGCACACATGCAACGTTTCCCGGTAATATGAAGTCCAGCAGTTTATTACACCTCATAAACTGTTTATAACATAGTCCATCTCAATGGCTCGTAGGAATGTTACACATGTATATTCTCGAGCCTTTTCAGTGGCAGCTATGCCCGCTTGGCTACAGATACAGACTTCAGCAAGGTACAGCAACAATATTAATTTAAAGTGCCGGGTCTCAGCTGCTTCTATCAGCTCTGTTCTGCCACAGCTGTGGCTTTAAGGCTCCCCAGACGTAGTCTCCAGGCCACGTGCCTTCCAAGGCTACTGGTATCTCAGACACAGGGATCCAACCTCTTGCCTTCCAGGCTAGTGGAGTCCCAGACACAGGGACGAGGCCTCTTGCCTTCCAAGTCTACTGGCATCCCAGACACAGGGATCCAGCCTCTTGCCTTCCAGGCCTCTCTCTCTCTTCCAGGCCTCTCTCTCTATATATCCTTTTGTGCACACACGGCCTGTGATGATGTCAAAGTCATGTGATCAGTCACCTGAGGGGGAGGTAAATGGTCAGCTAGAACACACCCCCTGGACATTTTAGCAATGCAGCCAGCCGCTGTATTATATATCCCCCCCCCCTGTTCAAACTTGTGGGGTTGAACACATAATATACACAATCACATTATAACCCACGGTTCACACAGAGACACAGCCCCTGGAACATTAGTCATCAACATTAGCCCATTCCTTAGGGACCTACCATCTGTCATTGTCACTAACTTCGTCAAGTCACATTTCCGAGTAGTAACCTTGTCAAACCTCCAATCTCCCAGCGGTCGATACAGCAGTGCAACTCACTTGCCCTTGTATCTAAGGTCAGGTCTGACTTTGTGCTGTCCCGTACTCTATTGGGTCGTTTGTATGGGCCTCTCAGACCTGAGTTACTGGAGGTCTCACTTCCTCTAAACCCACGCCCACTATCCTCAAGAAATCTTGAAAGGTCTCTAACTTCAACTGTAGCCATCCTATTATTTGAAGGGCCCTTTCTCTGTCTGGTCTCACACTTTATAGACGGCTGCCATCTTCTGCTGCTCAGACGATTCTGTCTTTCCATTCTCACTCTGGCGAGATTCAACTGTTCTACCTCTCGCAGGTAGGTCACTCGGTACTCCATCAGCATGCGTATATATGCAAGATTTTCTTCCGTTCCGACAGTGGAGAATGACACCATGCCGTCTTCATCTGGTATCCAGTCCTGACGATCACGTGGACTGCTTACTTTCCTCACGCCAGACTTCTTTACCATCATTTGCATGGTTCGGCCATTTCTCCCAATGAGCTTTCTTACCAAAGCATAAGGCACCCGGATGACTTCTTCCCACAGACTTTGAGCTTTTCTCATAAGCTCCAGTTGTCTAATGGCTTGTTCCGTCTTCAACCGGACAAACCGCTTCGTGCGAACACATCGCCAGTGCATGTCACTTAGGATAGCCACCCTCTTCACTGTGACTTCGGTTGTGGACAGGACCACCAGCTGTTTAGCTTCTGAGGTCGAGTACACCTTACGGGCTCCCACGGCCTTCTTAAACTCTTCATGCACGGACTCACGGGTGCATTCTTCTCTCAAATCTTCGGGTACATCTATGAGACACTTGTACCGAGAGGTTTCTGTCTCACCAGTGGTCTCCAAATGATCATCTGGCTCAGATTTCAGGGACAACTGACTTTCAGCTTCTTCACCCTGTATGCTTCCCCTGAGCTGACTCACAGCTACAAATTCACGAATTCTCATCTTGACCACTTCCATTTCATACTTATCTTCTTTTAACACTCTCTCAGCTCTCCTCAGGTCCACCTTTTCATGATTTAAAGGATTAAGCGCAATTTGTTTGCCCTTCTCCTTCTCCAAGGAGGTCTCGTTCACTGATTGGTACTTTGCCAGGCTACCTTTGAGCTCGACAACTTCTTTCTCTAGCTCAGCTACTCACCTCTCAGCAACCCATCTCTGAAGCTCTTCCTGCTTCAACTGCTCCTTTATCAGCAGAATTCTGTCAGACCTCTCTGTCTCCAGTGCGCCCACTCGGCTCTCGACAGCCAGTCTCTCAAGCTTCTCTTGCTTCAAATGGGCTTGTAGCGACTCCTTGAGCTCCCTTATCTCGGCTCTTACATCCACCGAATCACCCAAGCTTTCATTATTCAAAGAGGCATTTGCTTCATACCTCCCTTCTCCGATAGACTCCTCCATCCTGCAGATTCTATCCTTAAGGCACGTCTCTGCCCTCTGGAGATCATCACAGAACGTCTGCAGCTCCTTCCCCTGAGCTTCCAGTCCTGGGATCTTTCTGCGGAGATCATCATTCTCATCCCGGGTGTCCTGTAGAGTAGTCTCAATCACTCGGCGCATGTGTTCTGCATCCGCCTTATCATCCTCTAGTTTTTCCTTAACCTTGAGGAGATCCTCATAGTCTCTCTTTGTTTGTTGCAGAGCCTTACTGAGTTCATCATACTCCTTCTTGGATTCACACAGATCCCGGTTGAACTGTTCGCGCAGTCGTTCTAGGCTTTGATCACGTCTAGAAACTTTATCCTGCAGCGCCTCTTTTAAGGCAGACAGCTCTCTATCTCTCTGGTGTAGACCCTCATCCAGCTTTTGCTTCACCTGCATCAGCTCTAACTGTACCAGGGAGAAACGATCTTTCATCTCGTACAGCTCATCTTCAAACTCCGCTTTGTCAAGCTCCAACTGAAAAACCTCTTTTTCTGGAACTTTCCCTTCCAATTGTTGTCTAATACTGTAACGGAGGTTGCTACTGGCAATGTCACCTCCTCTTCTCTCCTGATCTCTTCTGCTTCTAAAGGAGGATCCACACTCGGAATGAAGGCACACAACATTGCATTTTCTTTATTTGCCCTTTCAGCAAAGCCTACAGGAGAATTTTTTTTGTGGCCCTTGCGCCGTCGACGACGAGAGGGGGACTTTCTCACCTCATCTAGCTCCTCCTGACTGAACTCTTTTTCTACTTTCGTAGTGTCACCATCAGCTATGGGGTCTGTGTCACTCCCCATGGTGTTGTGGGCCAACAAGTCATCTCCCACTTTGACGTCAACCCCTTTTACGGGAGCTACCCCGTTATCAACGGTCAAATTGTCATTTTTAGGCGGTACCAACCCACAACCAGTAACCAATTTTGGTTTTCTATACTCCACGCTCTTTTGTAACTCCACCCCCTTTTGAGACTCCATCCCCTTTTGGACATCCACACCTGTAGGGGGATTTTTTTAAAAAAAAACACACGATAGTCTTAGGACCTAGTTCACAACATCTCTTACCACCTCCCCGGGCACTCTGGGACAATACCGGGGTCCCAGGAGAACTCACAGAATGGTCCGCTGCCGCCATTCTATACGGTGCCAACAGCTTCTGCCTTTCCTGCACCATGTCCTGTTGCTTTAACTTTAACAGGTACCTTAACCACTCAGCAGCTTCAGGCTCATCTGCTGCTCCCTTCACAGCCATCTTTATCTGCTCCTGCATTTCTTCAGAAAACTCTATTTTGCTGAAGAGCGTTTGCAGCTGGTCAGCTAACCACTTCTCCATTCCGACTGTGGATACTGCTCCATTCATAGCCATCGCGGTACACTGTTCACACTAGACACTTCACACCGCTCACCCCGGAAAATTTTCGTGGCCCCACCAAGCCACAGCAAACCAGGTTTGAGTGCGACGACAATTTTCGCAACCTCGCCGAGTTACAGCCAGATGCTTTAATCTTCGTGACCCCGCCGAGCCACATTCGTCGTCCTGTGCCGTTACCCCTAGCAACCAGGCTGCAGTTGTCCGCATTCTCCAACCAACTGTAAGGTAGCGCTATTCATCATGCTGAGGGCACTCGCTTCACCAGGTCAATTAAAGCACGCATGTAACATTTTCCGGTAATATGTAGTTCAGCAGTTTATTACACCTCATAAACTGTTTATAACATAGTCCATCTCAATGGCTCGTAGGAATGTTACACATGTATATCCTCGAGCCTTTTCAGTGGCAGCTATGCCCGCTTGGCTACAGATACAGACTTCAGCAAGGTACAGCAACAACATTAATTTAAAGCGCCGATTTACCTTTGCCGGGTCTCAGCTGCTTCTATCAGCTCTGTTCTGCCACAGCTGTGGCTTTAAGGCTCCCGAGACGTAGTCTCCAGGCCACGTGCCTTCCAAGGCTACTGGTATCTCAGACACAGGGATCCAGCCTCTTGCCTTCCAGGCTAGTGGAGTCCCAGACACAGGGACGAGGCCTCTTGCCTTTCAAGTCTACTGGCATCCCAGACACAGGGATCCAGCCTCTTGCCTTCCAGGCCTTTCATTCTCTGTTTCAAAACCACCAGGATTTATGTATCCTTTAGTGCAGAGGTCCCCAACCCCCACAGACAATCACTAAACATTGACAGTGTGCTCTGGTCTGCGGTGGCTCAGAGCACACTGTGTGGGGTGGATGCTGCCCGCTGTTCTAGACTCTCGCAGGGTAGACCTGTAGAGCAGAGGTCCCCAACCGCCGGTCCGCGGACCAGGACCGGGCCGTTGGGGTTTTTCAGCCAGTCCGCGGCACCGCCACAGACAATCACTAAACATTGACAGTGTGCTCTGGTCTGCGGTGGCTCAGAGCACCAGGGGCGGAACTACCGCCCGTGCAGCCGGTTCATTGAACGGGGGCCCCGAGGGAGAGGGGGCCCCTCCAGCCTCCAGCAGGGCCGCCATCATTGCATGTCTGCCCTGACTCCAGTGTGGGGCCCAGCCGGTAGGGGCCCTCTTGGAGCCCCGTTGGGGGCCCCCTCTTGTGCGTCTCTCTCCTCATGGGGCCCCCGGCCCCATGCTAAGCGCCGGTCCGGGACATCTCAGCGCTGCGCCTTCATGATTCCCCTGATTTCCGGTCATGTGACGGCGCCGTCACATGGCCGGAAGTCAGGAGAACCTAGTGTCAGCGATTTGGACGAGCGCCAGGATTCTGCAGGGATCGCATGGGGGTAAGTATAACAAGTTTTGTTTTTTTCAAAATACAATTTACTAGGAGTGGGGGGAATGGGAGGTGTGTGTGTGTGTGTGTGTGTGAGATAAGAGATGCACATGGGGGGGGGAGATGATAAAAGATGCACATGGGGTGGGGGGAGATGATAAAAGATGCACATGGGGTGGGGGGGATGAGAGAGGGGCACATGTGGGGGGAGGGGGATGAGAGAGGTGCACGTGGGGGGAGGGGGATGAGAGAGGTGCACATGGGGGGGAGATAAGAGATGCACATGGGGGGAGATAAGAGATGCACATGGGGGGGGAGATAAGAGATGCACATGGGGGGGAGATAAGAGATGCACATGGGGGGAGATAAGAGATGCACATGGGGGGAGATAAGAGATGCACATGGGGGGGGAGATAAGAGATGCACATGGGGGGGAGATAAGAGATGCACATGGGGGGGAGATAAGAGATGCACATGGGGGGAGATAAGAGATGCACATGGGGGGGAGATAAGAGATGCACATGGGGGAGATAAGAGATGCACATTGGGGGGGGAGATAAGAGATGCACATGGGGGGGAGATAAGAGATGCACATGGGGGGGATGAGAGAGGTGCACATGTGGGGGAGGGGGATGAGAGATGTGCACATGTGGGGGGGATGAGAGATGCACATGGGGGGGATGAGAGAGGGGCACATGTGGGGGAGGGGGATGAGAGAGGGGCACATGTGGGGGAGGGGGATGAGAGAGGGGCACATGTGGGGGAGGGGGATGAGAGAGGGGCACATGGGGGGGTGTTGAGAGCTGCTCATGGGGGGGTGAGAGCTGCACATGGGGGAATTGGGAGAAAATGAGCTGCACATGGGGGAATTAGGAGTAGGGGGATAATGAGCTGCACATAATGAATGTGGGGTGGGGGAGAGTAAATGATAAATGACGATGGGGTGCGGAGAGCACGGACATGATATAATGAATTGGGGCAGGGGGTGCATGTAAATAATGAATGCGGGGAGCAGGAAGTATAGAGTAGAGGTTCTAATTAAATTATATATTAAGTGCCTATTTACAGTTAATGGGGGCACCGTGGTGGATTACAATTTATATTTGGAATGGTAGGTTGCATAATAACTAACCATATATTGATGGTGGATGCACGTCTGTATTCAGCTGCGTAATGTAGAAGTTGGGGAATGTGCTCTAGATAACTGTGTTATTTTATGCAGAGACGAGTCCTGGCTGGAAGACGTGATGGCGGTCTGTGCTGGATGAAGGAGGAAAGCGTAGCTGAAGGACTTCACCTAGAGACGTCACCAGTGAGTCAGTGCATTACATGTACACTTACACTATATACTATGTACCGGGCTCCTGTGTATAATGTCACTGGTGATCACTGTATTACCTGTACACTATATACAGAGCTCCTGTGTATAATGTCACTGGTGATCACTGTATTACCTGTACACTGACACTATATACAGAGCTCCTGTGTATAATGTCATTGGTGATCACTGTATTACCTGTACACTGACAATATATACAGAGCTCCTGTGTATAATGTCACTGGTGATCCCTGTATTACCTGTACACTATATACAGAGCTCCTGTGTATAATGTCACTGGTGATCCCTGTATTACCTGTACACTATATACAGAGCTCCTGTGTATAATGTCACTGGTGATCACTGTATTACCTGTACACTGACACTATATACAGAGCTCCTGTGTATAATGTCACTGGTGATCACTGTATTACCTGTACACTGACAATATATACAGAGCTCCTGTGTATAATGTCACTGGTGATCCATGTATTACCTGTACACTATATACAGAGCTCCTGTGTATAATGTCACTGGTGATCCCTGTATTACCTGTACACTATATACAGAGCTCCTGTGTATAATGTCACTGGTGATCACTGTATTACCTGTACACTGACACTATATACAGAGCTCCTGTGTATAATGTCACTGGTGATCACTAGATTACCTGGACACTTACATTATACATACCATGTATAGAGCTCCCGTGTATAATGACACTTATGGTAATATTAGTAATGTGGTGGTAATATTAGTAATGTGGTGGTAATATGTGGTCTGGTCATGGTGTGGCAGTTTTTCTCCCTTCTGTGTGGTATTATTCGGTCACTATGTTGTGGTAATATGTGGTCTGGTGATGGTGTGGCGGTATTCCCTGTATGTGGTATTATTGGTCATTTAAAAAAAAAATGTATATGACACATTCCCTCAAAGAAAACTAAATAAAAATATATCTAAAAAGAGTATTGGATATTTTAAGAAAATTTTAATAGGTTAGAGTAGGGCCCGGCCAGAAGAGTCTACCTTATCGTAGTGGCAGCTTTAAAAATCTTTTGGCCAAAACAAAAGCTGTTGGCTATGTATGTGGCGCCGTCACATGGCCGAACGTCAGGAGAACGTGGTGGCAGCGACGTGGACGAGCGCCAGGATTCTGCAGGGATCGCATGGGGGTAAGTATAACAAGTTTTATTTTTCTTAAATACAATTAATTAACTAGGAGTGGGGGGGATGAGAGATGCACATGAGGGGGGGTGAGAGATGCACATGGGGGGGGATGAGAGATGCACATGGGGGGGATGAGAGATGCACATGGGGGGGATGAGAGATGCACATGGGGGGGATGAGAGATGCACATGGGGGGGATGAGAGATGCACATGGGGGGGTGAGAGATGCACATGGGGGGGTGAGAGATGCACGGGGGGGGGATGAGAGATGCACGGGGGGGGGATGAGAGATGCACGGGGGGGATGAGAGATGCATCGGGGGGGTGAGCTGCACATGGGGGGGATGAGAGCTGCACATGGGGGGGTTATGTTTACATAACTTTGTTGCCTTATGAAGCGCAGGGGGGGGGCCCCCAAAAATTTCTTGCACAGGGGCCCACTACAGTCTGTGTCCGCCCCTGCAGAGCACACTGTGTGGGGTGGATGCTGCCCGCTGTTCTAGACTCCCGCAGGGTAGACCTGTAGAGGACCTGTGATGACATCAAGGTACATAACTGTGATGTCACCACAGGTCCTGAAGCAAGGGCGGAACTACCGCCCGTGCAGCCGGTTCATTGAACGGGGGCCCCGAGGGAGAGGGGGCCCATCCAGCCTCCAGCAGGGCCGCCATCAGGGCATGACTGCCCTGACTCCAGTATGGGGCCCGGCCGGCAGGAGCCCCCTCGGAGCCCCCCTCTTGTGCGTCTCTCTCCTCATGGGGCCCCCGGCCCCATGCAAAGCGCCGGGTCCAGGACATCTCATAATTTCTCTGACTTCCGGTCATGTGATGGCGCCGTCACATGACCGGAAGGCAGGAGAACCTGGTGTCAGCGATTTGGACGAGCGCCAGGATTCTGCAGGGATCGCATGGGGGTAAGTATAACAAGTTTTATTTTTTTTTAAATACAATTAACTAGGAGTGGGGGGAATGGGAGATGCACATGGGGGGAGGGGAGAGATGAGAGATGCACATGGGGGAGGGGAGAGATGAGAGATCCACATGGGGGGGAGGGGAGAGATGAGAGATGCACATGGGGGGGAGGGGAGAGATGAGAGATGCACATGGGGGGGAGGGCAGAGATGAGAGATGCACATGGGGGGGAGAGGAGAGATGAGAGATGCACATGGAGGGGGAGATGAGAGATGAGAGATGCACATAGGGGAGGGGAGAGATGAGAGATGCACATGGGGGAGGGGAGAGATGAGAGATGCACATGGGGGGAGGGGAGAGATGAGAGATGCACATGGGGGTAGGGGAGAGATGAGAGATGCACATGGGGGGAGGGGAGATATGAGAGATGCACATGGGGGGGAGGGGAGAGATGAGAGATGCACATGGGGGGAGGGGAGAGATGAGAGATGCACATGGGGGGAGGGGAGAGATGAGAGATGCACGGGGGGGATGAGAGATGCACAGGGGGGATGAGAGATGCACGAGGGGGATGAGAGATGCACGGAGGGGATGAGAGATGCACGGGGGGTGGATGAGAGATGCACGGGGGGGTGAGAGATGCACAGAGGGGGATGAGAGATGCACGGAGGGGGATGAGAGATGCACGGGGGGTGAGCTGCACATGGGGGGGTGAGAGATGCACATGGGGGGGTTATGTTTACATAACTTTGTTGCCTTATGAAGGGCGGGGGGGGCCCCCAAAAATTTCTTGCACAGGGGCCCACTACAGTCTGTGTGCGCCCCTGGGATGAAGTAAATGCAGCTGAACAGCAGCTGTCAGGACAGCTGCCCTGTCCTGCTGCAGGGCATGATGGGGCCTCAGTGATGCGGCTCCTGGCATAGCTCCTGGCGGGGACCTGGTCTACACTATATGATAAGTATGCACTAAACTCCAAATCCCTCCATTACCCCGCCCCCATATGACCAAAGCCCTGCCCACCCCACCCCCTCCTTGCTGTGCCATGGAAAAATGATCTTGCTTCAAGCCGTTCCCTGGTGCAAAAAAGGTTGGGGATCACTGCTTTAGTGCACACAGGGCCTGTCATGATGTCACAGTCATGTGATCATTCACCTGAGGGGGAGGTAAATGGTCCGCCAGAACACACCCCCTGGACATTTTAGCAATGCAGCAAGCCGCTGCATTACACCAGCTATTTAAAACTGTGGTTTGTCTGTCACACGGTTCACTCTTCTATTTAGAGATTCGGGCCTCTCGCCTGGTGTACTTGAAGCGAGGCAAGAGAAGATCGCATGTAGCGATGCCCAAATATTTGAGCAGCCCCAGTCATATGAAGGTGACGGTGGGAAAGTGTCACAAGAGGTGGACGATGATGAGACACAATTGCCAGAAAGTCAGGAGGCGGACCAGGGTGCAGAAGTGGAAGACGAGGTGGTAGATGATATAGTAACTGACCCAACCTGGCAGGAGGATATGCAGAGCGAGGACAGCAGCACACAGGGGGAGAGTGGCAGAGCACCCCAAAAGGCAGGAAGAAGCAGTATGGTGGCCACAGACAGAAGGCGGGCAACCATTCCCCCTAACACCAACACGACGGAAGTTACCAGTACAACTGTTAGGCCTTCCCGAGTCTTTTTGTTTTTTAAAGACTCTGCCGATAACCCCAAAAAGACCATATGCACCACCTGCCAGGTAATCATCAGCAAGGGTAGCAAATTTACTAGCCTTACTACCACCAGCATGATTGGGAACATGGCAGCAAAGCACCCGACTTTGTGGGCCGAACCCCAGGGTGAAGGAACAGTGTCTGTGGTGACACCACTGCTTCTTCCGCTGTTGTGCGTGCATGCCAGTCGCCTGTCCATAGTGCATGTGAAGATGCCTCCTGTCCTGCACCTGTCTTGTACACTCTCAACTAGCACCATCAGCAAGCACCTCCTTGTCCCAGCGGTTGGTGACACTTCTAGATATACACTACAAGGAGAACTTTATATCTCTTATTCCTGAGGCGGACAGGTCTACAAAAATGGGGCACTTCTAGAAGGCCCTTGTTGTGGAACTTTTAAAAAATTCCCATCTGAAAATGCTGGCGGCAGAGGTCACAGTTCGTTGGACAACCAAGGAGTACAGCCGATAGAGACGCAACTCCAATCCAGCAGATGCAGGGGAACACTGTCAAAGTTCTGGGAGAGATTTCTCAGCTCCTCCCATCGCACAGGCCCTGAGGCGCGGGGTACTCTCACAAGGAGTGCAAAGTCTGGGAAGATGTTAAGGGAGTACCTTGACGACTGTACCAACATCCTCCGTGATTCCTCTGTGCCTTATAATTATTGGGTATCCAAGCTGGACACGCGGAATGAACTGGCTCTCTACGCCTTGGAGGTCCTTGCCTACCCTGCAGCTAGCATTTTATCAGAGTGGGTTTTTAGTGCTGCTGGTGGAATTACAACTGATAAGCGCATCCGCCTGTCAACTGAAAATGCTGACAGGCTGACTCTTATAAAAATGAGCAAGGTCTGGATTGGGCCAGACTTCTCAACACCACCGAATGATAGCAACGTAACATAAACTCAAATCCAGTGTCTTTTTTTGGGAGGTGAATTCCCATGTACCTTTTCCCTCCCACACATGGGTATACACTTCCTGATTTTGGCTTTTTGCTCTTGTCCTCCTCCTTCTCCTCATCCTCATCCACCACCATATCACCAGGGTGACCGTGGTCCATGATGCAACACCCACATCATTTTTTTAAAGGGTGTTTATGACGGCCGTAGAAATTTTTCGTTTATACAGTATGTTCATGTATACCCCCCAGGGGTAAATGTTTGTCAGCCCATACACTTAGTGCATGGGCATTATAAGTATAGGAGACCCGCTCCTTTCTAATGGGAACATTTTTTTATGAGGCCCTCCTACACGTCTTTTCCAAGGGGCATTGGAGTGCCTCCCAATTTTTGGCAGCCTTTGCATTCACTGCATAGGCCAACACTATGGGAGACCCACATCCTAATAATGGGAATATTTTTTCATGAGGCCCTCTATGTCTCTTCCAAGGGGCAATGGAGTGCCTCACAATTTTTTTTTCAGCCCTTGCATTCACTGCAAAGGCAAACACTATGGGAGACCCACTTCCTAATAATGGGAACATTGTTTTGAGGAAGCCCTCTGACCTCCACGTCTCTTCAAAGGGGCATTGGAGTGCCTCAACCGGAAAGGATGACCCTTAACATATTTCCCAAGAAAATCCATTTTGGTTTTGTTTTTGTATGTTTTATTGTGAGTCTGTAAAAGTGGCGTAATACCTCTGACAACGTTGTTGACAACAGTGACCTGGGAGTCAGATATGCTTCCAGGGGTCTTCCCCATGCTGCTTCCATGTCATTTGAGCACTGTTCCCATCGTTTTGGGCAATTTTTAGGCCCTCTGCAGACCGCCGGGGGGAGCTGCATGAAAATTGCTCGAGTTTCCCATAGATTTACATTGGGCTCGTTGCTCGGGTCGAGGACCCGAGCATTCCAATTTGCCCGACCCGAGCATCGGGTTATTTACATGTTATATTTAGTGATGAGTGAACCTGCTCGTCACTGCTCGGTACTCGCCCAAGCATCACCCTGCTCGACATGCTCGGCGCTTGGCGAGTATTTCCGGGTTGCTCGGGCGGGAGCTCGGGTCCCCGCTCTGCATGTTTGGTGCTCTTTATAGAGCCAATGAAAATGCAGGGATTGTCTGCCACTCACTGTAATGTTGGTTGTGGCATTACAGTTATTGGCTGGCTGCATAGCATCATCGGGTCTATATAAGACCAGGTGACGCTAGGCTCATCATAATCTATCCCAGAAACAGCAGAGTGGGGAAAGGTGCTGCTGTTTGAGGGACAGAATTGGCAGTGTAATAGTTACATCTAGGTGGTGGTACTCCAGGAGTATATATATATCCATCTGAACTAACAGTTTTTCTTAGGACTAATCCAGCTGCATACATTCAGTGGTGATAGCAGGAGTTAGGCAGGCAGGGTTTGTGGCAGAATATGCAGCACAAGAGGGTCCATTGCACATTCTGTCTACCGCTGGTGCTGCTGCTGTTACAGATATCCATAGACATAGCCCCAGATATCAGAGGACAGGGCTAATATTTTTTTAGATCTTAATCGTGATTATTTGCTTAAAAAGCAATCCAGAGTACATCATTGTACTGCTCCATTTGCTTGTTAGCACTGCAGAATACAGCCATATCTTTTCCATCATCAGACATGATCCTATATTACAGTGATAAAAATTCAGGAATTTGTATTGAACATGGAAAATATTATCATTCATTTACAGTTTGTAGCAGTGTGTCAGTGAAGCTATTCACACGTGATCGCTGTGAATAATAGGAAACTACAAGCCCGCTATTTAAAACTGTTGGCGTCCGTCAGACGTATCACATATAACTGCGGTACAAATCCAGCCCTTTGTAGCGACCATGGAAAATATTGTCTTCCATTTACAGTTTGTAGCAGTGTTTCAGTGAAGCTATTCATACGTGGGCGCTGTGAATAATAGGAAACTACAAGCCCACTATTTAAAACCGTGGGCGTCTGTCAGAGGTATCACATATAACTGCGGTACTAATCCAGCCCTTTGTAGCGACAGTGGAAAATATTGTTTTCCATTTAAAATGGGCAAGGTGCGTGGCAGGGGTTGAGGAAGTGGACATGATGCTGATGGCGCATGTGGTAGTGCAAGCTGTGTTAGCCCAGTTTAACATTTTTTTGGTGGATGAACTTCAGCTGTATGCACAGTAAAACAAATATATTTTTTCTGTTGCTAGCCACAGTCCACCAAAGATTTTTTTAGTGTGGCAAACGTGATACACTCTGATAAAAGCCACCTGTTATCTTAGTGGCTGTGAACCACAGCGTTTTTCAGAGTAAAAGAAAATATTTTTTGTCTTGCTAGGCAGAGTCCACAAAAGATGATGAAGAGGTGATGGGCGAGCAACAGTCAGAACATTAAGAGGATAATCATCCCCTCTCTGTTCGTGTTTGGCGGGAGGGGATGGAGGAAATAAGCATTACCCAGCCACCAACACAGCAGGGGCTTGAACCTCATGAAAGAGCCCGACATATGAGTGCGTTCTTGCTGCACTATCTGCAACATGATCCCCGTATAGTTGTGAATCGAAATAGTGCTGACTACTGGGTTGCCACTCTGTTAGATCCACGTTTTAAGAGTAAATTTTGCCAGATGCTTCCCGCCCTGGAAAGGGACCCGCGAATTCTGGAGTATTGAAACACGCTTTTACACAACCTTAAGATAGGCTTACCCCAAGCCAGCTGTAAGGTATACAGAGTGAGTCATTTCACACATTTTTAGACCAGCTCGTGCACCTGTACAACAGAGTACAAGTCTAACACATGGTGAACGAATGGAGAGGATGGTCCACTCCTGATTGAGTCTCCCCTGAGTCTTCTACTGTAGTGAAATTGATTCCACTTTGCTGGTGTCTGCCACTAATTTTTGGAAATGTGGGGAATCCTGATTGTATCTCTCCATCTATTGGGTTGGCTGTAGTGGAAGCTGTGTCGGTCCTCATAATACTACTTAAACTCTAGTAAAATTGATGCCACTTTGGTTGTTTTAGGCCCTAATTTATTAAAATTTGAACACTTCTGATTGAGTCTCCATCTATTGGGTTGGCTGTACTAGAAGAGGTGTCGATCCTAATTACACTACTTCTACTGTAGTGAAATTAATGCCACTTTGCTGGTGTCTGCCACTAATTTTTGGAAATTTGGAAAATGTTGATTGGGTCTCCATCTATTGGATTTGGCTATAGTGGAAGAGGTTTCTGTCTCCATTAAACTACTTCTACTCTGGTGAAATTGATGCAACTTTGGTGGTGTTACGCCCTATTTAGGGAAATGTAAACACTCCTGGTTAGGTCTCCATCTGCTGGGTTGGCTGTAGTGGAAAAGGTTTTGGTCTCCATCCATTAGTATAGTTATACTGTAGTGAAATGAATTATTTGGTGCAGATATTGTTTTCCAGAAAGGGGTAAACAAACATGATAAACTCAAAATTGGTTTTCTATAAACAACCATCAGTCGCCCCATCAAACAAATTTGCTGATTCCTCCTCCTCTGTTACCGTGCCAAGTATTTTGAAACAAACAAACAATTTGTGGTCAGGAACGGAGCGCTAGGTACCAAGGAGATGCTCAGAGAGGAGATGTTATACATGTGTAATAAACAGGTCTGTATAACATCTCGTCTCTGAGAGTCTCTTTGCTACCTAGTGCTCCGCTCCTGACTAGAGATGAGCGTTGTTCTACTCGAACTGTTCGCCAATCTCAAATGCGAGCTGTTTTGGGCGGTGTTCGAGCCGGTCGGCGAACACGAACAATTTTGAGAAAAATTTGAGAAAAATTTGAGAAAAATTCGGCTGTTCGAGGTTATGTTCGATAACTGTTCGTGCACCAAAATCATAACTGGATTTTTTCTCAGTAATGATGAAAATTAATGTTAATACGCAGTTTGAGTGTACAGCGGGGCGGGGGGAGGGGCAGGGGATGGATCTCTGCAGGAACAATGAAGATCTCCATTTTTTTTTCTCTTTCCCGCATTTGCAGTGGGGAGGTGCAATCTGTCAGCCTATCAGCAGCGCACACACGGAGCGAAGTGCTTTTTTTCACACAAGCAAGGGCATGTGTGATTGGCAGTGCATGTCACATGTCCTTGCCCTATAAGACCAAGCCATTTTCCCCGTCGCCACCATTTTCTCACTGCTGCAGCTGCGTGTTAGACGGCACCGCTGTTGCTGTGTGCGCTATACCTTGTTAATTTCAAGCCAATTTTCGCACAAATATACAGATAGCTTGGGAGTAGGGAATAGTTGTGATTGCAGTCCTTTTAAGGACTAGGTTACAGCATTTCCTATGACTTTTATCAAGCAGGTCTGTGCTCTTAAATAGTTAGATTGTGGGAGTAAAGACTAATTGTAATTGGAGTCCTTTTCAGGACTAGGTTACATCAGTTCCTATCAGTTTTTGCCAGGCAGGTCTGTGCCAGTGCTGTGCAAGTTTTTTTCACAGCATTTGGCTGAATCTAGCAAAGCTAATCCTTTTTGGCCTATTGCAGAGTGTGTTAGTCAGTGGAGTAGCCTATCTGTGTTGCAAGATATACCACCTGTGTATAGAATACCAATTTTTTTACTGCACCTAGTGAAGTAAAATCTTTTGGGCATAGCATCATTCTATTAGTCCATCTATACTGACCTCCATCAGGTTGCAAACTGAATATAATTTTTTTCTGCATCTAGCTCTGAAAAAATATTTGGGCTTCTAGCAGTGTGTGGGACTTGGTCTGTTAGTCCATCTATACTGACCTCCATCAGGTTGCAAATTAAAAATAATTTTTTTCTTCATTTAGCTCTGAAAAAATATTTGGGCTTCTAGCAGTGTGTGGGACTTGTTCTATTAGTCCTTCTATACTGACCTCCAGCAGGTTGCAAATTGAATATAATTTTTTCTGCATCTAGCTCTGAAAAAATATTTGGGCTTCTAGCGGTGTGTGGGACTTGGTCTATTAGTCCATCTATACTGACCTCCATCAGGTTGCAAATTAAAAATAATTTTTTTCTTCATTTATCTCTGAAAAAATATTTGGGCTTCTAGCAGCGTGTGGGACTTGTTCTATTAGTCCATCTATACTGACCTCCATCAGGTTGCAAATTAAAAATAATTTTTTTCTGCATCTAGCTCTGAAAAAATATTTGGGCTTCTAGCAGTGTGTGGGACTTGGTCTATTAGTCCATCTATACTGACCTCCATCAGGTTGCAAATTAAAAATAATTTTTTTCTGCATCTAGCTCTGAAAAAATATTTGGGCTTCTAGCAGTGTGTGGGACTTGGTCTATTAGTCCATCTATACTGACCTCCATCAGGTTGCAAATTGAATAAAAAAATTTTCTGCATCTAGCTCTGAAAAAATATTTGGGCTTCTAGCGGTGTGTGGGACTTGGTCTATTAGTCCATCTATACTGACCTCCATCAGGTTGCAAATTAAAAATATTTTTTTTCTGCATCTAGCTCTGAAAAAATATTTGGGCTTCTAGCAGTGTGTGGGACTTGGTCTATTAGTCCATCTATACTGACCTCCATCAGGTTGCAAATTGAATAAAAAAATTTTCTGCATCTAGCTCTGAAAAAATATTTGGGCTTCTAGCGGTGTGTGGGACTTGGTCTATTAGTCCATCTATACTGACCTCCATCAGGTTGCAAATTAAAAATAATTTTTTTCTGCATCTAACCCAGCCAATAGTTTTGGCCTAATACCACAGTTTGGCCACTCAGCTCTGCTCGGTTACCATCCATTGTTTTTTTGTGCAAACAACTCCAGAGTTGTGAATTAGTTAACCACCAAAATGAGTGGAAAAAGGCCTGCTGCTGGTGGAAAGGGGAATAGGCGTGTTGGGAAGGGGAAAAAAGGTTGTGTCCGTGGGGTAGGTGCAGAAGAAAGACCATCTTCCAGCCAAACTAAAATGTCTACTTCTTTTAGCGGACAATGTGATAAGATCCCTTTCTTACGGCCACGCCAATCGCTACAAATTCCAGATGAGGCACAAAAACAGCAGGTGCTTCAACGGATATCAAGTGCTCCTTTAAGTGGGCTCTCCTCCACATCAACTTCAACATCACAAATACTCCAGTCCTCAAAGGTGTCACCCAAATCGCACTTGCTTCCTCACAGCTCCCAAATCTCCAGCTGCCCGTCTGAGTATGAGGTAGAACAGATGGTTGAGTCTGCAGAGCTGTTTACTCATACTATAGCCTGGGAATCAGAGGTCGACTCCAGCGCTTCTGTGAATCCAGACGAGGAAATGATCTGCACTGATGCCCAGAATCTTTATGAGTCGGATCCAGGACCAGACGCAGAAGGTTCTGACCATAATGTAGACCCTCATTCCCAAACTGTAACTCCTGTTGGTGGAGACAATGAGGAAGACGATGATAAGACTCAAATACCTGATTGGAGCGACAACTTTAGTTTTTTGTCAGGGCAGGAACAGGTTGGCTCTGAGGACGACGGGTGTGATAACGCACAGGGTGATGATGATGAGGTCGGAGATCCCACTTACTGTCAACCCACAGTCAGCCAAGAGATGAGGTCAGCAGAGGAGGTGGAGGAAGATGCTAGTGACGACGAGGTCAGGTTGCGCCTTCCTGGACAGAGACGTAGTACTGGAAGCACGTCAACAACTGCATCCTCAAACACAACTCTGCCTCTCACCACAAGTCGTGGTGGCTCTTCAGGTCGCATGGGTGCTAAGCCTTGCATAGCCTGGGCATTTTTTCAGATCGATAAAGATGACCCAACTCGTGTTATCTGTAACATTTGTCAGCAAAAGCTAAGTAGAGGCCAAAAAATACATAGTTTGAGTACTTCATGCATGAACCGGCACATGGACATGAAGCATAAGTTGCAGTGGGAAGCTCAGTGTGCTACAATGCGGCCTAGCCGGCCGGGCCAACCACCGTCTGCCATATCTTGTGCATCCGCGGCCTCTTCATCCTCTGTGACTGGGGGGACAGCAGTCACACCTGTTTTGGGGCGCAGACCTGCCACCTCTTTACCCGCAACAGCCAGCGTGATTGGCAGGTCATCATTTTCTTTGGAGGTGGTAACACCAGCTGGTCTTGAGCGCTGTCCGACATCGATAGCACCATCTTTGGATCAAGGCAACCTAACATGTCCGCCTGCATCTTCCTCACAGACCGGCAGTTTGCCGGGGACACCCTTATCAACCCCGTCTAAGCACAATAGCCAGCCCTCGGTCCCTCAGATGTGGACAAGTAAAAGACCATTTCCTCCTAGCCATGAGAAAGCTAAGAGGTTGAATTTCACCATCTGCAAGCTCTTGGCTACAGAAATGCTGCCTTTCCGCCTGGTGGACACAGAGGATTTTCGAGACCTTATGTCCGTCGCAGTGCCCCAGTACCAGATGCCCAGTCGGCACTACTTCTCAAAGAAAGGTGTGCCTGCGCTCCACCAGCATGTCGCACACAACATCACCGCTTCTTTGAGAAACTCTGTGTGTGACAGGGTGCATTTCACCACAGACACTTGGACGAGTAGGCATGGACAGGGGCGTTACATGTCGCTGACTGGGCACTGGGTAACTATGGTGACAGCAGGACAAGGGGCTGCTGTCCAAGTCTTGCCGTCCCCACGAGTTGTGCGTCAATCCTCTTTATGTCAAAGTTCCTCCACTGCTTCTGCCTCCTCAACCTCCTCTCGGTCTTCCACCTGCACCCAAAGCCTGTCTGGTCATGCCACAAGCTTTCTAACTGCGCAGAAGGGATCCTGCACACCTCCTTACTATGCTGGCAGTAGGGCTCAACGTCATCAGGCGGTTTTTACATTGAAATGTCTGGGAAATGTGAGTCACACAGCTGAGGAGTTGTGGTCAGCTCTGGAGAACCAATTTCATGAATGGTTGTCTCCACTGGACCTGAAACCAGGGAAGGCCGTGTGCGACAATGCTGCAAACCTGGGTGCGGCCCTTCGCCGGGGCAATGTCACACACGTGCCTTGTATGGCTCACGTGTTGAACCTGGTTGTCCAGCAATTTTTAGCCCACTATCCCAGACTAGATGGCCTTCTGCAGAGGGCACGGTCGCTGTGTGCTCACTTCCGCCGTTCGCATCCCGCAGCTCAGCGACTTACATCTCTACAGAAGTCGTTGGGCCTGCCACTTCACCGGCTAAAATGCGATGTGCCTACCCGGTGGAATTCAACTCTGCACATGTTGCAGCGACTGTGGCAGCACCGACAAGCCCTGGTGCAATACGTTCTGACGTATAGCCTGGGCGAACGAGATTCAGAGGTGGGGCAAATCATGCTGGAGGAGTGGTCTCAGATCAGGGACCTATGCACCCTTCTGCACAGTTTTGAAATGGCGACGAAGATGTTTAGTGCTGACAATGCCATTATCAGCATGACTATTCCGGTGATTTACATGCTGGAGCACATGTTAAACAGAATTCGGAGTCAGGTGGTGGCACAAGAGGAGGTGGAGGAAGTAGAGGAGGAGGAGTTGTATGCGGAAGGGCTAACATCTGCAAGGTCCAGACGGTCGGCAGCACCAAGGCGGCAGGCATGTGAGGGTGGGGGAGATGATTTTACCAGGGCGCATGGTAGCAGCCAAACTAGTGAGGAAGGTGCAGGAGCCCAGGAAGAAGTGGAGGACGAACTGATGGAAGACTCATCAGATGAGGGAGACCTTGATCACATTTCTGTTGTGCGAGGTTGGGGGGAGAGGACAGAGGAAGGAAGCATGATTGTTACCTCGCCACCAACACAACAGGGACTTGGTGCTCCTGGATGCGCAACACACGAGTGCCTTCTTGCTGCACTACCTGCAACATGACCCTCGAATTGTGAGAATTAGAAATAATCCTGACTACTGGGTTGCCACACTGTTAGATCCCCGGTACAAAAGTAAATTTGCAGAAATTATTCCTGCCATAGAAAGGGATGCACGCATGCAGGAGTATCAGCAGAGACTGTTGCAGAATCTTACATGTGCTTTTCCACAAAATACCAGTGGTGCACGTAGTGAATCTCACAGTTCCAACTTGCCAACCGTGGGACCGTCAAGTGTTCAGCACTCAAACCGTAACAGAACCACAGTATCTGCTGGTAACATCAATTTTGCGGAATCATTTCACCACTTTTTTAGCCCATCCTTTGCAAGGCCACAGGAGACAAGAAGTCTGACACATAGTCAACGCCTAGAGACGATGGTACAGGAGTATCTCCAAGTAAACATTGAAGCCACGACTGTGTCACTGGACCCTTGCTCTTTTTGGGCTTCCAATCTGGATAAATGGCCGGAGCTAGCCACTTACGCCTTGGAGATCTTGTCATGCCCCGCAGCCAGCGTTCTGTCTGAACGTGTGTTCAGCGCTGCTGGTGGTGTGCTGACAGATAAGCGCACGCGGCTCTCCACTGATAATGTTGACAGACTCACGTTCATAAAGATGAACAAATCATGGATCCGAAACGACTTTTCTACCCCTGTGTCATCCTGGGGAGAGTAAAAGCTTGATGATTGGTTAAAATCACCCTACCAACCGTTTTAAGCTTTCAAATTACTAATCATGTTTATCTGTATCTTGACTGGAAAATAATTTGGGCTTTGTAGCAGTGTGCAGCACTGATCCTATTAGGCCATCTATAATAAGCTTCACCAGATTTAAAATTAAAAATAATTTTTAGCTGCATCTAGCCCGGAAAATAATTTTGGGGCTCCGAGATGCGCAAGACACATAAGTGCCTTCTTGCTGCACTACCTGCAGCATGACCCTCATATTGTCAGAATTCGAAGTAATCATGACTACTGGGTTGCCACACTCTTAGATCCCCCAAACTTTTCGATCAACCTTTTCATTTTAATAAAGACCAAAAAAATGGTCATTTTTGAAATTATAAGCATTAGCAGGTTGTTAGAAACTGAAATCAAACAGTTTTCAACTCAAAACTTTATTCTAGGTGATGTTACATTTTCACATAGGACCCCTTGTTCGAAAGGAGCTTCTGAACTCTCTCGTCCATTGAATTTGTCAGGTTTTGGATGGTTTCTGCTTCAATTGTTTTGCATGAGGACAGAATACCCTCCCAGAGCTGTTGCTTAGATGTGAACTGCCTCCCGCCATCATAGACACTCCTTTTAATGATGCTCCAAAGGTTCTGAATGGGGTAGAGGTCAGGGGAGCATGGGGGTCACACCATAAGTTTGTCCCCTTTTATGCCCATATCAGCCAGAGATGCAGATGTTTTATGTGCAGCATGAGATGGTGCATTATCATGCAGAAAAATGATCTTGCTGTGAAATACACGGTTCTTCTTCTTGAACCATGGCAGGAAGTGCTGTTTGAGAAAATCCACATACATTATGGAGTTCATCTTTAGCGCCTTCAGGGATCCTAAAGGGGCCGACAATCTCTCTCCCCATGATTCCAGCCCAAAACATTACTCCACCTCCTCCTTGTTGGCGCTGTAGCCGTGTTTGCGTGGGGTGTCCATCAACCAGCCATCCTCCACTCCATTCATCTGGACCATCGAGCGCTGCACGGCACTCATCCGTGAACAAAACAGTTTTGAAATCAGTCTTCATGTAATGTTTGGCCCACTGGAGCCGTTTCTGCTTGTGTGAAGTGGATAGAGGAGGTCGACAGGATGGCGTATGCACAGCTGCAAACCTCTGAAGGACCCTGCATCTTGTTGTTCGGGGGACGTTGGAGGCACAAGCAGCTTCAAAAACTTGTCTGCTGCTATGACAAGGCTTTTTTGCCGCTGCTCTTTCAACCTGACGTAATTGCCTGTAGGAAAGAGTCCTCAATTTGCCCTTATCAGCACGCACACGTGTGTACTGTGAATCAGCTACATACTTCTTGATTGCCAAGACACTTCATCCTGATCATCGCACAATGTTGATTGTAGTCATGCCTTGACCTAAACACTCCACAATTTGTTGCTTCTCAGCAGCCGACACATCCTTTTTCTTTCCCATTTTGGCAGAAAATGTAGGCTGCTTAATAATGTGAGAGAGCCTTCTTAAGTAGTCTTGCCTTTCATTGGACACACCTGCCAAACTAATTAGCACAGGTGTCTGCAATTGCTTACAGTGATATAAAGAGCCCTGACACACATCACCATCAATGAGTTTAACTGACAAACAAACAAATTCTTCCCTTATCACTCCTAAACACTTTTTGCATAATAATTTGGAACGCGGTGTACATGTGCTTTTCCACAAAACACCAGTGGTTCACGTAGTGAATCTTACAGTTCTAACTTGCCAACCGTGGTCTGTATGGAATTGTTCAATAAAGGGCCCAAAATTAAGATAACATAGATGGGAGAGGTCTCTATGAATAGGAATTCCTAAGTATTTGATACCCTGTGAGGGCCAGGCAAAGGGAAAGTTGGACTGGATGGAATCCTATATGGATTTAGGGAGGGAGACATCGAGGGCCTCAGACTTCGCTGCATTGATTTTAAAATTTGACCATGTAACAAAGTGATCTATTTCAGCCATAACAGCAGGGATGGATATATGTGATTGAGTGATATATACTAGGACATCATCAGCAAATAGAGAGCACTTGTACTCGGTGCCTCCCACCTCAATCCACCTAATATTGGGGTTATGGCGAATTGATGAGAGCAGGTGCTCCGTCACTAGGATGTATAAGAGAGGGGACAGAGGACATCCCTGCCTTGTCCCATTGGTGATTGTGAAAGGTGATGAAAATGTTCTGACGCACCCCCTGGGCCTTGGGACACCCGGAGCCGGACCCTTTTTGGTGGATGCTGGTGGTTGTAGTCTTCGTGGCGGCGATCCGGTTCCGTGGCTCAGGGCGGTCAAACCAGTGGCGGAACTATTTATGTGGTTTTGATGTTTAAATGTCCGACTACGCCACCCGTGGATTGCGGTCAGAGTGAACCGCCGCTACAGGGCAGACCGCTAAGGCTGGTGTTGTGGGTGCAGCAGAGCGTAGCATAACTCCCCACGGGAGGAGTATAGCCTCAGGGCAGTGTATGCGGAGGATGGGGGTGATGGTGCAGGGCAGCAGCAGTAACGACACGGAGTCAGTGATGCAGTTCAGGGCCTTTACTCACAGTTCTTATTATCCAGACCACGTCTGCAGGTAACGGCTGCCCACGTCGTACTGTGCTCACCAGGTGAGGGGCTCAGACAACTCCCAGATAACTTTGGAGCGCTTCACAGGACCCCCTTTGTGTGTCCTTTGTCTGGCCTTTCTTACCAACACTTCTGTCCGGCTGCCTCGGGCCTCCTCTTGGTAAAATTGGCGCCAGTTTCCCTGACCCTATGTGGTGCCTTCCTAGCGGGTGGAGCAAGGGGCTGCGCCACATAAAATGTCAGAGCCTCCGGTTTCTAGCTGAGGGTCGTTTCCTGCCTCCACTAGTTCGGGGACCGGTCTCCCCCTTTGGCCTGACCCCTCCACGCAGGTGGATTCGGGCGTGCGGTGGCGACTCGCCCGTCCGCACCCCTGGGATCCCTTCATTCCTCGTTCCTGGAGCCTTCTCCGCTCCTCTTCCTTCCTTCTCCCTCTTGCAGGCCTGGGCCTCTGTTACTAGGCCCGCCTCCGGAGCAGAGCTCATGCAGAGCCCCTGCTCCCTGCCACTTCTGCTCAGACTTTTCTGCACTGAACTAAGATGGTGCCCACCTTTTATACTCCCTTCTCAATGCACCCAGGAACTGCTTCCTCCCTGCTCCTGCACTGCAGGGTTCCCCTTCCTCAGTGTTCCCTCCCCCCACTCCAGCCAGGGACAGGGACTGTCGTGCCCATCTCAGGGGCATATTGGTCGCCCTGCCCCACGGCAATGTGGTGTAATGCATGCAGGTGTCGGGTCCTGATCCACACTCCATCCTTATCTGAGAGTGAGATATCACACCTCTGGGTGAGGTGCAATACGTCTGTAGCAACCGAGCCCTCGGTGCTACAGTTCCATTTATCTTCAGCCTAGGTGACGTATTGTGATACAGGGCCGTGATTTTGGCTATAAAAGGGTCCCCTAGACCCCTACCCCAAGCTTTTTAAGAGAATCATATATGGCGTGCCAGGAGACTCTATGGAATGCTTTCTCAGCATCCAACGAGAGTATCTACTTACAAATTTTTAACTGCATCTAGCCCAGGAAATACTTTGTGCCTAGTAGCAGTGTCTGCTAGTCAGCGGATTATCCCGGCTGTTAAGCAAGCTACACCACCTGTAGTTTGGACACTTAATTTTTTCAAAGGAAATGCTTCGGGACCACGGGATACTCAGTGAAGAGCATCAGGAGGCACCCCAAGGCATAGGGGCTGGGACTGGCACTAGGATGCCTTGCGGTGGACAGCCGAGCTCGATCCTTATAAAAGCTTTTTAACTGCAGCAGCTTTAGTGGACGCTACTGGAGCTGGAATTACGCGGCTGCTGGCATGAGACTTGCCCTCCAATAGATCCTTGTAAATGGATTTAAAGTGTATTCATTCAAATTAGAGGGACAATTTAAATTAAAAAGCTTAGAGCTGCCTCCACCACAGGGGGGCTCTCTCGACCCACCAGCGGACAGGCACCAGTATTGGGAGAGGGGGGTTGGCCGTCAGGGTTCACCGCGGCTCTGGCACAAACCCGGCGACACGGAGGTGGCACGGGCAGGAGCGGACTGGCCGTGTCGGCTTCTCACTTTTTGGATTTTAGAAGGGCATGACATGCCTATATCTGTGTCTCCCCCTCCTTTTACTCCTCCACCTCTTTTCTTTTCGCATGACTATATGTACTTGTCACTTTTCCATGTGTTAGTTGTGTCTTCTGAGCAGTTTGTCAGCTTTTGGACACCTTTGAAGGTGTTTTCTATGTGTTTCTATGTGTTTTTGTTTGCCTGCCATTGGTTTTAACGGTGTTCGAAGGTGTTCGACGAACAGTTCGACGAACAGTTCGGCGAACACACGGGTGTTCGACGAACCGAACCGAACTCGAACACTACGGGGGTGGCTCAACACTACTCCTGACCACAAATTGTCTGTTTCAAAATTTGCTTTTCCCAACCTTGGGATTGTGGCTGGAGCTGCTTGGAGCTGTTAGTGAGCGCTCAAGAGCCTTCCAGGACCTTAAATGACGTTATCCGGTGATGCGGACGTCATTTGACCGGGACTCCGTACCATGTGACCTCACCGGGAAGGAGGACGGGGCAACGGTCCTAAAGCAGCCTGAAGCCCCTTGATATCGTGCCGTTGCCGGTGTTGTGCAAGGGTGCACAACCCAACCAGGTGAGCGGATAATCCCCTACATTTCCCCACTAGACCACCGGGTACTTCTCAGGATGCGCCTCTCTGTTTTTTTATTACACCGTGCCAAGTATTATCAAGCAGGTCTCCGACCGCAGAACCTACAGTTGTACACTTGCTCCACTCAGCCTGAGTGAGAACCCGTCAGCTGTAACAGAAGTGGACATGCCTGTGACGCGCCCCTGGGCCTGTGTCGCGCTGCGTTGCGCATGCGGGAGCTTACCCGGAGCCGGATCTGTTGAGGGTTGTAGTCTCGTGGCGGTGACCCGGTCCGTGCCCAGGGAGTCAAACTGGACGGTAGTAGATGTAGTACGACTACGCCACCCGTTGAATGCAGCTTATGGAGCTGCCGCTGCAGGACAGTCCGCTGAGGCCGGTGGATGGATGGTGCAGCGGGGATGGTATAACCCCCAACGGGAGGGGTATGGCCTCAGGGCAGCCGACGTGGATGATGGGGGTAGCAGGAACCACTCAGAGACGGTGCGGTGTAATTCAGGGTCTTTACTGGTAACAACGATAGACCCTCCCGGAGTACTTGCTAGCGAACGGGGCCTGGTCAGTCCTTGAGCAGATGGGATCTCCCCTGGCCAGGCGGAGTTGTAGGCCTCCCAAACTGACTGTACTCTTCTGGCTACCTTGCTAGAAGCGGATATAAGTAGCCCACGTCCCTGAGTGTACCGTGTGGTGCTCACCCGTATGGCCGGTGACTCGGGGCCTTCTAATGGCTTCCGCTCCACGATGGCGGTGCTGGTCCCACGCGTGTGACCGTGCCTTCGGGCTTCTTGGCCAGAGGACCTGAAATCCCCTGCCTGACGGATTCTGCTGCTGGGTAGGAATTAGTCCCCACAGCCTCGGACTCCGGGTCCGGTAAGAAATCTTCTCAGTCAGGGCGAGCTCTGCAGCTGCCAGCCCCTGACTCGTAGTAGTATTGCTCCCACTGAGCTTCTGCTGTTTCTTCCTATGCTGCTTCTTGTCTCTACTCTCCTTGACTGCTCACCCTGCTTCAGCCCCGGGTTTATATAGGGGAAGTTCTTCCCCTCCCAAGACTGGGCAGGAGGTGTGGCATGCACAGGATCCCTGACCAAAGGACCTCCCACCTGCTCTCAGACATAATATCTCTATCACTGTGGCAACCAGACCCCTGGGGTGTCACATTCCCCCCTAGTGAAATTTAGTACTCCGGGACTAAACATATTTTAGAAAAACATAACAAGATATAACAATAACAATACAATAAAGAAACACATAAAGGTGGTCACGGCATGTCCGTAACCGGGTGCAGTCTTTGAAGAAAGCAAGGTGTCCATTTCACCAAAACAGGGAGACGTAACTAGGTAGGGGTCTGTCCTACCCCGAGTCCTTAACAGTCTCTAGTCCATCCTGGGTTACGCTCCAACTATGTACAAGGATTCCCGGTAAATCCACCAAGGATTCCTAAAAATAACTGGAAACACAAAATTATACACAAGCAACAATACACAGATAAACATAAATAAAACAATTTATACACTTCAAATCCTCCAGCGTGCGGGTAACTGGCCCCTAGTGGCCCTAGTGGACCTACGGAGCTGACTGTCTGGCCCTGAACTACAGGGTGTAGGAGCTGTCAAGGGTAAACTGGGCAGCTGTCTACCGGCTCTTTGTCTCACTAGGGGTACGGCAGGCTCACTATAAGCAGAGGGTTGATCCTCCTGTTCTGCTTGTGTGGAGTCTTCTGCCTCCTGGACCGGCTGCTCTTCCAGCTCTACCTGTTGCTCCGTAGGTGCTTGGGATGCTGGTTGGAGGAAGGTGAGTACGGGTACCACAACTGCACCATTGACTTGAGTCCAAGACCGAGGGAAGTCCCCGAGCACAGTACTAACCATATCTTCCCTTTCCTCTACGGGTCGATGGTCTTCTTGTTCCTCTTCAGGGTTCCTCAGTTGTTCGGGACACTTCTTCAGGTGGTCCCGGGATACAATGGCTGTAGTTTCCCCTCCGTCTTTACTGATGGTACAAACCTTCGGGTTTTCGTGGCTTGAGGGCAGTACGGTGTACGGGTCCTTCTCCCACTGGTCGTCCAACTTGTGGAGCCGTCTCTTCCTCTTCAAGACCTGCTCTCCGGGTACCAGGGGAACAGCGGGAGCATACTGGTTGTAAGTTTTCTCTTGTCTCTCCCTAGCCTGACAGAGACTTCGCTCCACGCTCTCCTGTACTCTCCGGTACTGCTGCTGCCTCTCTGTGTCCCAGTCTGCTTCTGGTGAAGTGTCCTCGGGTGTCAGGACTCCCATTTCCAGGTCAACAGGTAACTTACCAGGTCTTGCCCTCATTAGGTAAGCCGGGGTACAGTTGGTGGAACCTACCGGGATGTGGTTGTATAGGTCCACCAGATCGGGCAGCTTCTCAGGCCACAGACTGCGTTCTTCCAGGGGCAACGTTTTCAGAAGATCCATTACCACCTGGTTCATTTTCTCACAAAGTCCATTAGTTTGCGGATGATAGGGTGTCGTCCTTATCTTCCGGCAGCCATACAGAGTGCAGAATTCTTGGAAGACCTCCGCTTCAAAGGCAGGTCCCTGGTCTGTCAACACTTGGTCCGGGTACCCGTGTGGACGGCAGAAATGCTGCTGGAAGGCTCTCGCTGCTGTTCGAGCTGTTAAGTCCTTGACGGGGACGACAACCAAGAACCGGGAGTAGTGATCCACGATGGTTAGTGCGTAGACGTAGCCACTTCTGCTTGGGGTCAGTTTTACATGATCCAAGGCTACCAGTTCCAACGGCTGCCGGGTGACGATGAACTGCAGGGGAGTCTTCTGGCTGGCACGATCCTTCCTTCTTAGGTTGCACGGGCCACAGTCTCTGCACCACTTCTCAATGGTTCCCCTCATGCCTACCCAGTGGAATCGCTCGCGCAGCAGGAACTCCAGCTTCTTCCACCCGAAGTGTCCAGCTCCGTCGTGGTATGCCTCCATCACCATGGCTGCGTCTCTTCGTGGCACCACTACTTGCCAGAGTAGTTCATGCGTCCGGGAGTTAACCATTCTGCGGCACAACTTCCCCTTGTAAAGGAACAGTCGACTCCTCTCCGCCCATAGTTGTTTGGCTTCCTCCGGAGCGTCTGGTTCAAGGCAAGCCTCCGGGCGAGTCAGCATCTCCTTCACCAGTCGGACGGCAGGGTCGCTGTCTTGCGTTTCCGCCCAGTTGTAGTGAGGTAAGGGGTTCAACGTAGCAGCCTGCTTACTCCTTACCCGGTGGGAGTACTGGATAGTCCCATGACGGTGGAACGCAGGGAGTTCAACTTCTTCCAGTCCCTCCGGATCTTCTCCTTCGTCCGGCAGGTTGGGCATCCTGGACAGGGCGTCCGCGTTGGTATTGGAGCGTCCGGCCCGGTATTTGATTGTGAACTCGTAGTTGGACAGACGGGCCATCCACCTCTGCTCCAGGGCACCGAGTCTTGCCGTGTCCAGGTGTGTCAACGGGTTGTTATCCGTGTACACGGTGAACCGGGAAGAAGCGAGGTAATGCTTAAAGCGCTCGGTGACTGCCCATACTACGGCCAGGAACTCTAGCTTAAATGAGCTGTAATTCTCGGGATTCCTTTCGGTGGGTCGCAGCTTTCGGCTGGCGTAGGCGATTACTCGTTCCTTCCCCTGCTGGATCTGGGACAGTACGGCTCCTAGCCCGATGTTACTGGCGTCGGTGTAGAGGATAAAGGGCTGGCTATAATCCGGGTACGCCAGGATTTCGTCCCCCGTGAGGGCCATCTTCAGCTGGCGGAAGGACTCTTCTTCCAGCTCCTCCCATTTGAAGGGCGGCTTCTGGTTCTTGGCCTTCCGGGACTGGCCTATCAGGAGGTCCTGCATAGGTGCTGCCTTTTTGGTGAAACCGGGAATAAACCTTCGGTAGTAGCCTACCAACCCGAGGAACTGCCGCACTTCTTTTACGCTGGAGGGGCTTGGCCATTCCTTAATTGCGGTGATCTTATCAGGGTCGGGAGCCACTCCGTCAGCGCTCACCACGTGTCCCAGGTACTGCACCTTTGGCTTCAGGAGGTGACACTTGGAGGGTTTCACCTTTAGGCCGTAACTCGCCAGAGCTTCGAACACTTCCGCCAGGTGTTTCAGGTGGTCCTCATACGTCTTGGAATATACGATGACATCGTCCAGGTACAACAGGACCGTCTCGAAGTTTCTGTGGCCCAGACAACACTCCATTAGTCGTTGGAAGGTTCCTGGTGCGTTGCAGAGTCCGAACGGCATGCAGGTGAACTCGCTAAGTCCCATCGGGGTGGTGAATGCGGTCTTCTCCCGGTCCGCCTCTGCTACAGGAACCTGCCAGTACCCGCTAGTGAGATCCAAGGTAGAGAAGAAGTTAGCAGATCTTAAAGCAGCCAATGACTCCTCTATCCTTGGTAAGGGGTACGCATCCTTGTGTGTGATACGGTTGATTTTCCGGTAATCTACACACATCCTCATGGTGTTGTCTTTTTTTCTGACTAAGACTAGTGGAGCTGCCCAGGGGCTACAGCTATCCCTGATCACCCCAGCCTCCTTCATGTCTCTAAGCATCCCCTTGGCATGTTGGTAGTGTGCAGGGGGTACGGGTCGATACCTCTCTTTTATGGGAGGATGGTCTCCCGTGGGGATGTGGTGTTCTACCCCCTTGACTCGCCCGAAGTCTAACGGGTGTTTACTAAACACTCTCTCGTACTCTTGAACCACCCGATAGACTCCCTGTTTCTGATGTGAGGGAGTGGAGTCAGTACCCAAATGTAGTTGCTGACACCAGTCCTCCTTTGTTTTCTTAGAGCCATTACCTTCCTCCGGGTGAGATGGAGGCAAGGGTTCCACAGATTGTATAGCATTTTGGTTAATGGTATATAATTTGGCTAGCGTGGCATACCGGGGCAGGTACACTTCCCTCTTCCCGATATTGATTATGCGAACGGGCACCCTCCCATGGCGTACATTAACCACCCCCCGTGCTGTCAAGATGGTGGGCCTACTGTCTGAGTAAACTGGTTCTACCATTGCCTGGTAATCTCTACCTCTCAGACCAATAGCTGCCCGGCACCAAATCATCATTTCACTTTTTGGGGGCATGGCAATAGGAAAAGGGTCACACATTCTTACGCTACCAATCTCACCGCCGGAGAGTTCCACCTGTTGCCGTCGCATCAGTGCCCGGATCTCTTTCTGGAGCACCCGCTGCTCGCCGGAGCTGGCGTTCTTGGCAACCTGCTGTAAAAGGAAAATCACCTCTGCAAGACAATTTTCAATTACATTAGTTCCTAGAGTTATTTTTGGGTGACTCTCATGTTTGTCAATATCTACAATGATCAGTCCCTGTGCTGCCAGTTCGACTCTACCGATTTTGATGGTCACCTCTTTAAATCCGATCTGTGGCACGGGCTGGCCATTGCTGGCGATGATACTCAAGTCGTCGTCAGGGTAGCGGGTAATATCCGAGTCATTCCAGTACTGCTTAAAGAGCACGTACGGGATGGTGGTGACCTGTGACCCGGTGTCCAGTAGGGCACTCATGGGAATGCCATCCAGTACCACAGGCAAGACTGGACATCCTCCCACATATCTGTCGCGCCAGTTCGATGGGCCTGGTGATCTTTTTCCTGGGGGTTGGCCCTCTACCCCAGGGTGTGCCCGTTTAAAGAACAGTACCTTGCCATATGTCCGGGTTGATTGCAGCGGCGGCAGATGGGTCGTCCGTCTTCACTGGGTCTTCCTCTGGCCGGTGGGGTCCTCCTTGGTCGACGCCACGGGATGTCCTCCGGTCCGGATGCCAGCTGGATCTTCCCTGGGGTGGAAACCTGTAAAGACTGCACAGTTCGGGTTAGCGCAGCAACGCTCTTAGCTAGCTCTTGGACCTGATGGTGTAGGTCTGGAGCCGGGTCATTGTCCAAAGCCTGCGCATCAGCTCCCACAGGCCCTGCCGACAAGGGCGCCGCCTCCTGGTGGTAAGTGATAGCTGGGCGCCTGTGGGTCACAACGCCACCCGGTGCCGGTTCTCGGAGCACCCGGATGGCTCTGTCCTTGAACTGTGCAAAGCCCAGATGGGGATCCTGTAAGGCCATCGCCCGCAACTGGGTTCGGTGGGCATTACAATATAGTCCCTCTATAAATTGTTCGGTCAAGAGCCTGTCCTCGTTTCCCACTCCATCAGGGTCGGTCTGCTTAATGGCCCTCAGGGCCTCTTGTAGGTTTAGTGCATAGTCCCTTATACTCTCATGCGCTCGCTGCTTGCACCCGTAGAATCTAAGCTTAATCTCGGCTGAGGTGCGGGTATCAAAGGTGTCCTTCAGCCGGGTTAGTATCCCTGCGACAGTCTTCCTCCCAGGTGGCCAGGATTTTACTTCCCTTTTGGCTGCCCCGGTTAGTTGAGCCACCAGGATGCTCACTTTTTGCTCTTCTGTGAGGGGGTACACCTGGAAGAGGCTATCCAGCTTTTCTCTAAAGTCATGCAGGGTATGTGACTCCCCTGAGTACTGGGGTAGCCAAGCTGCTCCCGGGATATAGGGCATGGTGAAGGGCATAACTGCAGCAGCGGTGGCGCTGGCGGGGGTTGAGGCAATGAAGCTCTCCTCCGCATCCGACATCTTCTTCCCCCCTAGTGGACCGTGGCCTACCTTGCGATGATCCTGTTCCGTAGGCCGCGGCTCCGCAGTAGATCGTCAGGGTTGAGGACCTTCCGTCGCGCTCCGGTGACGTCGGCGTCTGCTGGGCTCCTTCCAGGACCTTACGCAACGTCCGGACGTGAGGCGGGGCTTCAGTTCTCGCGCGCTTTCGGAGTCCACGCCCCTCTTCTTCCCGCGCGGCGTCCTCAAGATGGCGTCCAACGGCGGGAAAACTCCACGGATGGCGGGAAGAAGGCTGAAGATGGCGCCGGATGGCGGGAATCTTCACAGATGGCGGGAAGAAGGCTGAAAATGGCGCCGGATGGCGGGAATCTTCACCGATGGCGGGAAAACTTCACGGATGGTAAGTTTTAAAAGTCTCTTTTTCAGGCACGCAGTACCCGGTGGTTGCGGGCACGAAATCCTGCCGACTACGCCAAAGTTGACGCGCCCCTGGGCCTGTGTCGCGCTGCGTTGCGCACGCGGGAGCTTACCCGGAGCCGGATCTGTTGAGGGTTGTAGTCTCGTGGCGGTGACCCGGTCCGTGCCCAGGGAGTCAAACTGGACGGTAGTAGATGTAGTACGACTACGCCACCCGTTGAATGCAGCTTATGGAGCTGCCGCTGCAGGACAGTCCGCTGAGGCCGGTGGATGGATGGTGCAGCGGGGATGGTATAACCCCCAACGGAAGGGGTATGGCCTCAGGGCAGCCGACGTGGATGATGGGGGTAGCAGGAACCACTCAGAGACGGTGCGGTGTAATTCAGGGTCTTTACTGGTAACAACGATAGACCCTCCCGGAGTACTTGCTAGCGAACGGGGCCTGGTCAGTCCTTGAGCAGATGGGATCTCCCCTGGCCAGGCGGAGTTGTAGGCCTCCCAAACTGACTGTACTCTTCTGGCTACCTTGCTAGAAGCGGATATAAGTAGCCCACGTCCCTGAGTGTACCGTGTGGTGCTCACCCGTATGGCCGGTGACTCGGGGCCTTCTAATGGCTTCCGCTCCACGATGGCGGTGCTGGTCCCACGCGTGTGACCGTGCCTTCGGGCTTCTTGGCCAGAGGACCTGAAATCCCCTGCCTGATGGATTCTGCTGCTGGGTAGGAATTAGTCCCCACAGCCTCGGACTCCGGGTCCGGTAAGAAATCTTCTCAGTCAGGGCGAGCTCTGCAGCTGCCAGCCCCTGACTCGTAGTAGTATTGCTCCCACTGAGCTTCTGCTGTTTCTTCCTATGCTGCTTCTTGTCTCTACTCTCCTTGACTGCTCACCCTGCTTCAGCCCCGGGTTTATATAGGGGAAGTTCTTCCCCTCCCAAGACTGGGCAGGAGGTGTGGCATGCACAGGATCCCTGACCAAAGGACCTCCCACCTGCTCTCAGACATAATATCTCTATCACTGTGGCAACCAGACCCCTGGGGTGTCACACCTGCTGTGTTTGTTTCACTGAGCAAACAACATGTTTCTCAATCCACCGTAACATCTCCACCTGCACCTCACTCACGGTCCAGCAGTTTGTCTGTTTCACCGTACTCCGCCCTCTCTCAGCACTGCAGCCAGCCCTCGGTCCCGCAGTTCTGGTCACATAAAAGATTGTTCACTAGTGTTGAGCGAGCATGCTCGACACTGCTCGGTACTCGCCCGAGCATCTCACTACTCGGGATGTTCGGCGAGCACCGAGCATTTCCTTGTTACTCGGGCGGGAGCTTGGGTCTCCGCCCTGCACGTTTGGCGCTCTTTACAGAGCCAATGAACATGCAGGGATTGCCAGCCAGTCACTGTAATGCCACAGCCATGTTGGTTGTGGGCTTTACAGTGATTAGCTGGCCCCACAGCGTCACCTTGAGTATTTAAAACCGGGCGCCGCCATCTTGGACACAGTCGCTCCGGATCAGACGGTGTAGAGAGAGTGCTGCTGAGCTAAGGAGAGATTTATACTACGAAATAGGTAGTGTAGGGTCTCTAAAGCCTGCAAAATCAAACAAACAGTCCTTCTCAGGACTAATATCCATCCCACATATCAGGCAGGCAGGCAGGCAGGCTGTATAGGAGACACAGTGGTTATACCAACAAACACTGCATTACAGTCCTGTGTGCTGCTTTTCAAATTGCTAGACTTAGCCCCAGGTCTCAGGTGCCAGGAAAAATCCTTTTTTTTTCATCTAAATCCTCTTTTTTTTTTTCCTCAGTCAGGCTGTACAAATACCCGTCTTATTACCCTTTTGGTATTTTTTCCACCCCAAAATAAAAATTGAGTGTGTCTGTGAGTGTTCAGACACAAATATATCTGTTTAAAAGAGTCTGGTGTAGGCCAGATAACTAGAACTGTGGTTTTGCAGTTCCACAGTTCAAATCTCTGTATTATCCACTTTTTTGCCTTTTTTCCATAAAAAAAACAGTTTGAGTGTCTCGCTGACTGTTCAGACACAAATATATCTGTTTAAAAGATTCTGGTGTAGGCCAGAGAACTAGAACTGTGGTTTTCCTCTTCCACGGTTCAAATCTGGGTGTAATCCACCTTTTTGCATAAAAAAAACAGTTTCTGTGTCTCGCTGACTGTTCAGACACAAATATATCTGTTTAAAAGAGTCTGGTGTAGGCCAGATAACTAGAACTGTGGTTTTACAGTTCCACGGTTCAAATCTCTGTATTATCCACTTTTTTTCCATTTTTTCCATAAAAAAAAACAGTTTGAGTGTCTCGCTGACTGTTCAGACACAAATATATCTGTTTAAAAGATTCTGGTGTAGGCCAGAGAACTAGAACTGTGGTTTTCCTCCTCCACGGTTTAAATCTGGGTGTAATCCAGTTTCAGTGTCTCGCTGACTGTTCAGACACAAATAAATCTGTTTAAAAGATTCTGCTGTAGGCCAGATAACTAGAACTGTGGTTTTCCTCTTCCATGGTTCAAATCTCCTTTTTATTACCCTTTTGCCATTGATAGTGCGAGTGTAAGATATTTTACTTCATTTACAATGGGCAAGGTGCATGGCAAGGGACGTGGAACTGGACGTTCTGGTGATGGTGCGTGCATAGGACGGGGCCGTGGCCAAGGTGAAAATGTGCCACAACCAACAGCCACATCTTCTCGCTCCCAGTTCTTGACCGAATTACTAGGGAAGCACACAACAACACCACTATTGCGAACTGATTAGTGTGAACAGGTTATTAATTGGATAGCAGATAATACTTCCACTCACCTGGGCACCACCACCTCCGGTCTGTCTTCGACACGGTCAAGTGTTAGTAGCCGTGAGTCTCGACCGCATACTCCTCCTCACCCTGATGCTCCTTCCTCCCACCATGTCGAGTGTCGTCAAAGAGCAACTGATCCCACAGTTGGACACTCTGAAGAGCTGTTCACTGGTCCATTTCCAGATTTGTGCCCCTCACCTACTCTGCTTGAAGTGGTAGAAGAGGAGATCCCATGTAGCGATGGCCAAATATTTGAACAGCCACGGCCACAGGAAGGTGACGCTGGCAATTTGTCACAAGAGGTGGACGATGACGAGACACAATTGCCACGAAGTGAGGAGGAGCACAGTCGTGCGGAAGAGGAAGAGGAGGAGGTGGTGGATGATCTAGTAACTGACCCAACATGGTAGGAGGACACAGAGAGTGAGGCCAGCAGCACACAGGGAGAGGGAGGCAGAGTACACCAAGAGGCAGGAAGAAGCAGTGTGGTGGCCGCACACAGAAGGCGGGCAACCGTTCCCCATAACACCAGCATGAGGGACGTTGCCAGTACAACCGGTAGGTCTTCCAGGGTCTAGAATTTTTTTAAAGACTCTGCTGATAACCCCAAAAAGGCCATTTGTTCCACCTGCCAGGACAGCATCAGCAGGGGTGACAAAACTACCAGCCTGACCACCACCAGCATGATCAGGCACATGTCAGCAAAGCACCCGACTTTGTGGGGCGAACCACAGGGTCCATGACCAGTGTCAGCGGGTGTCACCACTGCTTCTTCCGCTGTTGTGTGTGTAAGAGAACCCCATGTTGAGAATGCAAGGCGATCCCCTGTCCATACTGCATGCAAAGATGCCCCCTCCTCTCAGTCTTCACTTGTTATGGCAGTTTCTCAAGAAACCGCATCAACGTCCACGTCCACGTCCCACCGCAGCGCTCAATTGTCCATATCCCAGACCTTTGATCGAAAGTGCAAATTCGCAGTCAACGCCCCACAGGCCAGAGTCCTAAATTCGCACATTTCACGACTGCTTGCATTGGAAATGCTGCCTTTTAGGCTGGTGGAGACGGAATCTTTCCACAACCATATGGCGGTGGCCGTCTCTCGGTACTCGGTCCCCAGCCGACACTATTTTGCCCGGTGTGCCATCCCCGCCCTACACAAGCACGTGTCCCAAAACAACTGCCGTGCCCTCAACAACGCAGTTACTAGGAGAGTCCACCTGACAACGGACACGTGGACAAGTGCTTGTGGCCAGGGACAATATATCTCCCTGACGGCACAATGGGTAAACATAGTGGAAGCCGGGACCCAGTCGGACCTTGGGACGGTACACATCCACCCCACACCGAGGATTGCGGGCTTTATGTCAGTCAGAGTTACCCCCACAGTGTACAGCTCCTGCACATCATCCTCCTCCTCCTCCTCATGTTCAGCCTCCATCTGAGATATCACCACATCAGTTACAAGCTGGAAGCACTGCAGTACTGCCTCAGCCAAGCGGCAACAGCCTGTGCTGAAACTCATAAGCTTTGGTGATAGACATCACACTGCTTGCGAGTTGTGGACAGCTGTGAAAGAGCAGGCAGATCTGTGGCTGAGACCGCTGAACCTACATCCAGGCATGGTCGTGTGTGACAATGGCCGTAACCTGGTGGCGGCTCTGAGGCGAGGTGAGATCACACATGTACCATGCCTGGCTCATGTGCTTAACCTCGTGGTTCAGCGGTTTTTTAAATCATACCCCGAGTTGCCAGATCTGCTCATCAAAGTACGGCGCCTGTCAGCTCATTTTCGGAAGTCAGCTACAGCTTCCGCCGCCCTTGCTGTGTTGCAGCAGCATTTGCAGCTTCTGGCACACCAACTTGTGTGTGATGTCCCACACGTTGGAACTCTACCCTCCACATGTTGCAAAGGATTTGTGAGCAGAAGAAAGCAGTTGTGGAGTACCAGCTGCAACAAGGCCATCGATATTCAGGTCAGACTCCACTCATAAGGCCTCAGGAGTGGACCTGGATGTCTGACATATGTACCATCCTGACAAACTTTGAGGAGTCCACCAAGATGTTGAGTGGCGATGACGCCATCATTAGTGTCAGCATCCCACTTGTCTGTCTTTTGCAACGCTCTCTGCAGAGAATTAAAGAGGAGGCATTGCAGCCAGAGTATGATGAGATGGATCAAGAAGCCATAGCAGGCGATTGATTACACACAGCCCAGCCTCATCTCATCCCAATGTGCATTGGGGGGCAATGAGGGAGAGGAGGAGGAGGAGAAGGAAGAACAGGAGCTGGTATCATGCGCTGTAGATGGTAGTACATCTACAACTGTCATACCGTCGGTGCAGCGTGGGTGGCTTGAGGACAGGGGGGAGGAGGAGGAGGAGGATGAGAGCATGGTCAGTCATCATCTTGGTGAGGACACGGAAGTCTTGCCCATCACCTGTCTGGCACGCATGGCTGACTCTATGTTACGCTGCCTTAACCGTGACCCTCGCGTTGTCAAAATGTTGGGTGACAGTCATTACTGGTTGGTGACACTATTAGACCCCCGCTACAAGGAGAACTTTCACTCTCTTATTCCTGAGGTGGAGAGGTCTACAAAAATGGGTCAGTACCAGAAGGCCCTTGCTGCAGAACTGTTAAAAAAATTCCCATCTGAACACGCTAGCGGCAGAGGTCACAGTTCGTTGCTCAACCAAGGCGTACAGGCGAGAGAGATGCAACTCCAATCCAGGAGAGGCAGGGGAACACTGTCAACGTTCTGGGACAGTTTTCTGAGACCTGCCCAGCTTACAGGCCCTGAGGCGCGGGGTATTCTCACAAGGAGTGGAAAGTTTCAAAAGATGGTGAGGGAGTACCTTGCCGACCGTACCAGCATCCTCTGTGATTCCTCTGTGCCTTTTAATTATTGGGTATCCAAGCTGGACACTTGGAATGAACTCGCTCTATACGCCTTGGAGGTCCTGGCCTGCCCTGCCGCTAACGTGTTTTTATTGCCGCTGGGGGAATTATAACTGATAAGCACACTCGCCTGTCAACTGATAATGCTGACAAGCTGACCCTTATCAAAATGAACAAGGGCTGGATTGGGCCAGACTTCTCATCAGCACCAAATGACAGCAGAGTAACATAAAGTCAAATCCACTGTGTTATTTCTGGAGTTGTATTCCCATGCACCGCTTCATACCCACACATGGGTATACGCTCCCTCATTTCGGCTGTTTTTTGCTCTTCTCCTTATCCTCAGCCTCCACCACCACTATACCACCAGGGTGACCGTGGTCCTTGTTGCCAGCATTGCTAGTTCCTCCATCCTAATTTTTGGCAGCTTTTGCTTCAAAGGCATAGGCAAAGACTATGGGAGACCCACTCCCCAATAATGGGAATAATGTTTTTAATATGCTGTACTGCATGGCTCTTGTAAGGGGCATTGCAAGTTCCTCTGTCCTAATTTTTGGCAGATTTTGCTTCGAAGGCATAGGCAAAGACTATGGGAGACCCACTCCCCAATAATGGGAATAATGTTTTTCATATGCTGTACTGCATGGCTCTTGTAAGGGGCATTGCAAGTTCCTCCGTCCTAATTTTTGGCAGCTCTTGCATTAAACCATCTTGTTAAACCACTCTGAACTCCAGGTCTCTTCCAATGGGCATTAAAACCGTCTTGTTAAGCTAGTGTGACCTCCACGTCTCTTCCAAGGGGCATTTTAACTGTCTTGTTAAACCACTCTGAACTCCACGTCTCTTCCAAGGGGCATTAAAACCGTCTTGTTAAACCACTCTGAACTCCACGTCTCTTCCAAGGGGCATTAAAACCATCTTGCTAAGCTACTGTGACCTCCACGTCTCTTCCAAGGGGCATTAAAACTGTCTTGTTAAACCACTCTGAACTCCACGTCTCTTCCAAGGGGCATTAAAATCGTCTTGTTAAGCTACTATGACCTCCACGTCTCTTCCAAGGGGCATTAAACCCATCTTGTTAAACCACTCTGAAATCCACGTCTCTTCCAAGGGGCATTAAAACCGTCTTGTTAAACCACTCTGAACTCCACGTCTCTTCCAAGTGGCATTGAAATCGTCTTGTCAAGCTACTGTGACCTCCACGTCTCTTCCAAGGGGCATTAAAACCGTCTTGTTAAACCACTCTGAACTCCATGTCCCTTCCAAGGGGCATTAAAATCGTCTCGTTAAGCTACTGTGACCTCCACGTTTCTTCCACGGGGCATTAAAACTGTCTTGATAAACTACTCTGAACTCCACGTCTCTTCCAAGGGGCATTAAAACCGTCTTGTTAAGCTACTGTGACCTCCACATCTCTTCCAAGGGGCATTGATATTGTCTTTTTATTCCACTGCCACCTCCACCACTCTTCCAAGGGGCATTGATATTGTCTTTTTATTCCACTGGGACCTCCACGTCTTTTCCAAGGGGCATTAAAACTGTCTTGTTAAACCACTCTGAACTCCACGTCTCTTCCAAGGGGCATTGAAATCGTCTTGTCAAGCTACTTTGACCTCCACGTCTCTTCCAAGGGGCATTAAAACCGTCTTGTTAAACCACTCTGAACTCCACGTCCCTTCCAAGGGGCATTAAAACCGTCTCGTTAAGCTACTGTGACCTCCACGTTTCTTCCACGGGGCATTTAATTGGTCTTGTTAAACCACTCTGAACTCCACGTCTCTTCCAAGGGGCATTGAAATGTTGTTTTTAATTAACTCTAACCTCCACGACTCTTCCAATGGGCATTGCATTTCCTCCTAATTTTAGTCAGCTTTTGCTTTTCAATGCATAGGCGAACACTAAGGGAGACCCACTCCCCAATAATGGGTAGAAGGTTTTTAGTACGCTGTAATCCACGTCTGTTTTAAGGGGCATTGCAGTTCCTCATAATTTTTGGAAAGCCTTCCATTCACTGCTTAGGCCAACAGTGTACAGGAGACCCAGTTGCTATAAATGGAAAAAACGGTTTAGTTAAGGCCCTCTGACCTCCATGTCACTTCCAAGGGGCATTTGAGTGCCTCGAAATTTTTGGTAGGCATTGCACTCACTGTATGCCCTATAACTGTGTAGCCGAACTGCTCCTTTTGGTACAGAAACATATCCTACAAGACACGTGTGGTTGACTGGCCTGATATTGATGTGAATGGTCCCTGTTCCTCCTGCTCTTTCTCCTTTGCTACCACCTCATCCATCATTCATCACCTGAAGCTTTGTTTTAATGGGAGTCATAGAACTGGGATAGTAGCAGGAAAACATCCAGCAATCCTCAGGCCTAGCAGCTACTACATACATGCGCTTGCATTCCAAGGAACAGAAAGCTAAGGAGATAGATTGCCTCATGATCATGAATAATTTACTGCTGCTGTCTACCTTCTGAACTTTGTGTTGAAGCCTGATTGACCCAGGACCCGCAATCTTCTATGTCTGGAGGACGTGTTGCATGCCAGTGTCCAACTGTGTCCCGGCTTCCACAATATTAACCCAGTGTGAAGGCGTCAGTGAGATGGACCATACCTGGCCACAATCACTAGTCCACATGTTTGTGGTTAGGCTGTCCTTCCCACTAAATGCACTGGGGAGGGCACAGGTAATGTTTTAGTATGCGCGCTTGTGTATTAGGCACACCAGGGCAAATAGGGGCAGCTTGGGACCGTTTACGGACACCCGGCCGCCCCCAGGTGGCTGGGGACCGTGTGTGGTCACCCGGCCGCGGGGTGCCTGGGGACCGAGTATGGACACCCGGCTGCCCCCTTGCGGCTGGGGACCAAGCATGGACACCCAGCCGCCGGGCAGCTGGGGACTGAGTATGGATACCAGGCCGCCGACGCAGCCATGACGTGGTGGCCAGATTCCGCCTCCACATGCCTAAAAGGCCCAATTTCAAGTTCAAGCAAGCAAGCAGTATGGTATTGCAGCCTGGGGGTGGGTGGGTGGCAGGCTGCATACTTTCGCTTGCATTGCAAGGAATAGGGGAGGTACAATTGAACACTGCCCTGGGACAAGAACTTGCATGGTGATAGTTGCAAGTCTGCATCTTCTGATGCGGCAAGGATGACTTCTGATGGGCACACTTTTAGGCAGTGACCTGGGTGTCAGATATGCTTCCATGTCTTTTTAGCACTGTATGCATGTGTCACGCAGCACATGGCCAGATAAGGTTGTAAAATGTTAAAATGACATTTCCCGGTGAATGCATTTGTCACGGTTGAAAGCAATACAAAAGTGCAAAAACGCATAAAAAATGCTACTTGTGAACATAGCCCAAGGTGTGGAGGAGTATTTTTGCTTTTGGTTATTTATTTTACCTTATACACAAGTCTTTACCCTGGAAAGGATGTTCCTTAACATATTTCACAGGAAAGCACTTTCAGTTTTGTTTTTGAACGTTTTATTGTGAGCCCGTAAAAATGGCTAATACTTCTAACCACGTTGTTGACAGCAGTGACCTGGGGGTCAGAAATGCTTTCTGGGGCGATCCCCATGCTGTCCCCATGTCATTTGAGCACTACACATAACAAAGCTTAGAGGTTGAACTCAACCATCTCCAATCTATAGGCCATGGAAAGGACATAGGCCTTAAGTTTTTTAAATGTGAACAGTCCTGATTGAGTCTCCATCTATTGGGTTGGCTGTACTGGAAGAGGTATCGGTTCTAATTACACTTTTTCTACTGTAGTGAAATTGATGCCACTTTACTGGTGTCTGCCACTAATTTTTGGAAATGTGGAGATTCCTGATTTGGTCTACATCTATTGAGTTTGGCTGTAGTGGAAGAGGTTTCTGTCTCCATTAACCCCTTTACCCCCGAGGGTGGTTTGCACGTTAATGACCAGGCCAATTTTTACAATTCTGACCACTGTCATTTTATGAGGTAATTACTCTGGAACGCTTCAACAGATCCCGCTGATTCTGAGACTGTTTTTTCATGACATATTGTACTTCACAATAGTGGTAAAATTTCTTCGATATCACTGGCGTTTATTTGTGAAAAAAAAAAAAAATTTGGCAGAAATTTAGAAAATTTTGCAATTTTCAAAATTTTAATTTTTATGCCCTTAAATCAGTTAAATCAGAAAGATATGTCACACAAAATAGTTAATAAATAACATTTCCCACATGTCTACTTTACAGCAGCACAATTCTGGAACCCAAATTTTTTTTTTTTATTGGGGAGCTATAAAGGTTTAAAGTTGACCAGCGATTTCTCATTTTTACAACAAAATTTACAAAACCATTTTTTTGGGGACCACATCACACTTGAAGTCACTTTGAGGGGCCTTAATGACATAAAATACCCAAAAGTGACACCATTCTAAAAAATGCACCCCTCAAGGTACTCAAAACCACATTCAATAAGTTTATTAACCCTTCAAGTGCTTCACACCAATTAATTGAACGTGAAAGGAAAAAATGTGCATTTAACTTTTTTTCACTAAAATTTTATTTTAGAACCCAATTTTTTATTTTCACAAGAGTACGAGGAAAAATTGACCCCAAAAGTTGTTTTTCAATTTCTCCTGAGTACGCTGATACCTCATATGTGAGAGAAAGCCATTGTTTGGAAACGACAGGGCTTGGAAGGGAAGGAGCGCCATTTGAAGTTTTCAATGCCAAACTCGCTGGAATTCACAGTGGACCCCATGTCGCATTTGGAGAGCCCCTGATGTGCCTAAACAGTGGAAACCCCCCACAAGTGACCCAATTTTGGAAACTAGACCCCTCAGGGAACTTATTTAGATGTGTGGTGAGCACTTTTAACCCAAAAGAATTTTGCAAAAGTTTATGACGTAGAGCCGTGAAAAAAATCTTTTTTTTTCCACAAAAACAATCTTTTAGCCACAATATTTTTATTTTCACGAGGGTACTAGGAGAAATTGGACCCGAAAAGTTGTTGTCGAATTTCTCCTGAGTATGCTGATACCTCATATGTGGGGGAAAGCCATTGTTTTGGCGCACGACAGGGCTCGGAAGGGAAGGAGCTCTATTTGACGTTTTCAATGCAAAACTTGCTGGAATTCACAGCTGACCCCATGTCGAGTTTGGAGACCCCAATTTTTTATTTTCACAAGGGTACAAGGAAAAATTGGGCCCCAAAAGTTGTTTTGCAATTTCTCCTGAGTACGCTGATACCTCATATGTGAGGGAAAGCCATTGTTTGGGCACACGACAGGGCTTGGAAGGGAAGGAGCGCCATTTGAAGTTTTAAATGCCAAACTAGTTGGAATTCACAGTGGACCCCATGTCGCGTTTGGAGAGCCCCTGATGTGCCTAAACAGTGGAAACCCCCCACAAGTGACCCTATTTGGAAACTAGACCCCTCAGGGAACTTATTTAGATATGTGGTGAGCACTTTGAACCCCCAAGTGTTCGCTGTGCTGAAAATTCGTTTTTTGGGCTACATTGTCTCCAGCGAGGGCTTTGAGATGGACCCGGTGAAGGTTCAGGCTGTGCAGGAATGGTCTAGGCCTATTGGTTTAAAATCTATACAGAGATTTTTGGGTTTTGCCAATTATTACAGGAAGTTCATTAAGAATTTTTCTGTAATTGTTAAACCTCTAACCGATCTCACCAGGAAAGGTGCGAATACGGCCCAGTGGACTACTGAGGCCATTGAAGCGTTTGAGTGTCTCAAAGAGAGGTTCAGTTCTGCCCCTATCCTTATGCAGCCTGATGAAACAAAGCTTTTTTTGGTCGAGGTCGATGCTTCATCGGTGGGGGTCGGAGCAGTTTTATCTCAGGAGAACAAGGGTGGAGTACATCCTTGTGCCTTCTTTTCGAAAAAAATTTTGGAAACCGAACTGAATTACGATGTTGGTAATCGGTAGTTGCTGGCTATTAAACTTGCGTTTGAACATTGGCGTCATTTTTTGGAAGGCGCTAGATTTCCTATTCAGGTTTTCACAGATCATAAGAATTTGATCTATCTGGATGCTGCCAAGCGCTTGAATGCCCATCAAGCTAGGTGGGCACTTTTTTTTTCTCGGTTTCATTTTTCTGTTACCTATACCCCTGGTACTAAGAATGTTAAAGCCGATGCTTTATCTCGCAGCTTCTCTCCTACGGTCGGTGCCTAGGAGAAGAGCATTTTGCAGAAAGGAGTTGATGTGGCGGCATTGGACTCCGTTTTGGAGAATGGGATTCTGAAAGCTCAAGATGATGCTCCATCTAACACTCCCCATGGGAAGTTTTTTGTGCATAGAGCCTTTAGGAGAGATTTGTTTGTAGAGTGTCATGAGTCTCGGTTAGCAGGTCATCCAGGAGTTTCGGAGACTAAGAGACTTATCAGTCGCAGTTTTTGGTGGCCTGGATGACAGAAGGAAGTCATCAAGTGGGTGCGTCAGTGTACTGTATGTGCTAGGTCAAAGGCTTCACATACTCCTGCTGCGGGGTTGCTTTGCCCTCTGGAGGTTCCTAGTGTGCCTTGGACGCATCTCACTATGGATTTTATTGCTGATCTTCCTGTGTCCGAGGGTCTTACTGTCATCTGGGTGGTCGTGGACCATTTTAGTAAGATGTGTCATTTGGTTCCATTCATTAAGTTGCCCTGCGCCAAGACACTCGCTAAGGCGTTTGTTAAGGAGATTGTCAAGCTCCATGGCGTTCCCACGGATATTGTTTCTGATAGAGGACCTCAGTTTGTGGCTCGCTTTTGTCGTGCTTTTTGTGTCAGGTTGGGAGTTCATTTGTCATTTTCGTCTGGTTATCATACAGAGTTGAATGGACAGACTGAAAGAAAGAACAGTGTTTGCGTTGTTTTGTGGCAGACACTTAAGAGGTGTGGTCTGAGTTTCTGCCTCTCGCAGAATTTGCTCTTAACAATCATACATCCTCCTCTGCTGGGTGTTCGCCTTTTTTTGTTGTACTGGGAGACATCCGTCTTTTGGTTCGTTCTCCAAATTGGGGTCGGCGGTGCCGGAGGAGGAGAATTTTTCCGGTGATTTGGAGAGATTTTGGACTAATGTACGTTGTAACCTGCAAGAGGCTAACAAGAAGTCCAAGAAGTATTTTGACAGGAAACGTAAAGAGGTTTTGTTTACTGTGGGTGACATGGTTTGGTTGTCCTCGAAGAACCTGCGGTTGAGGATTCCCTCTAAAAAACTGGGTCCTAAGTTTGTGGGTCCATTTAAAGTGCTTCAGGTTGTTAACCCGTCTGTTGTTAGGTTGGATGTCCCTACTTCCTGGAAGATTAATCCTGTGTGTCATGTTTCCTTATTGAAAAAGGCTGACGTATCTAATAGGAACGCCACTGTCACAGTTCCTGCTGTGGTGGAAGACGGCGAATATGAAATTTCTCGTATCTTGAATTCTAGAAGACATAGAGGGAAATTACAGTATCTTGTCTCCTGGAAGAGTTTTGGTCCCGAAGACAACTCCTGGGTTAGGACGGATGATGTCTCTGCTCCTAGGCTTGTTAAAGCTTTCCACATGAGGTTTCCTGATAGGCCTGGGCCTGGAGGATCTGGAGGATCCTCATAGAAGAGGGGGTACTGTTAGAACCCTCCTGTTAGTTTTTGCTATCTTGTGTTTTGCGGTCACGTGACCATCTGCCTATATATTCCAGCTCCGCCCTTCTGGCTTTGCTTGACTTCAGTGTTGTTTGACTGTCTTGCTAGCCTGGTGCTTCGGTGCCTATCTCTGTCAGTTCGCATGGTCCTCTGGTACCTCTAGTACTTTTTGTCAGTTTGTCTTTTGTGCTCTGCAACAACTTCTGTTTAGGAGGTGTCCCATTTTTGTCCCAGTCCTTAGTTCATTTAGGGACCCCTCCCTTAATTCTATAGGTCTTCGATCAGGCTAGCCAAGGACTAAGGCGGGTCTGTTCACAAGGAACAGGCAGCCCGCTACATTGTAGGGATTCAGCTTAGTCTTACTGTAGGGACAGCTTTCCCCTATCATTCCTTAGGACATGTTGCAGATCATAACAGGGAAGGGGGGAAGGAGGAGAAGGGAGAGAGGGGGATTTTGGGTGGATGAGGATGGATCAAAAAATCCTACTTACAGTTGCCATCTTTCAGATGTCGTCTTTCAGATGTCTTCTGTAAGATGTCTTCTGTACGATGTCTTCTGGAGCAGGAGTGGCAATTGTGGTGTCACAGGCTTCTATGGCACCGCAAGGCCCAACACGACGCACAATCAGACAACGCGACCGCCCTCTTTGAAAGAAAATGGTTAAAAAAAAGGTAAAGTAGCGAGCGCGAGTGCTGATCGGTGATTTGCGTCACCGATCAACACTCGGCGGCTGCTGGATGCACGTACGGAGGTGGTGCAAAGTAGAGGGGGGAGAATTGACAGGGCCAAAAAAAGTCCAGAAAAGCAGCGAGCACGGACGTTGATCAGTGACGTAGTCACTGGTCAGCGCTCGGCCGATGCAGGACGCACGAAAAAAAAAAAACTGGGGGGAGGGGAATTGGGGGTAAAAGTAGGGGGGGGGGTAGGGATAGGGGTGGATAAGGGGAGAACAGAGAGGGACTTACCAAGTCTTCTCTGTTCTTCTTTCAGCAGCAGGATCAGCAGCAGGTTCTGGAAGAGACTCTGGAGCAGGATCTGCAGCAGCAGAACATGGAGCTGGAGACCCCGGAGTAGGAGATCCAGGAGCCTGGATCTTAGGAGCACCGATCCTAGGCTGCACATCACTGTTTCCGGCAATCTGATTGCCAGAAACAGTGAGAAATGCTGTGACAGGCTGTTCAGAATTGAACAGCCAATCACAGCGTTCGTGGGTGTGGGGGGGCGGCGACATCCACCCTAAGGTAAGAGATGCCGGCGCCATCGACCCTAAGGTAAGATGGCACCGGAAATTTAATGCGATCACCGTGACCGAAGTCGCGGTGTCGCATTAAATATAGGGCGTACTAATACGTATCGGGCCCATGAGGCCCAGGGCACATATATGTATTAATACGCCCTGGGCCAGAAAGGTGTTAAACTACTCCTACTCTGGTGAAATTGATGCCACTTTGGTGGTGTAGGACCCATATTTAGGAAAGTGCAAACACTTCTAATTGAGTCTCCATCTATTGGGTTGGCTGTACTGGAAGAGGTTTCGGACCTAATTACACTATTTCTACTGTAGTGAAATTGGTGCCACTTTGCTGGTGTCTGCAACTAATTTATGGAAATGGGGAGAAACCTGATTGGATCTCCATCTATTGGGTTTGGCTGTAGTGGAATATGTTTCTGTCTCCTCTGGTGAAATTGATGCCACTCTGGTGGTGTTAGGCCCTAATTTAGGGAAATGTAAACACTTCTGATTGAGTCTCCATCTACTGGGTTGGCTGTACTGGAAGAGGTGTCGGTCCTAATTACACTTTTTCTACTGTAGTGAAATTTATGCCACTTTGCTGGTGTCTGCCACAAATTTTTGGAAATGTGAAGAATCCTGATTGGGTTTTGGTCTCCACTATACTACTTCTACTCTAGTGAAATTGATACCACTTTCTTGGTCTTAGGCCCTAATTTAGGGAAATGTGAAAACTCCTGGTTAGGTCTCCATCTCCTGGGTTGGCTGTAGTGGAAGCGGTTTTGGTCCCCATCCATTAGTATAGTTATACTGTAGTGAAATTATTTATTTGGTGCAGATATTTTTCTCCACAAAGGGGTACACAAACATGAAACTCAAAATTGGTCTTCAATAAACAACCATCAGCCGCCCCATCAAATGCATCTGCTGTTTCTTCCTCCTACTCTGTTACCATGCCAAGTATTGTCACGTAGGTCTCCGACCACAGAATCTACGGTTGTATACTCTCTCCAGTCAGGCTGAGTGAGAGCCTGTCAGCTGTAACAGAAGTGGACATGCCTGCTGTGTTTGTTTCACTGAGCACACAACATGTTTCTCAATTCACCGTAACATCTTCTCTGGTGGGCCAGTCCAACCCTGCCGAGGATCATCCCTGGTTAAGAAAAAGTCTGTGTGAAAGTCTGTGTGAAGGTTCCTGGACACTCTATGGCTGTTTTTTTGCTGTGGACTTGCTTCAGCAATCCATAAGATTGCAATCTATAAGATCCCTTCACTGCCTCCCAATTGCCCAGCGTATCCAGTTCAAACTACTAACACTGACCTACAAAGCCATTCATAACCTTTCTTCTCCATACATCTCTGAACTAATCTCCCAATATATTCCATTATGTAATCTCCGATCCTCCCAAGACCTCCTTCTTTCCACACTTATTTGTTCCTCACCCAATTGCCTCCACTACATCTACCAAATACCCCCATCCTCTGGAATTCTGTGCCTCAACACGTCCAATTAGCAACCACATTCGGATCCTTCAGACAAAACCTGAAAACCCATCTCTTCAAGACAGCCTACAGCCTGCCATTGCCTCACTGACACCTCTGGAGCTAATGCAACTCCACAACCTACGGTCTCCTTCCCCACCATCCTGTAGAATGTAAGGCCTCAAGTGCAGGGTCTATAAGACTTAATATGCAATATGGCACCTTGGTAAAGCCCAGTTATGTTCTCCCTCTGATATCTAAAAATAACAAACAGGTCACGCTGGAGAAACTTGCACCTATTGTCACTCAGTGTCTTCAGCTCCTTTGTGAGATACTAATGTTTTCTCAGCCAGTCTACCAAATAAAATTCCTGAGGTACGGAAATTGTGGATGGCTTTACTTCTGGTACTGGGTGCGAATACCAAACCGTGGCTTGCCATACACTGGATATTCCTGGCTGGTTGGAGACAAGCTCATTTCCACAGAAAAGTACCAGAAAGTTAAGGAGATGGTGGCCTCCATCATCATGAAGGAGTTTGCTCGTTGTCTAGCAGTCTGGCTTTTATACTAAAGATCCTGCACTTTTTTTAGTTTTAAGTGAGCACGCAGAGACCGTGGTTTCTACAGCAGTGCATCCAGGCTGGGATAGTGGAGGAGAAATTGCTGTACCATCAGGTTGAGGATGCGAGCTATGCAAGGCAAGTGTCTAAGGTTGCCCCGGCGTAGGGCCACCACTGGGTTTGCACCGTTATCGCACACGGCTTTCCCTTTCTCCAGGTTCAGTGGAGACAGCCATTGCTCAAACTGCGATATCCAAGACATATTAATTTTAACACTTCCTGATTGCGGTGAGCCCTGGCTACGCTGTACGGAGGTGGGGGGGGGGGATTCTCTCTGCACTGTTGAAACATGTGTCTCATTAAGGCAGAGGTTGAGGGCACAGGCGGAGGCCCTAGATGAGGTGGAGGATGCAGATGCACTTGAGGAAGTGTTAGATGCAGAGGTTTGTCCCGCAAGCCTTGGGGATTCCAATACTTGCAGTGTAGTGACACCTTGGTGTCTAGTGGTTTAGTTCTCCATCCTCTGGTGTGTAGTGGTTTAGTTCTCCAACCCTAGCTTTTTAGAATATTAGTTCTCCGACCCCTTTTTTCTTATTAGTTTAGTTCTCCATATTATGGTGAATATTTGTTTCATTCTCCAACCTTAGCTGTTTAGTAGTTTAGTTTTCCAACCCCTTTTGTATATTAGTTTAGTTCTCCATTTTCTAGTGTGTATTTATTTCTTTGTCCAACCCATCCATGCCCACCCCCAGGAGGTTAACGTCTGGTGACGAGGGTTTGGATTCTTCTCGGACCCTACTTCGCCCGGGCCCAGATCAACTGAAAAAAATTTTGGGAATCACCACACATGCCTTCTCTGTCTTGAGTCTGTGAAGCTTTGGATTAGACCTCTGATGCCCCGGAATAGAGTGTGTGAACAGCTCTGCAGATTCGCCCATCTAGGCTTCCCCACAGTCAGTTGGCCAGTTGGAGAGTTGTGACATAGGTGAAAACAATAGAAATTGGGGTGGCACCTCTGAGGACTGTAACGTGTCTAATGTTAAAGTGGAGGAAGAGGAGCAGAGGCCACTTGATGCAGCACTTGTCATCTACTGGAGCACATGTTCTTCCTGCCCCTCATCTACAAGGCATACCGCTGTTCGACTGCCAAAGAAAGGGAGTGGAGTGCAGTAACAGAAGTTTTCAATTTGCTGCACTATTGGTCATTGCAGCAATACAAACCTACATCTCATCTCTCATATCATAAGTGTCTCACAACCCTAAACAGCTATTCAGTACTTTCAAGTCCCTCCTCTGTCCACCAGCTCTCTCTCCCTCTCCTCTCCTCTCCTCTCATCTCAGCTGAAGACTGAGCCTGATTCTTCAAGCAGAAGATTGACAATATAGGGCAAAGCTTTTGCTTAAACTTCCAACAGCCTCTTATAATGACTAGACTCTCCTCCTTCAAAACCAGCTTCTCTGCCAACATGGAAGAACATCTTTTCTCTCCAAATCACATCTCACCATCTGTGAACTTGACCCATTACCATCTCACCTCATTCCAAGCCATACCATAGTCTTCATCCCAAGCCCAACCCTCCTCTTCTACCTGTCATTAGCAACTGGCATCTTCCCATCATGATTCAAACATACCTCGATCACACCCATCCTCTAAAAGCCCTCCTTTGACCCATCCTATATTTAGCTATCGCTCCATCTCACTTCTCCCCTATGCCTCCAAACTACTGGATCAACACGTCTATTTTGAACTGTCCTTCCATCTCTCCTACTGCTTCCTCTTTGACCGCTTACAATCAGGCTTCCAACCTCTCCATTCCTCTGAAACTGTTCTGATAAAGTCAACAACGACCTAGTAACTGCCAAATCCAAGCAAGACAACTCTGTCCTCCTTCTCCTAGACCTGTCATCTGCCTTCGAAACAGTAGACCATACCCTCTTACTACAGACTCTCATCTCTCGGCATCACAGACTTGGCCCTGTCTTGGATCTTTTCATACCTAACCGACAGGACATTCAGTGTCTCCCACTCGCACACCACCTCCTCATCTCACCCCTATGTGTCGGTGTCCCTAAAGGTTCAGTTCTAGGACCCTGGCTCTTCTTCATCTACACTTTCAGCCTGGGACAGCTTATAGTCTCACTGCTTTCAGTATCACCTCTATGCTGATGACACACAGATCTACCTCTCTGGACCTGATGTCACCTCCTTACTAACCAGAATCCCACAATGTGTGTCCTGTACTTCATCTTTCTTCTCTGCTAGATTTGTAAAAATGAACATGGATAAAACTGAATGCATCATCTTTCCACCTTCTCATTCATCTCCCCCCAACTGACCTATCCATCAAAGTAAATGGCTGCCCACTCTCCCCAGTCCCACGAGCTTGACTATGATCAGTCCTTCAAATGTCAGATTCAAGCCATTTCCACTTGCTTCTGACTCCAACTCCAAAGTAGCTTAGGGATCCGCACATTCCTCAACCATGAATCTAGAAAAACACCAGTGCACGCCCTCATTATCTCCTGCCTCGACTACTACAAGCTCCTGCTCTGTGGCCTCCCTTCCTTCACTCTCGCACCCCTCCAACCTTTCCTAAACTGTGCTGGCCGATTATTACACCTGTCACCCCGCTATTCCAAGGCTTCTCCCCTCTGTCAATCCCTGCCCTGTCTTCCTGTTGCCCAGAGACTCTAGTTGAAAAGCCTAACTTTAGCATACCAAGCCATCGAAAACCTTTCTCCTCTATACATGTGTGACCTAGTCTCCCTGTACTAGTTACCTGCACGCAACCTCCCATCCTTCCAAGATCTCCTTCTCTACTTCCCTCAACTTTCTTCTTGTCACAATCGTTTGTCCCATGCATCTCACCTACTGTGTAACGCTGTACCCCAACACTTCAGACTATCGCCTACCATGAAAACCTTGAAAAGGAAGCTGAATACCCACTTCTTGTGACAATCATACAATCTGAGGTAAGCCTCGCTCCAGCATACCGCTGCACTACTAGCTGTACCCTGACCTACTGTACTCTCACCCATCCCTTGTACATTGTTTGTGCACCCCGGCTGGCAGGGTCCTCTCTCCTCTTGTACCAGTCGGTGACTTCTTTTCACATGTAACGCACCACAAAATAAATGTTATAATAGTAATAATAATTTTAGTACTTGAACTCTGGGTCAATTGATGGCACTTTCCTGGTTTCTACCTCTAATTTGATGTGTTTTGGCAGCTTTTGGGCCCTTTTGAAGGTGTTGTACAGTATATGCTTTTTTTTGGTCCACCATTGAACTCTATGGCGTTAAGTAATGTTCGATGAATTTATCGACAAATAAATTTGGTGAATGTCCAAATATTCGTCGAACAATTCCGAACCGAAATTCGCTCATTTCTAGTCAAGTCTCAGTAGCCATGAGTTTGGACCACATATTCATCACCCTGATCCTCCTTCCTCCCACCATGCCTAGTGCCTGGATACAACTGATCCCACACTTGGACACTCTAAAGAGCTGTTCACTTTTCCATTTAAAAATTTGGGTCTCTTGCCTGACCAGCTTCAAGCAGGGCAAGAGGAGAACGCGTGTTGCGATGCCCAAATATTTGAGCAGACACAGTCACGCGAAGGTGACGGTGGGAAAGTGCAATTACAGTTGCAAGAGGTGGATGATGATGATGAGACACAATTACAAGAAAGTCAGGAGGAGGACCAGGGTGCTGAAGTGGAAGACGAGGTGGTGGACGATGAAGTTACTGACCCAACCTGGCAAGGTGACATCGACATACAGAACGATGACAGCAGCACACACGGGGAGGGAGGCATATCACTATAACAGGCAGGAACAAGCAGTGTGGTGGTCAAAGACACAAGGCGGGAAACCGTTCAGCGGAACACCAACACAACGGAAGTTGCAAGTACAATTGTTAGGTCTTCCCAAGTCTGGTTCTTTTTTAAAAAATCTGAAGATAGCCCCAAAAAGGCCATTTGCACCATTTGCCAGGCCAGCATCAGCAGGGGTAGCAAAACTAGCAGTCTGACCATCATCAGCATGATCAGGCACATGACAGCAAAGCACCCGACTAAGTCGGACGAATGCCAGGGTCCAGAAACAGTGTCTGTGGGTGACACCACTGCTTGTTCCGCTGTTGTGTGTGCACGCCAATCCCCTGTCCTTGGCGCATGCAAAGATGCCTCCTGCCCTGCACCTGTCGTTGCACACTCTCAACTAGCACTATCAACAACCACGTCCACGTCCTTGTCCCAGCGCAGCGTTCAGTTGTCCCTGCCCCAGTGGTGGAACACAAGAGCAAATACGCAGCAAACGCCCCATAGGCCACACTACTAAATTCAGACATTTAGCGAATGCTTGCACTCGAAATGTTGTCTTTTAAGCCCATGGAGATGGAAGCTTTCTGCAACCTGATGGCAAGCACATGTCCCAGAACATTAGCCGTGCCCTCAACAACTCAGTTACTGGGAAGGTCCACCTAACCACGGACACATGGACAAGTGCTTGTGGGCAGGGACGGTACAACTTACTGATGACACACTGGGTTAATATAGTGAAACCTGGGACCCAGTAAGACCTTGGGACATAACACGTCCTCAAGATGCCCAGGATTGCGGGCCCTGGGTCAATCAGGGTTGCCCCCACATTCTACTGCTCCTGAAACTCCTCTTCCTCGTCTTCAGCCTATATCTCTGAAATTCCCACGTAAGTCAGAACCTGGAAGCACTGCAGCACTGCCTTGGCCAAGCGGCAACAGGCCGCCGGGAGTTGTGGACAGCTCTGAAAGAAAAGGCAGATCTGTGGCTGTCACCACTGAACCTACAGCCAGGCATGGTCGTGTGTGACAATGACTGGAACCTGGTGGCAGCTCTGAAGAAAGGTGGGTTCACACATGTACCATGCCTGACCCATGTGCTTAACCTCGTGGTTCAGCAGTTTCTCTAAACCTACCCAGATCTGTCGCAGATCTGCCGCATGTGTGCCCATTTTATAAAGTCAGCTCCAGCTTCTACCGCCCTTGCCCTGATTCAGCAGCGTTTGCAGCTTTCAGCTCACCGACTGGTGTGCGATGTCCCCATGCGTTGGAACTCAACCTTGCAGATGTTGGTAAGGATTTGTGAGCAGCATAGGGCAGTTGTTCAGTACCAGCTTGAAAATGTCCGTTGGTATTCAGGTCAGCCTCCACACATAAGAGCTGAGGAGTGGTCATGGATGTCAGACATCTGTGCCATACTCCAAAACTTTGAGGACTCCACCAAAATGGTGAGTGGCTATGACGCAATAATTAGCGTCACCATCCCGCTTCTCTGTATTCTGAAACGAACGCTGCTCACAATTAAAGAGGAGGCATTGTAGGTGGAGCACAATGAGATGGAGCAAGGAACTATACAGGGTGATTCCACACAGCCCAGCCTTATTTCATCGCAATGTGGATTGGGTGACAATGTGGAAGAAGAGGAGGAGGAAGAACCGGAGCTAGTTTCCTGTTCTATAGACCGTACTACCCGCACAACTGTCATACCGTCTGTTCAGTGTGGATGGCTTGAGGAGAAGGGAGAAGGAGGAGGAGGATGGGGACAAGAGCATGGTCAGTCGTCCTCTTGGTGAGGACACAGAAGTCTTGCCTGTTAGCAATCTGGCACACATGGCTGAGTTTATGTTCCACTGATTTTCCCGTGACCCTCGCGTTCTCCAAATTTAGGGTGACAGTCATTACTGGTTGGTGACACTTCTAGACCCACGCTACAAGGAGATCTTTCTATCTCTTATTCCCGCGGCGGACAGGTCTACTAAAATGGGGCAGTACCAGAAGGCCCTTGTTGCAGAATTATTAAAAAAATTCCCGTCTGAAAACGCTGGCGGCAGTAGTCGCACTTCCTTGGACAACCAAGGAGTACAGGCGAGAGAGACACGAATACAATCCAGCAGAGGCAGGGGAACACTGTCAAGGTTCTGGGACAGTTTTTTCAGACCCTCCCATTGCACAGGCCCTGATGCGTGGGATAGTCCCACAAGGAGGATTATACAAAGATGCTGAAGTAGTACCTTGCCGACCGTTCCAACATTCTCCATGATTCCTCTGTGCCTTATAATTATTGAGTATCCAAGCTGGACACGTGGCATGAACTGGCTCTCTACGCCTTGGAGGTCCTGGCCTGCCCTGCCGCCAGCGTTTTGTCAGAGCAGGTTTTAGTGCCGCTGGGGGAATTATAACTGATAGGCGAATCCGCCTATCAACTGATAATGCTGACAGGTTGATTTTTATCAAAATGAACAAGGGCTGGATTGGGCCAGACTTCTCAAAACCACCGAATGATAGCAGCGTAATACATTTCCTAATAATGAGAACATTTTTTTTCATGAGGCCCTCCTCTACATCTCTTGCAAGGGGCATTGAAGTTCCTCCAAATTTTTGGCAGCCCTTGCATTGACTGCAAAGGCAATAACAGTATGGGAGACCCATCTCCTAATAATTGGAAAAAAAATTAATAAGGCCCTTCTCTATGTCTCTTCCAAGGGGCATTGGAGTGCGTCCAAATTTATGGCAGCCGTTGCAGTCACTGCATATGCAAGATCAGTATGGGAGACCCGCTCCTTTATAATGAGAACATTTTGTTACTGAGGCCAACCACTTTGTGTCTTTAAATTGGTATTGGGGTATTTCCCAAATTTAAGCAGCTGTTATAGTCAATGTGACTCGCCCAGAGGGATATGGGGGGGTGACTCGGTACCCGGGCCTTGACCTTCTGTGGGATGTCACGGCAGTCGGCTCCCGGGCCCGTACCCTGGGGTCACTCTTTAAAAGGGGGTTTGTTAACAGTTTTGTCTCGTGACACCACCTGTCGTTCCCGGAAATGAGTACCGGCGCTGCTGCAGACCTCCGGGGGTGATGGGATGGCATATGGGATGTTTTCTGCTCCCCACAGGCGGAGCGGGCCGCCGGGGCAGAGTTGATGAAAGGGAAGCAGGTGAGAGATGGCCCAGTAGGGTCAAGAGGAATGACGGACACGCACACAGGGGATTCGCTTCAGTACCTTTACAGGTGTAACAGCAGGTATGGTCCAGGGTACCTATTAGGAAGAGTGCACTTCTGGACTCTCCCCAGTGAGCGGGTAATAGGCCTCCTGGTCCGTTTCTTCCTTTCTCTAAAGCTTCTGGCCAGCCTGGAACTAGGCCTAGCTTCTATGCTGTTTCACTCTCTCACCTTTCTGCTTGTAGTAGAACTTTTCTTTGGCTACCACTATCCCTGGATGCTGGGGCCTTCGTGGTTCCTAGTTCTGTAAAATGATGGTAGCTTCAGGTTGACCAGGGATTTAGAATCCTCCTGGTATACCGGTTATTCCTACTGGGCGTAGAGGACCCTGTAGGCGCGGACTCGGTGTTCGGCTTGTGTTTTGGGGTGAGCTTCAGATGCTCCTCTGCCCCCATAACTCCTCTCACTCTTCTCCTTGCCTCCGGCCACGCTCTAGGCCCTGAGGCTTCAGCAGGTGCTTTAGGCCCTGGCTGGCCCTCAGCACAGCAGCTCACATGCTGCTTCTTTACTGATCTCTGTGCCAGCACACACTCTGACTGCCTAACTCCACCCTCCAGTATATAAATCCCTAACAGGCTCCCTCTGGTGGTATGAGGTGGAAGGGTGGAGGTGTCTGTTATGTAATGAGGGCCTCTTGTGGGGAAGTCCATCCATGTACCCTTTTGGGTCCTGTGGTACCTGTAATAGCAGGGTGCCACAAATGTATATGCAATAACGGTATAGCAGAACTGCTCCTTTCTAATGGGAACATGTTGTTACTGAGGCCCTCCTCTATGTGTCTTTAAATTGGTTATGGGGTTTTTCCCAAATTTAGGCAGCCATTGTAGTTACTGCATATGGAATAACTGTACAGCTGAACCATTCCTTTCTAATGGGAAAATGTCGTTACTGAGGCCCACCTCTATGTGTCTTCACATTGGTACTGGGTATATTCCAAATTTAGGCGGCCATTGTAGTCACTGCATATGCAATAACTTTATAGCAGAACTGCTCCTTTCTAATGGAAACATTTTGCTACTGAGGCCCTCCTCTATGTGTCTTTAAATTGGTCCTGGGGTATTTCCCAAACTTAGGCAGCCGTTGTAGTCACTACATATGCAATAACTGTATAGCAGAACTGCTCCTTTGTAATTGGAACAATGTTGTTGCAAAGGCCCTCCTCTATGTGTCTTCAAATTGGTGTTGGGGTATTTCACAAATTTAGGCAGCCCTTGCATTCACAGCATGGGCATTACCACTATAGGAGAGACACTCCTTTATAATAGGAACATTTTTTTACTGAGACCCTCCTCTATGTCTTTTCAAAGGGGTATTTGGGTGCATTCAAATTTTTGTCAGCCCTTGCAGTCACTGCATACGCAATAACAGTATAGGAGACCAACTCTTTAATAATGGGAACAACAAAGCAGAGCTGGCTAATGACACTATAACAATAGTGGGGGCCGACTGCTGGCCCTTTAACAATTGTAAGGAACGCCTGGTGGCCCTATAAAAATAGGCTTTGTGACTTTCAGTAGTCCCTCCTTCAGAAATGAAACACTATGTGTCTGATTATATCTCACACACCACATGGGAAGATAAGGTTGTAAAATGTTAAAATGACATTTACTGGTGAGGGTTTTTTTCACAGTTGAAAGCAATGCAAAAGTGGAAAAATGCATCAAAAACACTACGTGTGAATATAGCCCAAGGTGTGGAGGAGCATTTTTGTTTTTGGTTATTTATTTTGCCTTTATATACAAGTCATTACCCTGGAAAGGATGTTCCTTAACATTTTTCCCTGGAAAATCCATTTTGGTTTTGTTTTTGTATGTTTTATTGTGAGTCTGTAAAAGTGGTGTAATACTCTGACCACGTTGCTGACAGCAGTGACCTGGGAGTCAGAAATGCTTCCAGGGGTCTTCCCCATGCTGTCCCCATGTCATTTGACCACTGTTCCCGTCGATTTGGGCAGTTTTAAGGGCCTCTGCAGACCGCTGGGGGGAGCCGCCTGAAAAATGCTGGAGTTTCCCATAGACTTACATTGGGCTCGTTACCCGGACCGAGCACCCGAGTATTCCAATGTGCTCGACCTGAGCATCGAGCATTTTAGTGCTTGCCCATCACTAGTTCTATTACCATTTACTGATTTACTTGCTGTAGGTTATATGCTTATTTGTGTATTTTTCTTTTTTTATGGGTTTTGCCTGTGAAATGTCCACAGTGTGAATGTGCACTTACACTTTGCATGTATACCAGCTTATAGTCCAGATCAGTGTTTTATTTTTGCTCTAATCTCTTGTATTTTGTACAAACAGGAATATGGCCCCCCCTTCGGAGCTAAATATTCCATGTGTATAGCTTTCCATGGGAGGGTGTCTCAGTCTGGCCCTGTTCTGCTCTACCCTTATTCACATTGACATCGTTTGACCCAAAGTGAGGTTTGAATACTAGAGACAGGTTGGAACCGTCCAGATGAATGCACTGTGTCATGGTAGAATGGCTTTTATGCGTTTTTATCTATATAGCGTTAACTAAGTACCCAATGTTATTTACATGCACTATTACCATTTACTGATTTACTTGCTTTAAGGAATATATGCTCATTTTTGTGGCTTTTTTTCTCAGATTTTGCCTATGAAATGTCCAGCTTAGTTTTTTGGTTTTGCTATAATCTCTGTATAAGTGTATTTTGCAGCACGGTGGCTCAGTGGTTAGCACTGTACGGTGGTTCAGTGGTTAGCACTGCAGCCTTGCAGCGCTGGTGTCCTGGGTTCAAATCCCACCAAGGAAAACATCTGCAAGGAGTTTGTATCTTCTCCCTGTGTTTTTGTGGATTTCCTCTGTATTCTCCGATTTCCTCCCACTCTCCAAAGACATACAGATAGGGGACCTAGATTGTGAGCCCCAATGGGGACAGCGACGATATTGTCTGAATTGTAAAGCGCTGCGGAATATGTTGGCGCTATATAAATAAAAAGATTATTATTATTAAACATACATTGTTTGTCCTTTCTTTCATAAAGCGCAGCACATTTTCCAGTTTCTTCCAAGTGTATGTATGCAGACACCCAGTAATTTTAGACACCTGAGGAGACTCTCTAAAGATCAGACAAACAAAACTGTGTGATTGCGAAGGGTTTGTCATAGATGTAATTGTAAAATCTACAAGCCATTTCATAGTTAATAGTGAATATTGAAACAAGGCTATGACCTACAGATGACCCTGGTGCAAGGGGACCCCTTACGTGAACAGGTAATTAATGTTATGCACACGCCCGGGCTAAGCGGCGTGTGCGTGTGATTGGTAGTGATTCCACTGGACCGTGCCGGAGAGTGAATGCCTGGAGGGGCGTGACTAGGTATTCACCCGATCCGACCAGGGTCGCACGACGGCATACGACGCCAGTGCACCAAGGAGGAACCGAGCAGAGGGACCAGGTGCTACTCCAGGACAGACCCCGGACACGGCTGTTGACCCACACAGGGGAATACAGGAACAGGCTGGTAGGCTGGCACACAGACTGGTGGGTATAGGCAGGCACGACTGGTATGCAGGCAGGCGGGTATGCAGGCAGGGGGGTAAAGACAAGCACAGCTAGAGTGCAGACAGGGAGGCACTAGCAGGTAGGAACACAGGCGGGATAGGACCCAGTACACACCGGGACTCAGGAACAATACAGGCAGAGGGTTACAGGCAAGCTCAGCTAGAGTGCAGACAAGGCTGAGCAGGGAGGACAGGGCTCTGTTCACACGGAACAGACAGGAAGGGAAAGACAGAGCCAGATACTCACACAGTACTTGCAGAGACAACAAGCAGGAGTTAGGTACGAGTTCAGACTCTGCAGAAAAAGGAAGGGAACGGACATAGAGGCAAAACAGGTAAAAGACAGGAGAGAGTTCAGACTGGAACTGAGTGTACGGAGGAGACCGACACTGCAGAGGGATACAGGAGCGGGTCTGGGAATACGGCCCCCAGAGAGGCGGAACGAACAGGCAAGGAGCGTGTTCAGACAGGACAGACCAGACACAGGAGCGGGTCTAGGAAATCGGCCACTAAAAGGCGGAACGAACAGGCAAGGAGCGTGTTCAGACAGGACAGACCAGACACAGGAGCGGGTCTAGGAAATCGGCCACTAGAAGGCGAGAGGAACAGGCTAGGAGCGAGTTCAGACAGGTCAGACAAGATACAGGAACGGGTCTAGGTAATCGGCCCCTAGAAGGCAGGAGGAATAGGCTAGGAGCGTGTTCAGACAGGACAGACAAGAGAACACAGAAAGGACTCAGTTCAGACACGGGAGCTGATACCGCAAAGCAGGAGACATACAGGACTCAGTTCAGACACGGGAACTGATACAAAAAGCAGGAGACAAGAGACGGGACCTGGCACCTTCAGAGTGCAAGCACACACTGAAGGAAACACTATGCTCAGGCAGGGATAGAAGGGAGCTGCTGAGCTATATACCAAGTGACAGACAGCAATAGGCTGAGGACGCACAAGGGGTGTGACCCACAGCAGGTACAAAAAGCAGGAAGTGATCGGGCGCCGCCCTTAAGCAGCAGAAACAGACACAAACAGACAGCATGGAGGGAAGCCAGAGAGACATTCTGGACAGGAGATCAAGTGCGCCCTCTTGCACAGTGGGAGATGGACCACCATGCAAGGACGCCGCCAGGTATGTTACAGTACCTCCCCCCTTACGCCCCCTCTTCTTCAGGCCTGCCAGAATCTTCCGCAGGGAATTCGAGGACCAGTCGTTCACTGGGTTGGAGGGGGACAGAGACTTAAGGGTAATCTCTGCTTCGAGGTACATCTTGTCAAGCTCACAGGAAGAAATAGACGGGTTATCAGGTACATAATGAGGAAAAGTCACTGTCTCTTTGTTATCTGGTGGTATCCCGGAGGATTCAGGAAACAACTGGAGGTCCTCCGCCGGGTCAGAAGAGTGCAGAGGCTCAGAGAAAACAACTGCTTCAGAGTACACTAGGTCGGACTCACTGGAGGAAGCAGGCGAGGTATCGGGTACCGAGTATAGGAAAGTCTCTGTCCATTCACCACCAGGTGGCACCCCGAAGGGTTCTGGAGACAGCTGGCGGTCCTCCGCCTGGTCAGAGGGGTGTAGAGACTCACGGGTAACCTCTGCTTCAGAGTACACTAGGTCGGACTCACTGGACGAAGCAAGCGAGGTATCAGATCCAGGATATAGGAAAGTCTCTGTCCATTCACCACCAGGTGGCACCCCGAAGGATTCTGAACACAACTGGAGGTCCTCCGCCTGGTCGGAGGGGTGTAGAGACTCAGGAGTAACCTCTGCTTCGGAGTACACTAGGTTGGACTCACTGGACGAAGCGAGCGAGGTATCAGGTACAGAGTATAGGAGAGTCTCTGTCCTTTCGCTACCAGGTAGCACCCCGAAGGGTTCAGGAGACAACTGGAGATCCTCCGCCTGGTCGGAGGGGTGTAGAGACTCGGAGGTAACTACCACTTTGGGGTACCCATTGTCAGGCTCACAGGACGAAGCGGACAAAGTATTGAGTACCGGGTGTAGAGAAGTCTCTCTCCATTTGTCATCGAGTGGTATCCCGGAGGGTTCAGGAGGCAACAGGGGATCCTCCGCCAGGTAGTAGAGGTGCACAGACTCTGAGGTAACCACAGCTTTGGAGCATCCTTGGACATGCACACCGGTTAAAGAGAGAGAAGCATCTGATGCCGGGTGCAGGAAGTTCTCCTGTGTGGAGTCTGGATGGGCAGAAGTCTCTTCAGCCAGGAGAACTGGTGCACTACCCACGCACATTACCCATTGGGGTTTCTCCGGGATACAGGGAGATGAAGCTTCAGTAGGGACTTCAAGGTTGGGGTCAGGAGGTCTCAGGGAGGACAGACCCTGGCGTGACGGCTTGCCTCTAAGTCTAGCACGTCTGGACTGCCTCTTGAGGTTGAGAGAAGTATTCCGGAAAGCGTAGTCACCCTGTGAGGATTCTGGGTGGGCAGTAGTCTCATTGGGCTGGAGGACTATTGCGCTACCCACACACATTACCCGTCGGGGCTGCTCCGGGATATTGGGAAGTGAAGCTTCAGCAGGGGCTTCAGAGTTAGGGTCCTCGAAGACCATACGAAAGGCCACCAGGAAGGCCTGCAGGTCAAGGATGACAGGATCCCATGCTTCCCATAGAGGGGTGACCCATTTCAAGGCATCACCCGCTAGGTAGTCAATCATAAAGGCCACTTTAGCCCAATCGGAAGGAAAATAGAGAGGGTAGGCCTTAAAGTGTAGCATGCATTGCTCCACAAATGCACGACACTGTCTTGGATCCCCATAGTAACGTGGCGGATCCGCAGGAACGAGAGCTGATAGATCCATCTGGACGGGTGCGTAATTCGCCTGGAACTCAGCTAAAGGGGGAAAAAAAAATTTATTTATTTATTTTAATGCATGTATTCGCTGGAAAAACTTCTCAAAGAGCGAAGGCCATGGGGCTCAACGGGAACCATGGCCTGAGCATGCTGTTATGCACACGCCCGGGCTAAGCGGCGTGTGCGTGTGATTGGTAGTGATTCCACTGGACCGTGCCGGAGAGTGAATGCCTGGAGGGGCGTGACTAGGTATTCACCCGATCCGACCAGGGTCGCACGACGGCATACGACGCCAGTGCACCAAGGAGGAACCGAGCAGAGGGACCAGGTGCTACTCCAGGACAGACCCCGGACACGGCTGTTGACCCACACAGGGGAATACAGGAACAGGCTGGTAGGCTGGCACACAGACTGGTGGGTATAGGCAGGCACGACTGGTATGCAGGCAGGCGGGTATGCAGGCAGGGGGGTAAAGACAAGCACAGCTAGAGTGCAGACAGGGAGGCACTAGCAGGTAGGAACACAGGCGGGATAGGACCCAGTACACACCGGGACTCAGGAACAATACAGGCAGAGGATTACAGGCAAGCTCAGCTAGAGTGCAGACAAGGCTGAGCAGGGAGGACAGGGCTCTGTTCACACGGAACAGACAGGAAGGGAAAGACAGAGCCAGATACTCACACAGTACTTGCAGAGACAACAAGCAGGAGTTAGGTACGAGTTCAGACTCTGCAGAAAAAGGAAGGGAACGGACATAGAGGCAAAACAGGTAAAAGACAGGAGAGAGTTCAGACTGGAACTGAGTGTACGGAGGAGACCGACACTGCAGAGGGATACAGGAGCGGGTCTGGGAATACGGCCCCCAGAGAGGCGGAACGAACAGGCAAGGAGCGTGTTCAGACAGGACAGACCAGACACAGGAGCGGGTCTAGGAAATCGGCCACTAAAAGGCGGAACGAACAGGCAAGGAGCGTGTTCAGACAGGACAGACCAGACACAGGAGCGGGTCTAGGAAATCGGCCACTAGAAGGCGAGAGGAACAGGCTAGGAGCGAGTTCAGACAGGTCAGACAAGATACAGGAACGGGTCTAGGTAATCGGCCCCTAGAAGGCAGGAGGAACAGGCTAGGAGCGTGTTCAGACAGGACAGACAAGAGAACACAGAAAGGACTCAGTTCAGACACGGGAGCTGATACCGCAAAGCAGGAGACATACAGGACTCAGTTCAGACACGGGAACTGATACAAAAAGCAGGAGACAAGAGACGGGACCTGGCACCTTCAGAGTGCAAGCACACACTGAAGGAAACACTATGCTCAGGCAGGGATAGAAGGGAGCTGCTGAGCTATATACCAAGTGACATACAGCAATAGGCTGAGGACGCACAAGGGGTGTGACCCACAGCAGGTACAAAAAGCAGGAAGTGATCGGGCGCCGCCCTTAAGCAGCAGAAACAGACACAAACAGACAGCATGGAGGGAAGCCAGAGAGACATTCTGGACAGGAGATCAAGTGCGCCCTCTTGCACAGTGGGAGATGGACCACCATGCAAGGACGCCGCCAGGTATGTTACAATTAAAGAGGATTATCTGTTTGCTCACAGACTAGGCAGGGCTGACAGATTTATGGCCGGTGAAGATAAATTTTCACCTCTAGCCTCAATGTAACCAGAAAGGCAAGAAGATAGCTTATTTAACACATCAGTTATAAATATTGAGATTTTTATGAACAGCATAGACATGACAGATATAAGAGTCATATTTTCCGAGTGGCAAACATAAAGTTTAATTTTACATCACTGGGCGGTTGCGGCAACAGCTCCAAATTAATATTGGGCAGATGGATGACGATATGTATGCCATGTTCCCTCTCTATGAATAGATAAAATCGTGATAGGAAACAAAGCAGAAATATCTACCGCCTGAGACCTCCATGGGCAAAGATGTCGTAGAAGTTGTGAATCCCATAATTTTGTAAAAAGACATAGCCACATCCCATGACCAGCCCAGTTATTAGTCACCAGATGGGAGGCATGTCGCTGTGACTTGTGTTAATAAAATCATATGCCAAACTATAAAAAATTGTCAGTCCTGGGAGACACAGTGTGCTGTGGTTCTGTAGCGTTAATCCCACAAAAACAAAGAGATCCCCTTTCAGAAGAGTCTAAGAGTCAGAGCCAACCCAGCAATATCAGGTTTAGTACATTTCTTCTGTTGATCCTTTTTTCTTTATTCAATTGTTTATAATTAAGGAAGAGTGAATGTGATCGATAATACTCAGATATCATTCGAGTATCTGGGTTCTCGAATATGCTCGGCACTCGGTGAGCTTTGGCCGGTGCATGGATTTAAAGCTTGAATCTCTGCCCCACATGTTTGGATCCTGCTACACAGCCAATAAACTTGCGGGGATTGCCCGGCATTCACTGTAATGCGGTAGCCATCTTGGTAGTGGCATTACTGTGATTGGCTGGCCTTACTACATCATCAGGGGTTATAAAAGAACAGGTGCCGCCTCGCTCGGCACACTAACACCAATGTAAACCTCAGGGACAGATCTTATTGGAGAGCGAGGGTGGTTGTCCAGGCTAGTGTGTGCACAGTTTAACGAATCAGAGTCCTCTAGTGTTGATACTGGTGTCCTGCTGAACCATCATACTAACAGTCCTTCTAAGGGCTAATCCTGTGCTTTACTGACTGTATCAGATACATTCTCCATTTAGCCTAGGGAGGGAGTTACATTTTTGGTTGTATATAACACTCCAAAAAGCATTCAAATTTTTTTCTGGATTCAATTAGCCATCCATAGAGTATTACATGCTTTGTGTTACATTTCGTTGGTATTTAACACTTCAAAAAAGCGCTCAATAATGATATTATAATAGTAATAATCTTTAAATATTTAGCGCCAACATATTCTGCAACAATTCAAAGGTTGATGCACAACAGTTATAAGCAACAGTTAAAGATAATACAATAATTAAAGCAACAATAATGACCACCCTGCTGGTAAGAGCTTACAATCTACAATGAGGTGGGGGTGACACAAAGTACAGTGGATTATTTACAAGGATGGTCCAGCCATCTTGAAGGAATGGGGGATAGATAAAGGCTGCATGAGTTCATCACCATCCAGTTTCTGTAGTGCTTTCATCTGCGGTGAAGTTTGATGGAGAATTATGCTCAGAGAACTAGTGAATGGGCTATATATAAAGGGACTTTGATTAGGGAACATGATAGGCCACCCTAAACAGATGTGTTTTTAGGGAACACCTAAAACCGTGTAAGTTATGGTTCATCTTAATTTCTTGGGGTAGAGCATTCCAAAGAATAGGTGCAATTCAGGAGAAGTCTTGGAGCCGGGAATGGGGGGTACGGATTAGTGCAGATGTTAGTCGAAAATCGCTTGAAGAGTGTAGAGAACGTGTAGGCAGATAAAAAGAAATGAGGGAAGAGATGTAGGGGGTGCCGTGCTGTGGAGAGCTTTGTGGCTGAGAACAAGCAATTTGAATTGGATCCTACAATGTATTGGCAGCCAGTCCAATGACTGGCACAGTGGGTAAGCGTCCGAGTAACGATTAGCCAGATAGATGACCCTGGCTGCTGCATTAAGGATGGACTGGAGAGGGGAAAGTCGAGTGAGGGGGGGCAATTAATAAATAGTTACAGTAGTCAAAGCAGGAGTGGATGAGGGCAACAGTGAGGTTATGTTTTGCTTCCATGGTGAGACTGGGGCGGATTCTAGAGATGTTCTTCAGGTCCTAGCGGCAAGAGCGGGCAAGAGATTGTATATGGGAGGTGAAGGAAAGATTGATGTCAAACTTAATACCCAGACAACGAGCCTGCTGGCTCGGCATTATTGTGGTGCCACATACGGAGAGGGGGATGTCAGATTTACAGAGGTTAGTATATGGTGGAAGCAGAAGAAGTTCAGTTTTGGAAGGTTGAGTTTCAGATAGAAAGCGGACATCATGTTGGAAACTGTGGATAAACAGTCACTGGTGTTCTGTAGTACACTGGGGGTAATGTCAGGGGATGAAGTGTATAGTTGTGTGTCATCAGCATAAAGATGTAACTGAAAGCCAAATTTGCTGATTGTCTGTCCAATTGGGGACGTGTAGAGAGAGAAGAGAACCAAGAGAGAGTACTGTCCTTTATGCCAATTGAGTGGCGTATAGAGAGTGGGAGATGGTGGTCAATAGTGTCGAAAGCAGCAGAGAGGTCAAGAAGAATAAGCAGAGTAGTCGCCGTTACATTTTGCTGTCAAAAGGTCATTGGTCACTTTGATGAGTAAAGTTTATGTAGATTTCAGGGGGCAAAAGCTAGACTATGATGGATCTAGAAGAGTGTATATAGAGAGATAACGGGTAAGGCAGGAGAAGACCAGGCACTCCAAGAGTTTAGAGATGAAAGAGAGATTGGAAACTGGTTTGTAGTTGTTTGTGCAGGATGGGTCAAGAGAGGGTTTGTTTTAATAATAGATTTATGATAGAGTGTTTGAAGGAGGAGAGGAAGATACCAGAAGAGAGGGACAGATTGAAGATTTCAGTTAGGTGAGTAGTGACAACTGGAGAGAGAGACTGGAGTAGGTGTGAGGGAATGGGGTCAGTAGTGCATGTAGTAGAACGAGCGGAAGAACGAAGCCTGGAGACTTCTTCTTCTTTTGTGACTGAGTCACATATGGAGAGTGAGCCAGAGGAGATATGGGGAGGGATGGGAGTCATGGCACTTGGTAGCTGGGAGCTGATTTCCCGACGGATATTCTCTATTTTCTCCATGAAGTAGGAGGTTAGATTCTCAGCACAAATGTCCATGATTGACTACTGCAACCTCCTGCTCTGTGGCCTCCCTTCCAACACTTTCACACCTCACTCTCTGCTGCCCGACTAATCCACCTGTCTCCCCGCTATTCCCTGACCTCTCCTCTCTGTCAATCTCTTCACTGGCTCCCCATTGCCCAGAGACTCCAGTTCAAAACCCTAACCATGACATACAAAGCCATTCACAACCTGTCTCCTCCATATGTCTCTGACCTAGTCTCCCGTTACATACCCGCACGCAACCTCAGATCCTCACAAGATCTCCTTCTCTACTCCCCTCTAATCTCCTCCTCTCACAATCGCATACAAGATTTCTCCCGTTCTTCCCCTCTTCTCTGGAACTCTCTACCCCAACACATCAGACTCTCGTCGACCGTGGAAACCTTCAAAAAGAGCCTGAAGACCCACCTCTTCAGACAAGCCTACAACCTGCAGTAACCACTGCTCCACCATACTGCTGCACAGCCAGCTCTACCCTCACCTACTGTATCCTCACCCATCCCTTGTAGATTGTGAGCCCTCGCGGGCAGGGTCGTCGCTCCTCCTGTACCAGTCGCTCTCACATTGTGTTCAAGATTATTGTAACTGTTCTTGTATGTATACCCCTTTTTAACATGTAAAGTGCCATGGAATAAATGGCGCTATAATAATAAATAATAATAATAATAATGATAGGGGCACGCACTTTAGGACTGAGGAGGAAGTGACAGGTATCGAAGAATTTTTGTTGGGTTGTTGGATAGTGCAGCAATCAGGGTGGTGAAGTAGGTCTGTTTGGCGAGGTGAAGGGCAGAGTTATAGGTTCTTAACATAAACTTATAGTAGATAAAGTTTTCTGTTGTGCGAATTTTCCTCCATAGGTGTTCGGCACTGTGATGAACCTGTAGCCGCCATCTTGGTAATGATAAATCATATCCAGGGATGGCCACACTTCAGCAGCCCCCACCCTTGGGACCTTCTGTTAAAACGTCAACTAGATAGTTTCCCCCCACCCAGGCTCCTGTAAGATAAGAAGCCCCGGGGCCTACTTAACACTTGAATGCTAGGAGCTTCAAAGACTTCGAGAGGAAACACAGCCAGCAGGGGGGGGGTGCTTCGTCTATCTGTACCTGACCATTTGTCCCATAGGACTAGTTTCTTTGTCTGTCACAGGCATGGAGGCATAAGATATAGAAACATGAAAAGTACACGCATGTTGCGTGGGATGGGCCAATAAAAAAATATCACGGCGTCCCGGAGCCATTGCGCACACAAGCCTCCGCGGTAGACGTTTGTACGTGCTCTGGAAGCCAAGATATAGCGCTGAGCCATTCCTGAGGACCGTATGGTATCATAATTGATATCAAAAGGTCGGTTACGGCGGCCCGAATCCATGGGAACCCCTGGGGGTATCCTGAGACCATCCCAGAAGAAGTTATTGGGTTCCTTAGAATTTGGGCTTCTGATCGAAGTTAGACCTGAGGGTGGAGACTGAGTCAGCTGACCTCACCAGCAGTGGGCGGGACGGGGCAGGTAAGATAGCAGGACAGACAAGAGACAAGTCAGTCTTGACCCAAGAGTGGGGTGCTGAACATCTGAGCACCAGCTGAGGCCACCAAGGGGAGGAGCAGTTTGACCATGCGGTGGTAGGCCTCAGCCTGTAACAAAGAACCGTGCCTGCGACCGCAGAATCCTCTCCCTGCGTCACAAGAGAATCAAGAAACCGGTAACTGATATGCTGTGGTGATTCTGTGTGTTGTATTCCATTGTTGTATAGTTTAGCCTGACCTTATACCTGTGTATATTTAGTTGTATATCGTGTATCTAGTGTATTATTATAATCAATTACCTCAAGTAATTGTGGGCCTGCCTTTTATTCTGCATAACGAACGCACGTCCGTGTGAGCTCGGCTCAAGCCAAAAACGCTACCCAGGGTTGGTTCCTGACCCGATATAGGCCCATTCACGGACTGGGCGTATATCTAAAATAGGGACTGGTGGCAGCATACCAACTGGGGATTGGGGAAGGCTGGTAGTGACGGTCGGAGGTTCAGATATATATATTCCTGGCGCGGCCAAGGAAGATATATATACCACCCTCACTACAGAGGGCCCCGATACCCAGTAGGTTACAGGACAGTCTCTCTGGCGACCGCTTATCCTAGGTGCAGTTCCTTGACTGACCTGAGGCTAAGAGGGCGCTAGCGAGTTGTGCTGTGTAGTGACGTTACGGTTTAGTGACGTTGAAGGGGAACACTCTACCGTGTTCCCTGCGCTGGTTGCAGCTTCCTGGCACTACTTTCTCTAGGTGCAGTACCTTGACTGACTTGAGAGGTAAGGGGGCGCCAGAGAGCTGCACCCACCGGCCGGCTTTCATCACATTGGTGGCAGAGCGGTGGGATTGCAGAATAATAGTGTTGTGGGACCCCTACTCCCAGGCACTAAAGACTGCCAGTGGTAACTTCCACTGCTGGAGTCTTAAGGTCAGCCCAACGTTAGACGGTCAGGCTAAAAGTATAACAAGGTGTGTGCAAACTCAGGGTTGCAGCGGTGTCGGTTACCAAGATGGCAGACGGCACCAGGAGCAAGACCCTGCAGGAGGCTAATGCTACGGTCCGTGTGGCAGGAGGGGAGGACATTGTTACTCATGGCGAGGAGGAGTCCAGCCCGGGCACCTCAGGGAGCCAGTCCCCAGTATACGGTCCCGCAGTGGGCTGCCCACCACCTACCCAGCCCAGCCTGTCCAGATCACAAGCCCTTTTACAAGCGGCTATGGCAAGTCTCCAGTCTCATGGCGATGCCGTCTACAAAACCCTCCTGGCAGCATCAGAGAAGGCAGCGGAGGAGGAGCGCGAAGCTGCGGAGTGCCGGGAGGCTGCGGAGCGTGCAGAGCGAGCTGCGGAGCGCCAGCACCAACTGGACCTGGCCCAGCGGGGGCTTCCGCTAGAGCAACCAACCCATCAGGAGACCAAGTCGTCCAAAGTCCGAGCTGAGGACTTCCCTCTACTGGAGAAGGATGGGGACCTGGACTCCTTTCTGGTGGCATTTGAACGGACCTGTCTTCAGCACCATCTGGCCCGGGATCAGTGGGCCAGATACCTGACCCCCCGTTTGAGGGGTAAGTCCCTGGATGCCTTGGGGGACTTACCTGCCGGGGAGGTACAGAACTACGACTGCATCAAGCGGGCCCTGATCCGGCAGTACAACCTCACTCCCGAGTCGTACCGCCAGAAGTTCCGGAGCCTGCCGCGTGGCCCCAAGGACACCTGGACCGATCATATGCGGGCGCTGTTGAGAGCCGCAGAGCACTGGACCTCGGGTCTAGCGCTTACTACCCGCCAGGAGGTCCAGGAACTGTTCGTCACGGAGCAGTTCTTGTGGAACTGCCCAGAGGACCTCCGACAGTTCCTCCGTGACCGAAAACCAACAGGGGCTTCTGCTACAGCCGCCCTGGCAGACGAGTATGCCAATAACAGGGCGCCTGAGCTGAAGAAGTCTGCCAGCAGCACCTGGAGAGGGGGTAAGCCCAATCATGCCCCTGTTTCCCCGGCCCCTAGAACACAAGGGGTGTATCCCCCTGTTGCCCTCTCCAGGCAAGGACCAGACGTAAGACGTTGTCATCTATGCAACAAACCAGGACACTTTAGGGCTGAGTGTCCCCAGCGCCAAAAGACCCCATCCCAGTCCCAGAGAGCGCCCAATGTTTTGTGTGTGGGAGGGGGTGGTGGTAGGTCCCTGGACAACATCCAACCCGTCACCATAGGCCGTTCTGCGGTCATGGGACTGCGGTACACTGGCGCTGAACGAACACTGGTACGGCCTGAGGTGGTGTCCCCCCAGGACTTGGTACCAGGAAAGACTCTTTCCGTCTCCGGGGTTGGAGGCGTGGAGCCGGCCCTTCCCGTTGCCATGGTGTATTTGGACTGGGGTGCCGGGAGGGGGATGCGGGAGGTGGGAGTAACGCCAAATATTCCCGCAAATGTTTTATTAGGGACCGACTTGGGGCGTCTAGTATCGCAGTATGTACCCTCTGAACCCCCAAGTTCGGCCCCCCAAGAGTGTATTGATTTGTCTGCTGCTAATGCCAACCATGTTGTATGTAGTGTGCGTCCTGCTGAGGAGGAGGGAGTGAAACCTGAGGGTAACACCTGCACAGACACAACACAAACAGGGTTAGTGAAAGCAGGTGGGGAGTGTGGGGATGCCCGCAGAGGTGCTCAGCCGGCGTGCCGTGACCTCTTGTCCTCCGGTGAGGGAGGGGGCGGGCAGGATTCTGTAGAGGGAAGCTCAGGGATGGAGAGGGGGGCAGCTACCGGCAGTGTAGGGCTCCCAGGGGTATCCAGGCTGCTGAGTATAGGCCCACTGCAGGGGGAGGAACAGGCCATGGGGGGTGGGGGTGTCCCAAGAGAGGAGCCGCCAGGTAAGACCCCAGGGCAGGAGTTCCCCACATCCGAGATGTCCAAAGCCTAGGAAGCCTGCCTGATCGGGCGGCTTGGTCAGAAACAGAGGGGAAGCGGGCACTACCCACGGTCACAGCGGTCATAGCCGCTGTCACCAGGAGTGGGAGCGCCGGAGCCCAAGGAGCCTTGCAGAGGTCCGACGGCTTCCCCACTTCTGACCAAGTGTCTGCCGGGTCAGACAGCGGCCAGGTGACATGCCCGGAGGGGCTGACAGAGGATGTGGCAGTTTCGTCGATTCTGGCCACATCAAGTCAGGAATTTCAGGCTGCGTTGGAAGCAGACGACAGCCTGAAAGCTCTCAAGGAACAGGCGGCACAGCCTCCCATGGAGTCAGACTGCGAGCGGGTGGTCTGGGACCAGGGACGGCTGTACCGGGTAACGGTCCAGCAGGGTTCACCGGAGGCGTGGCCCAGGGACCGACAGTTAGTGGTACCCTATCCGTTCAGGGCGGAATTGTTGCGGGTCGCACACGAGATTCCGATGGCCGGACACCTAGGGATCGCTAAAACCAAGGCCAGGATAGCTCAGCATTTCTACTGGCCTGGGATGGGAGCCGCGGTGGGTGCCTACTGCCGTTCGTGTGACACCTGTCAGAGGGTGGGGAAGGCGGGGCCGCTCCCCAAAGCCCCACTGGTAACTCTGCCAATCATCGAAGAGCCTTTCTCGAGGGTCGCTGTGGATCTTATTGGACCTCTGTCCACTCCCAGCCACTCCGGGAAATGCTTCATACTCACGGTAGTGGACTATGCCACCCGGTACCCGGAAGCGGTAGCTTTGTCGTCCATTCGGGCCGACAAGGTGGCTACCGCCTTACTGGAGATCTTCTCCAGAGTGGGTTTCCCCCAGGAAATGCTCACCGACCGAGGGACCCAGTTCATGTCGCGGCTGATGGAGTCCCTCTGTAAGCAAATGCAGGTGCAACATCTGGTGGCCAGCCCGTATCACCCACAGACTAATGGCCTGTGTGAGCGGTTCAATGGCACCTTAAAGCAGATGCTTAAGATGTTGGTCGACTCCCACGGGAGAGACTGGGAGCGTTACCTCCCACACCTCCTATTTGCTTACCGGGAGGTTCCGCAGGCCTCAACGGGGTTCTCCCCCTTTGAGCTCCTGTACGGGCGACGGGTACGGGGCCCCCTGGCTCTGGTGAAGGAAGTATGGGAAGGGGATTTGGCCACCCCCGAGGTGTCGGTCATCGAGTATGTCGTGCGCCACCGGGACAGGATGATGGCCTTGGCAAAGCTGGTGCAGGACAATATGGCCCAGGCCCAGGCCGACCAGAAGCGGTGGTACGACCAGAATGCTTGTGAGAGGACCTACCAGGTGGGTCAAAAGGTGTGGGTACTGGTCCCCGTACCACAGAACAAGCTTCAGGCAGCCTGGGAAGGTCCCTACTTCGTGCACCAGAAACTCAACGCCGTCACCTATCTGGTCACCCTGGATCACGCCCGTGGAAGGAGGAAGGCCTTCCACGTGAACATGATGAAGGCTCATCATGAGCGGGAAGCGACTGCCCACCCAGTGTGCAACCTTCCCGAGGAAGGAGAGGTAGAAACCCTCCTGGATCTGCTCACCCAAGCCAAGGCGGGTGGGTCCATCGAGGATGTGGGGGTTGGCCACCAGCTCACGGAGGACCAACGGTCCCAGCTGGGGACCACCCTGCACCCCTTCCGGGAGCTGTTCAGCAGCCTGCCCGGAAGGACTGAGATGGCTGTCCACGACGTGGACACTGGCGATCACCCGCCGATCCGGCGTTCAGCATATCGGGTCTCTTTCGAGGTGCAGGGAAACATGCGCCAAGAGATAGACGAGATGCTGAAGCTGGGGGTGATCCAGGCATCCAGCAGCGCGTGGGCCTCGCCTGTAGTCCTCGTACCAAAGAAGGACCGAACTACACGGTTCTGCGTGGACTACCGGGGGCTCAACGCTGTAACGGCCACCGATGCGTTCCCCATACCACGCATCGATGACCTGCTCGATCGGATGGCCGGGGCTAAGTACCTAACCATCATGGATCTGAGCCGGGGGTACTGGCAGATTCCTCTGACCCCCGCGGCAAGGGAACGCTCTGCCTTTATCACCCCTTTTGGACTGTACGAGTCCACAGTGATGCCATTCGGCATGAAGAATGCCCCTGCCACTTTTCAGCGGATGGTCAATACGCTGCTTGAGGGACTTGAAGGGTACGCGGCTGCGTACTTGGACGATATTGCAGTCTTCAGTCCCACTTGGGAGGATCACCTAGAGCACCTGCGGCAGGTGCTCGGTCGGATCCACCGGGCAGGCTTGACCATCAAGCCGGAAAAGTGCCAGCTGGGCATGAGTGAGGTCCTCTACCTGGGTCACTGGGTAGGCGGGGGGGTTCTGAAGCCAGAACCGGGGAAAGTGGATGCCATCGCATCCTGGCCCACTCCTAGGACCAAAAAGCAGGTGATGTCCTTCTTGGGGACCGCCGGGTACTATAGGAGGTTCGTCCCACACTATAGCACCCTGGCCAAGCCCCTGACGGACCTCACCAAGAAGAAGCTGCCCGTCGCAGTCGACTGGACAGTCGCCTGCGAGACAGCTTTCGGGGCACTCAAGGCCGCCCTAAGTAGCTCCCCTGTACTGCAAGCTGCCGACTTCGACCGGCCGTTTGTGGTACAGACCGACGCCAGTGACTTTGGCCTCGGTGCTGTGCTAAGTCAGGTCAACACGACAGGCCAGGAACATCCTGTCTTGTACCTGAGCAGGAAGCTACTGCCCCGGGAGGTGGCTTACTCCACGGTGGAAAAAGAATGCCTGGCAATTGTATGGGCCCTGCAGCGTCTGCAGCCCTACTTGTACGGGAGCCATTTCACCGTGGAGACGGACCACAACCCCCTCAGCTGGTTACACCCGGTCTCTGGGTCGAATGGCAGGTTGCTACGCTGGAGCCTCGCTCTCCAGCAGTACCACTTCTCCATTCGCCACAGAAGAGGCCGTGACCACGGTAACGCTGACGGGTTATCCCGGCAAGGGGAGGGTGCAGAAGGACGCACAGGGGAATACAGGAATGTGCTACCCCCTCGCGCCCTCGTATAGGGGGAGGTGTGATGAACCTGTAGCCGCCATCTTGGTAATGATAAATCATATCCAGGGATGGCCACACTTCAGCAGCCCCCACCCTTGGGACCTTCTGTTAAAACGTCAACTAGATAGTTTCCCCCCATCCAGGCTCCTGTAAGATAAGAAGCCCCGGGGCCTACTTAACACTTGAATGCTAGGAGCTTCAAAGACTTCGAGAGGAAACACAGCCAGCAGGGGGGGGGTGCTTCGTCTATCTGTACCTGACCATTTGTCCCATAGGACTAGTTTCTTTGTCTGTCACAAGCATGGAGGCATAAGATATAGAAACATGAAAAGTACACGCATGTTGCGTGGGATGGGCCAATAAAAAAATATCACGGCGTCCCGGAGCCATTGCGCACACAAGCCTCCGCGGTAGACGTTTGTACGTGCTCTGGAAGCCAAGATATAGCGCTGAGCCATTCCTGAGGACCGTATGGTATCATAATTGATATCAAAAGGTCGGTTACGGCGGCCCGAATCCATGGGAACCCCTGGGGGTATCCTGAGACCATCCCAGAAGAAGTTATTGGGTTCCTTAGAATTTGGGCTTCTGATCGAAGTTAGACCTGAGGGTGGAGACTGAGCCAGCTGACCTCACCAGCAGTGGGCGGGACGGGGCAGGTAAGATAGCAGGACAGACAAGAGACAAGTCAGTCTTGACCCAAGAGTGGGGTGCTGAACATCTGAGCACCAGCTGAGGCCACCAAGGGGAGGAGCAGTTTGACCATGCGGTGGTAGGCCTCAGCCTGTAACAAAGAACCGTGCCTGCGACCGCAGAATCCTCTCCCTGCGTCACAAGAGAATCAAGAAACCGGTAACTGATATGCTGTGGTGATTCTGTGTGTTGTATTCCATTGTTGTATAGTTTAGCCTGACCTTATACCTGTGTATATTTAGTTGTATATCGTGTATCTAGTGTATTATTATAATCAATTACCTCAAGTAATTGTGGGCCTGCCTTTTATTCTGCATAACGAACGCACGTCCGTGTGAGCTCGGCTCAAGCCAAAAACGCTACCCAGGGTTGGTTCCTGACCCGATATAGGCCCATTCACGGACTGGGCGTATATCTAAAATAGGGACTGGTGGCAGCATACCAACTGGGGATTGGGGAAGGCTGGTAGTGACGGTCGGAGGTTCAGATATATATATTCCTGGCGTGGCCAAGGAAGATATATATACCCCCCTCACTACAGAGGGCCCCGATACCCAGTAGGTTACAGGACAGTCTCTCTGGCGACCGCTTATCCTAGGTGCAGTTCCTTGACTGACCTGAGGCTAAGAGGGCGCTAGCGAGTTGTGCTGTGTAGTGACGTTACGGTTTAGTGACGTTGAAGGGGAACACTCTACCGTGTTCCCTGCGCTGGTTGCAGCTTCCTGGCACTACTTTCTCTAGGTGCAGTACCTTGACTGACCTGAGAGGTAAGGGGGCGCCAGAGAGCTGCACCCACCGGCCGGCTTTCATCACAGGCACTTCTAGAGCATCGCTGGAAAAATCAAATTTGTGGTGTGAGCAAGGACTGTTTTACTCTGTGTTTGCAAGTTCTGAGGGTGAGGGGAGCTACTTGGCCAAGGGTGCTTCTGAGAGTGCCATTGTAGTGATTTACAGCCAGATCAGCAAAGGAAAAAAAGAGGAAATTGAGGACAGTGATGAGTGTAGGAAGTCTGTAAGTGTATGAAGGTTAATGACTTGTAGATTTCTGAGTGTGTGATAAGTTGGAGTGTGCTGGGGCAAGCCAGTGAAGGAGAGAATGTTGTGGTCAGAGAGGGGAAGAGGGGAGTAATCTGTGTAAAGGATTGAACAGAGCCGGACAAAGGCCAGATCAAAGGTATTCCCGTCTTTGTGTATCTCAGAGATTGAAAGCTGTGAGAGGCCAAGAGAAGTGGTTAGGGATAGAAGCTGAGATGCAGATGGGGAGGTGGGGCTGTTGATGGGGATGTTGAAGTCTCCCAGGATAAGATTTGGCAATTCTGAAGACACGAAGTGCATCAGCCAGGCAGAAATATGGTCAAGGAACTGGGAGGGTGAACCAGGTGGATGGTATAAGACTGCTTCTCTGAGGGGGAGGGGATGGAAGGGCCTGATGGTGTGGACCTCAAAAGAAGGTAATGAGAGTGATGGAACAGGGGAAATGACCTGGAAAGTGCATTGTGGGGACAGGAGTAAGCCGACTGCACCACCATGCCGGTTCTCAGGTCTCAGGTAATGGGTAAAATGTAAGCCGCCATGAGAAATGGCGGCAGAGGAAACAGTGTCAGAAGTATCCTGAATCCAGGTTTCAGTGAGGGCCAGCAGATTGAGAGAGTTAGTCAGAAAGTAGTTGTGTAGGACAGGAAGCTTGTTGCATACCGACCATGGATGCCAGAGTGCACAATTAAAAGAGGGAGATGAAGGAGTACAAATTATGTTAATACGGTTAGCAGGGTTAATATGCATGGTGGGGGAGGGGTTGAAGTTGTGGAGAGAGGACCAGGGTTAGGAGAGACATCCCCTGAAATAAGTAGAAGCATTAAAAAGAGAAAGCGCAAGTAGTTTTTGAATTTGTGAAATAGTTTCTTGTGCAATATCTTCAGACAAGATGGAGTGAGATTTTTCAGAAAGATGAGAAGAGCATGGAAGCTGTACATGGGAGAGGGAAGGAGAGAGGGGAAGATGTGGATGAGTGGTGATGGAGGGAGGATAGGGTTCAAATTTTTTCTGGATTCAAATAGCCATCGATAGAGGATTACATACTTTGTGTTCAATTTTGGTGGTATATAACACTCCAAAAAAGCGTTCATTTTTTTTCTGGATTCAATTAGTCATCCATAGAGTATTACGTGCTTTGTGTTACATTTCGGTGGTATTTGATACTCAAAAAAAAGTTTAAAAATTTTCTACATTCAAATAGTCACCCATAGACTATTATGTGCCTTATGTTACATTTTGGTGGTATATAGCTAGAGTTGAGCCACCCCCGTAGTGTTCGGGTTCAGTTCGGTTTGTCGAACACCGGTGTGGTCACTGAACTGTTCATCGAACTGTTCGTCGAACACCGTTAAAACCAATGGCAGGCAAACAAAAACACATAGAAACACATAGAAAACACCTTCAAAGGTGTCCAAAAGCTGACAAACTGCTCAGAAGACACAACTAACACATGGAAAAGTGACAAGTACATATAGTCATGCGAAAAGAAAAGAGGTGGAGGAGTAAAAGGAGGGGGAGACCCAGATATAGGCATGTCATGCCCTTCTAAAATCAAGAAAGGCTGGAGTAAAAATCTAAAATCAGCCTACCAACGCCCAGACGTCGTACTCGTGATAAGAAAAATAAGAAAAGAAATATATTTAGGTAGAATGACGGTTCCATTCAGAACACTTTCCTTACAAGACGTAGTGGTATCCCTGTTGTGAGTTGTGCCAAAAACGGAACCCAATACATTCGGACTAATCCACCATTTGTCATATCCAAAGGGGCAGGTCAGTAAACGACAACATCGACGCGGAACCAAGTACAGTAGTATATACTGTACATCCTTTGCCAAGGCAATCAGGCGGATCAAGAAGTTGGGAAGGGTCACCCTAATTGCCAAAACAGACATTGATACGGTGTTCCGGTTACTTACTACCTGTGCCTCCGAATAGTGTCCACCTATTGGGCTGTTCTGGGAAGGAGCATACTATATAGATCGCTGTTTGCCCATGGGGTGGTCCAGATCCTGCTCACTATTTGAGGCGTTTAGTTGCTTCCTCGAATGGGTTGTAATGGACGTTTCTAAGGGGGCAAATATTATCCATTACCTCGACAACTTCTTATGCCTGGGCCCAAAAGATTCGCCACAATGTGAATACACGCGGTAGTCCACCTGTGAGAAGGAGAGAGCTGGAGGGAGAGCGGACACCACAGAGCCGAGGGGTTAGATGGAGAACGGAAGAAGGAAAGAGGGCGAGAGAGGTAAGGGAGTACAGTGGAAGGCCGACCTGAGCTCCCCCACGTTCCTGCTGGGCGGGGAACAACCCTGGGAAGAAAAGCCGCTTGCGCATTCCTTTGAGGTTACGGGCGCGAGCGGGCAGAGGGACTATGCTGGAGTGCAAAGCCAACACGGCTAGTCTGTTCCTGCCCATGCGACCTCCGCGTCGCCGGGTTTGTGCCAGAGCCGCGGTGGACCCTGACGGCCAGCCCCCCTCTCCCAATACTGGTGCCTGTCCGCTGGTGGGTCGAGCCCCCCTGCGGTGGAGGGGAGAGTAACATCTGCAGAAGAAAGACCATCTTCCAGCCAAACTAAGATGTCTACTTCTTTTCGTGGACAATGTGATACGATTCCTTTCTTACGGACACGCCCATCGCTACAAATTCCAGATGAGGCACAAAAACAGCAGGTGCTTCAACGAATATCAAGTGCTCCTTTAAGTGGGTTCTCCTCCACCTCAACTTCAACATCACAAATACTCCAGTCCTCAGAGGTGTCACCCCAATCGCACTTGCTTCCTCACAGCTCCCAAGTCTCCAGCTGCCCGTCTGAGTATGGGGTAACACAGATGGTTGAGTCTGCACAGCTGTTTACTCATACTATAGCCTGGGAAATGGAGGTCTGCTCCAGAGCTTCTGTTAATCCAGACAAGGAAATGGTCTGCACTGATGCTCAGAATCTTTATGAGTCGGATCCAGGACCAGATGAAGAAGGTTCTGAGCATAATGTAGACCCTCGTTCCCAAACTGTAACTCCTGTTGTTGGAGACAATGATGAAGACGATGATGAGACTCAAATACCTGATTGGAGTGACAACTTGACTTTTCGGTCAGGGCAGGAAGAGGTTGGCTCTGAGGAAGACGGGTCTGAGAACACACAGGGTGATGATGATGAAGTTGAAGATCCCACTTACTGTCAACCCACAGTCAGCCAGTCGATGAGGTCAGCAGAGGAGGTGGAGGAGGATGCTATTGACGACGAGGTTAGGCTGCGCCTTCCTGGACAGAGACGGAGTACTGGAAGCACGTCAACAACTGCATCCTCAACCACAACTCTGCCTCTGACCACAAGTCATGGTGGCTCTTCAGGCCGCATGGGTGCTAAGCCTTGCATAGCCTGGGCATTTTTTCAGATCGATAAGGATGACCCAACTCGTATTATCTGTAACATTTGTCACCAAAAGCTAAGTAGAGGCCAAAAAATCCATAGTTTAAGTACTTCATGCATGAACCGTCACATGGATATGAAGCATAAGTTGTAGTGGGAAGCTCACTGTGCTACAATGCGGCCTAGCCGGCTGTGCCAACCACCGTCTGCCCCATCTTGTGCATCCACGGCCTCTTCATCCTCTGTGACTGGGGGGACAGCAGTCACACATGTTTTTGGACGCAGACCTGCCACCTCCTTACCCGCAACAGCCAGCATGATTGGCAGGTCATCATTTCATTTGGAAGTGGAAACACCAGCTGGTGTTGAGCGCTCTCCGACATCGAGAGCACCATCTTTGGATCAAGGCAACCTAACATGTCCGCCTGCATCTTCCTCACAGACTGGCAGTTTGCCGGGGACACCCTACTCAACCCTGTCTAAGCACAACAGCCAGCCCTCGGTCCCTCAGATGTGGACATGTAAAAGACCATTTCCTCGTAGCCATGACAAAGCTAAGAGTTTGAATTTCACCATCTGCAAGCTGCTGGCTACAGAAGTGCTGCCTTTCCGCCTGGTGGACACAGAGGATTTTCGAGACCTTATGTCCGTCGCAGTGCCCCAGTACCAGATGCCCAGTCGGCACTGCTTCTCAAAGAAAGGTGTGCCTACGCTCCACCAGCATGTCGCACACAACATCACCGCTTCTTTGAGAAACTCTGTGTGTGACAGGGTGCATTTCACCACAGATACTTGGACGAGTAGGCATGGACAGGGGAGTTACATGTCGCTGACTGGGCACTGGGTAACTATGGTGACAGCAGGACAAGGGGCTGCTGTCCAAGTCTTGCCGTCTCCATGAGTTGTGCGCCAATACTCTTTATCTAGAAGTTCCTCCACTGCTTCTGCCTCCTCAACCTCCTCTCGGTCTTCCACCTTCACCCAAAGCCTGTCTGGTAATGCCACCCACTTTCTAACTGCGCAGAAGGAATCCTGCACACCTCCTTACTATGCTGGCAGTAGGGCTCAACGGCATCAGGCGATGTTTACTTTGAAATGTCTGGGAAATGTGAGTCACACAGCTGTGGTCAGCTCTGGAGACCCAGTTTCATGAATGGTTGTCTTCACTGGACCTGAAACCAGGGAAGGCCGTGTGCGACAATGCTGCAAACCTGGGTGCGGCCCTTCGCCGAGGCAATGTCACACACGTGCCTTGTATGGCTCACGTGTTGAACCTGATTGTCCAGCAATTTTTAGCCCACTATCCCGGACTAGATGGCTTTCTGCAGAGGGCAAGGTCGCTGTGTGCTCACTTCCGCCGTTCGCATCCCGAAGCTCAACGACTTACATCTTTACAGAAGTCGTTGGGCCTGCCAGTTCACCGGCTGAAATGCGATGTGCCAACACGGTGGAATTCAACTCTGCACATGTTGCAGCGACTGTGGCAGCACCGACAAGCCCTGGTGCAATACGTTCTGATGTATAGCCTGGGCCAACGAGATCCAGAGGTGGGGCCTATGCACCCTTCTGCACAGTTTTGAAATGGCGACGAAGATGTTTAGTGCTGACGATGCCCTTATCAGCATGACTATTCCAGTGATTTACATGCTGGAGCACACGTTAAACAGAATTCGGAGTCAGGTGGTGGGACAAAAGGAGGTGGAGGAAGTAGAGGAGGAGTTGTATGCGGAAGGGATAACATCTCCAAGGTCCAGATGGTTGGCAGCACCAAGGCGGCAGGCATGGGAGGGTGGGGGAGAGGGATTAACCAGAGCGCATTGTAGCAGCCAATCTGTTGAGGAAGGTGCAGGAGCTGAGGAAGAAGTGGAGGACGAACTGGCAATGGGCATGAAAGACTCATCAGATGAGGGAGACCTTGATCACATTTCTGTTGTGCGAGGTTGGGGGGGAGAGGGCAGAGGAAGGAAGCATGATTCTTTCCTCGCTACAGACACAACAAGGACTTGGTCCTCCTGGATGCGCAAGACTCATGAGTGACTTCTTGCTGCACTACCTGCAACATGACCCTCGGATTGTCAGAATTCGAAGTAATCCCGACTACTGGGTTGCCACACTCTTAGATACCCGGTTCAAAAGTAAATTTGCCGAAATAATTCCTGCCATAGAAAGGGATGCACGCATGCAGGAGTATCAGCAGAGGCTGTTGCAAAATCTCACATGTGCTTTTCCACAAAACACCAGTGGTGCACGTAGTGAATCTGTTAGAACCCTCCTGTTAGTTCTTTTCTATTTTGTGGTCACGTGACCTGCTGCCTATTTATTCCAGCTCCACCCTTCTGGCTTTGCTGGACTTCAGTGTTACTTTGACTTTTAATCTAGCCAGGTGCTTTGTACCTATCTCTATAGTTTGCTTGGTCCTTGGTCCTCTAAGTATTTTTGTCTATTTGTCTTTTTGCTCCGCTACAACTTTTGCTAGGAGGTGTCCAATTTTGTCCCAGTCCTTAGTACTTTTAGGGACCCCTCCCTTATATCTATATGTCTGCGCTCAGACTAGATGAGGACGAAGGCGGGTCTGTTCACAAGGAACAGGTTGCCCGCTGCATCGTAGGGAATCAGCATAGTCCTCTTGTATGGACAGTTTTCCTATATTTCCTTAGTTCTTTTAGCAGATCAAAACAGCAAGTCCAGCCCAAAATCCAAAAAAAAAAAGAAATCCTAAGGAAAGAGATCTGGAGATCAGCATGGTCTCTGTTCAGGAATTGGCTCAATGCCTACAGGGATTGTCTCTTGAGGTGGCCGAGCTCCAACAACACGTGAGTAGCTGTCCTGGAGCGCATTTTGTTGAACCAAAGGTAGGACTGCCTGATTTTTTTATGGTAAACAACAAGATTTTTTTTCCTTTAAAAATGCTTGTTTATTATATTTTCGTTTGAGACCCAGGTCCTCTGGGAATGAATCACAGTGCATTGGGTTTATCATGTCACTTTTGCACAAGGAACCACAGGGATGGGCCTTTTCTCTCCAACCTAATGATCCGTGTTTTAGATCAGTGGAAGATTTTTTTTCTGCTATGGGGTTGTTGTATGACGATCCTGATCGAGTCTCTTCTGCTGAGACACAGCTGAGATGTTTAAAGCAGGGGTCAGGTGATGTTGAAAATTATTGTACACACTTCAGAAGGTGGTCTTCTGAAGTGAGATGGAATGATTCAGCATTAAAATGTTTGTTTCTTGCTGGTTTAAGTGAAATGGTTAAGGATCTGCTGATTGCTTTCCCTGCACCTGGAAACTCGCAAGAAGCCATGCAATTAGCTATACGGGTGGACAGGAGACTGCGTGCCAGGGTTAATGAGGAGAAAACTCCTGCTATGGCAGCTCCTAGTCATCAGAGGGTCTGCTCGGACGACGGAGAACGGATGGAGATTGGGGCGATTTCACTACACTCTCAGGAAAAAGACCGCAGGTTTTCCAAGGGATTGTATTTTTATTGTGGTAAATCTGACCATTTTGTTAAGAACTGTGAGCTTCTGTTAAACAAAGAAAAAAAAAAAGGTCAGTTATGCCCGTATTGCTTGTTTAAACTCTAAGGGAGTATTTATTTCAGGGAGTACCTCATTGCAGGAGGAGTTGATTGAATTTCAGGTTTTTGTGGATTGCGGTTCTACACTGAATGTGATTGATAAGGGATTTTTGGAAAAACTTAAATTGGAACCTGAACCTTTGTCATCTCTTATTTCTGTGGTTGCTGTTGATAACACTACTTTGAAATGTGTTACTCACAAGGTTTTTGAATTTCCCCTCACTATTAATGGTATTCACCAAGAGAATTTGGATTTAGTGGTATTAAATAATTTACCTTCTCCAGTAGTGTTAGGTTTGCCTTGGTTACAACTGCACAATCCTTTACTGGACTGGTCTACTAATGAGATTAAATCTTGGAGTCCTAAGTGTTATGATAAATGTTGTAACGGTCGCATTGTTGCTGTGGAAAGAGGGGAATTACCTGTACCTATTCAGGATTTTTGAAAGTTTTTTTCAGAGGAGGAGTCGCAAATTCTACCTCCTCATAGGGACTATGGTTGCACCATTGAGTTTGTTCCTGGAGCTACTCTTCCCAAGAGTCGCTTATTTAATCTTACTATCCCTGAAAGAAAAGGCTTGGGGGAATACATACAGACGAGCTTGGCTGCTGGTCACATTAGACCTTCTAAGTCACCTGTGGCTATTGGATTTTTTTGGGTAAAAAAAAAAGACGACGGTTTACGTCCATGTCTGGACTTTCGCGAAATTAATAAAATTACCGTACGCAATTCCTACCCACTGCCGTTAATTCCTGACTTGTTTAACCTGTTAGTGGGGGCCAAGTGGTTCTCTAAAATTGATCTCCGGGGGGCATACAATTTGTTGCGAATGAAGGAGGGTGATGAATGGAAGACTGCTTTTAACACTCCGGTGGGTCATTTTGAGAATCTGGTTATGCCTTTTGGTCTTACCAATGCACCTGCATTTTTTCAGAACCTTATTAATGGCATCCTGAGACCTTTGATTAGTAAGAATGTGGTGGTGTATTTGGATGACATTTTGATTTATTCACCAGATCTGGAGTCTCATTGGCAGAGCGTACGTGAGGTATTGCAGTTATTAAGTGACAATTCACTTTTTGCTAAGCTGGAGAAATGCGAGTTCGCTGTGCAGAGAATTCGTTTTTTGGGCTACATTGTCTCCAGCGAGGGCTTTGAGATGGACCCGGTGAAGGTTCAGGCTGTGCAGGAATGGCCTAGGCCTTTTGGTTTAAAATCGATACAGAGATTTTTAGGTTTTGCCAATTATTACAGAAAATTCATTAAGAATTTTTCTATAATTGTTAAGCCGCTGACCGATCTCACCAGGAAAGGTGCGAATACGGTCCAGTGGACTACTGAGGCCATTGAAGCTTTTATGTATCTCAAGGAGAGGTTCAGTTCTGCCCACATCCTTATGCAGCCTGATGAAACCAAGCCTTTTTTGGTCGAGGTTGATGCTTCTTCGGTGGGGGTCAGTGCGGTTTTGTCTCAGGAGAACAAGGATGGGGTTCATCCCTGTGCTCTTTTTTCAAAAAAATTTTCTGAAACCGAACTTAATTACGATGTTGGTAATCGGGAATTGCTGGCTATCAAACTCCCATTTGAACATTGGCGTCATTTCTTGGAAGGTGCTAAATTTCCCATTCAGGTTTTCACTGATCATAAGAATCTGATCTATCTAGATGCTGCCAAGCTCTTGAATGCCCGTCAGGCTAGGTGGGCACTTTTTTTTTCGCGGTTTAATTTTTCTGTTACTTATATCCCGGGTACTAAGAATGTTAAAGCTGATGCTTTATCTCGCAGCTTTTCTCCCATGGTTGGTACCGAGGAGGAGGAGAGCATTTTACAGGAAGGAGTTGTGATAGCAGCATTGGACTCCGTTTTGGAAGATGGGATTCTGAAAGCCCAGGAGGATGCCCCATCTAACACTCCCCATGGGAGGTTGTTTGTACCTAGAACCTTTAGGAGAGAGTTGTTTGTGGAGTATCATGAGTCTCGGTTGGCAGGTCATCCAGGAATTTCTGAGACTAAGAGACTGGTAGGTCGCAGTTTTTGGTGGCCTGGGTGGCAGAAGGAAATCATTAAATGGGTGCGTCAATGTACGGTGTGTGCTAGATAAAAGGCTTCACATACTCCTGCTGCGGGGTTGCTTTGCCCTCTGGAGGTTCCTAGTGCACCTTGGACGCATCTTGCTATGGATTTTATTACTGATCTTCCTGTGTCCGAGGGTTTCACTGTCATCTGGGTGGTCATGGACCGTTTTAGCAAGATGTGTCACTTGGTTCCTTTCATTAAACTACCCTGCGCTAAGACTCTCGCTAAGGCGGTCAGACTCCATGGCGTTCCCACCGACATTGTTTCTGATAGGGGACCTCAGTTTGTGGCTCGTTTTTGGCATGTTTTTTGTGACAGGTTGGGAGTCCCTTTGTCATTTTCATCTGGGTATCATCCTGAGTCTAATGGACAGACAGAAAGAAAGAACCAGGATGTTGAGCAGTTTTGTGGCAGACAATCAAGAGGGGTGGTCTGAGTTTCTGCCACTTGCTGAATTTGCTCTTAACAACCATACATCCTCTTCTGCTGGGTGTTCTCCGTTTTTTTGTTGTACTGGGAGACATCCGTCGTTTGGTTCGTTCTCCAAATTGGTGTCGGCTGAGCCGGAGGAGGAGAATTTTTCCAGTGATTTGGAGAGAGTTTGGACTGATGTATGTTGTAACCTTCAAGAGGCTAACAAAAAGTCTAGGAAGTATTTTTACAGGAAACGTCAAGAGGTTTTGTTTACGGTTGGTGACATGGTTTGGTTGTCCTCAAAGAATCTGCGGTTGAGGATTCCTTCTAAGAAATTGGGTCCTAAGTTTGTGGGACCATTTAAGGTGCTTCAGGTGGTTAACCAGTCTGCTGTTAGGTTGGAGGTTCCCTGCTCCTGGAAGATTAATCCGGTGTTTCGTGTTTCCTTGTTGAAAAATTCTGATGTATCGGATAGGGATGTCACTGTCACAGTTCCTCCGGTGGTGGAAGACGGTGAATATGAAATTTCTCGTATCCTGCATTCCAGAAGGCATAGAGGGAGATTGCAGTATCTCGTCGCTTGGAAAGGTTTCGGTCCTGAGGATAACTCCTGGGTAAGGGCAGATGATGTCTCTGCTCCTAGACTTATCAGAGCGTTTCACAGGAGGTTTCCTGATAGGCCTGGGCCTGGAAGATCCAGAGGATCCTCATAGAAGAGGGGATACTGTTAGAACCCTCCTGTTAGTTTTTTACTATTTTGTGGTCCGTGACCTGCTGCCTATTTATTCCAGCTCCACCCTTCTGGCTTTGCTGGACTTCAGTGTTACTTTGACTCTTAACCTAGCCAGGTGCTTTGTACTTATCTCTATAGTTTGCTTGGTCCTTGGTCCTATAAGTATATTTGTCTATTTGTCTTTTTGCTCCACTACAACTTCTGCTAGGAGGTGTCCAATTTTGTCCCAGTCCTTAGTACTTTTAGGGACCCCTCCCTTATATCTATAGGTCTGTGTTCAGACTAGATGAGGACGAAGGCGGGTCTGTTCACAAGTAACAGGTTGCCCGCTGCATCGTAGGGAATCAGCTTAGTCCTCTTGTAGGGACAGTTTTCCTATCTTTCCTTAGTTCTTGTAGCAGATCATAACAGAATCTCACAGTTCTAACTTGCCAACCGTGGGACTGTCGAGTCTTCATCACTCAAATCGTAACAGTAACACAGTATCTGCTGGTAACAGCAATTTTGTGGAATCGTTTCACCACTTTTTTAGCCCATCCTTTGCAAGGCCTCAGGAGACAAGAAGTCTGACACATAGTCAACGCCTAGAGAGGATGGTACAGGAGTATCTCCAAGTGAAAATCGAAGCCATGACTGTGTCACTGGACCCTTGCTCATTTTGGGCTTCTAATCTGGAAAAATGTCCGGAGCTCGCCACTCACGCCTTGGAGATCTTGTCATGCCCTGCAGCCAGCGTTCTCTCTGAAAGTGTGTTCAGCGCTGCTGGTGGTGTGCTGACAGATAAGCGCATGAGGCTGTCCACTGAGAATGTAGACAGACTCACATACATAAAGATGAACAAATCATGGATCCGCAAGGACTTTTCTACCCCTGTGTCATCCTGGGGAGACTAAAAGCTTGAGGATTTGGTAAAATCACCTCACCAACCGTTTTAAGCAACTCCGGGGCAATTGATGCCACTCAAGTGGTGTCTGTGCCACAATTTTTGGAAAAAATGGAGACTCTTTTTGGAGTCCCCTTGCTGTGTTTTAAGTGACGTTGGCATCGTCAATTCCAGGTGGGTTGGGTCGCTCCCCCCCCCCCTTTTAACCGTAAGAAACTACATACACTATGGCTTGGGATAACACAGATGGTTGAGTCTGAAGAGCTGTTTACTCAGAGGTCTGCTCCAAAGCTTCAGTGTCTGCTAGTCAGTGTGGTAGCCCAGCTCTGAAGCAAGCTACACCACCTGTGTATCTAATAAGAATTTTTAACTGCATCTAGCCTAGGCAGACTGTGGGGACCCCCAACCAAACCCAGACGTTCAGCCCCCCTACCGCCCCCCTTTCCTTGACAATACAATAATGTAACTCTTACAACTGGATGGGTGAGGTTCGGTCACAGCCTTATTAACTATTTATACTCATTCCATTAGAAAGGCATTTTATTTCTAAAATAATTCAGCTTGTTGCAGCATGCCCTGTGCCTCCACACCGGCAAGTTGGCCAACAAGTGTAACTCTCCAACATGTCCTTTCTATTTCCAGGCCACGGAGGATCCTGCGTACTCGTATGCAGGACTCTGACCCCCATCCATCACTCTTAACGCTTGTTCCACTCCGTCCTGGAGTCCTGACAGGAATATGTCCAGTCAAATATCCATTAAATCCATTAAGTGAACACCTTCGGCCCGTATGAGGCCTGCCTTATCTCCTTCCAGTTGTCGGTATCGTATCACTACACCGCCTCTGTCTCTTCTAAATTTTGCCATCCGAATAATTATTACCCGCCTTGTCCGTTTGATGGCCGTGATGGCTCGCGCACCTTGCCATCCCGCTATCGGCACAATCTCTGACCATACTATAGTTAGTTTTGTGAAAAATTCTCTGAAGCGCTCAGTGTCTAGTTTCATTATTGCCATTAGTTATGCGCTCTTGTGATGACCTAGGTCGTTTCCCCCGGCCTGTATAAACAAGATGACTGGACTTCTTGGCTCTCTCCCTACCTTGATTACCTCCATTAGTACCTGTGGCCATTGCAGGCCTCTAATACCTCTCCAGTTGAAATATGTGTTATGAAACTCTAATTTCCTCCCGCCTGGGCGGACTTTCGCCCTTTTTTCTGCCCAATATATATACGAGTGGCCTATCACCCTCACTGTTGGCTTAGCGTCACCTGTAAAAGAAACAAACCACATTAGGATAACAAGTCCGGTCTTATATATCTTGCCAAACACATGGATCGCCATCTCCCTATCCTCTGAACTTCCATTTCTGACAGTCCTGCTCTTGCTGCTTCCATGGCCGCGCCTATGCGGAATGAGTGTGTCCCGTAATCTTTGGGGTGGTTCCCTGCCGATGTTATGCATTTATTAAATATAGCTTGGAACTGGTATGTTGAAAATGGCGTTCCATCAATGTGTGATAGGAAGAAATTACTTTGTGATCTGATGGTTATATATGTTTTTACTATTGTTACCCAACTCAGTGTACCGTTTGTGGGTTGTAGAAGTACCCACGTGCCCCTGCCCGCTGGAACCGTTTTCGATTTGCGTATGCGTAGACGTATTGCATTATTGGCTATGACTACGTCCTGGTGTAATAAGCTTCCACTGGTGGTAATTTTGGATTGAGGGACTAATTCGCTTTTGCGTAGTGTCCCAAAGAAGGCGATCGCAAATGCAGTAGACAGTAGTTTTGCTTTAAATTGTGAGTGTCATGTTAATGGTGTTAGGGATATGATGTGAGAAATCAGTTTTAGTGACACGGGACGGGACGTCTGCACTTCTAACTTGGCTGACCCCTTTTCCACCCTTTTATGGATTGTCTGATGATGAATCTCTTTGTCACATCTCCCCAATTGGAAGTAGTAGTTGGTAGTTGGAAGTGAAATGCTACTCCGGTCAAACACCACTGCGCTGACGCCCCTGATATGCCCCTCATCATTAGCTGGTGTAGAAATTCTATGGTGACTTGTAATCTGGCTTGTTCACATTGGTCAACCCGTCTGCTTGCTACTAGTCGTGTCCACTCTTCCCATGTCTTACCGTATGCTTGCCACGTCAATGGGGCAACTGACGCTCTGATTAATGGCATCAACTATTCGCCACTAGATCCCATAGGGAGGGTAGGCAACTGTTGCCCGATGGGTGGGAGTTGGGGAGGAGCTCTGTGAAAATCTGCCAATTGAATTGTGATAAAGCATTAGCAGCAGCGTTAGACCCCTCAGCATCGTGGCTATTGCGGACCCATACATTGTGTTTTAGGCACAGGAATGCTAGCTAGCATATTAGGCCTAGCACTGGGAGAGACGATGATGCCATCTTATTAATGCAGTGCGCTAGGCTGGTGTTTTTTGTTATGAAGCGTATGTTAGCCTGGCGAGCGCCCCATATTTCTATTGCTACCACTATTGAGAAGAGTTCCAGGAGTGTCTGTTTTTTTGTCAGCACTTGTTCAGCCCAATACATAGGCCATAAGCTTGGGCACCATTGGTTATTTTGTATCGCTGCATAACCGTACAGATGGGCTACTCCAATGAGTAACAGACATTGCTACAGGTCCAAAAGGTTTTAATGGGCTAGATGCAGTAAAAAAATGGTATTAAATACAAAGGTGGTGTAGCTTGGTACAGATGGGCTACTACAATGAGTAACAGACATTGCTACAGGCCCAAATAGATTTACTGGGCTAGATGCAGCAAAAAATTGCTATTAAATACAAAGGTGGTGTAGCTTGGTACAGATGGGCTACTACAATGAGTAACAGACACTGCTACAAGCCCAAAAGTATTTACTGGGCTAGGTGCAATAAACAATTGTTATTAAATACAAATGTGGTGTAGCTTGGTACAGATGGGGTACTACAATGCGTAACAGACACTGCTACAGGCCCAAAAGGATTTACTGGGCTAGATGCAGTAAAAAAATGTTATTAAATACAAAGGTGGTGTAGCTTGGTACAGATGGGCTACTACAATGCGTAACAGACACTGCTACAAACCCAAAAGTATTTACTTGGCTAGATGCAGTAAAAAAATGTTATTAAATACAAAGGTGGTGTAGCTTGGTACAGATGGGCTACTACAATGAGTAACAGACACTGCTACAGGTCCAAAAGTATTTACTGGGCTAGATGCAGTAAAAAATTGTTATTAAATACAAAGGTGGTGTAGCTTGGCACAGATGGGCTACTACAATGCGTAACAGACACTGCTACAGGCCCAAAAGGATTTACTGGGCTAGCAGCAGTAAAAAAATGTTATTAAATACAAAGGTGGTGTAGCTTGGTACAGATGGGCTACTACAATGCGTAACAGACACTGCTACAGGCCCAAAAGGATTTATTGGGCTATATGCAGTAAAAAATTGTTATTAAATACAAAGGTGGTGTAGCTTGGTACAGATGGGCTACTACAATGAGTAACAGACACTACTACAGGCCCAAAAGGATTTACTGGGCTGGATGCAGTAAAAAAATGTTATTAAATACAAAGGTGGTGTAGCTTGGTACAGCAGATGGTCTGCTCCACTGACTACCAGACACTGCTACTATGCCCAAAAAGTTTTACTTGGCTAGATGCAGTAAAAATTGTTATTAAATACAAAGGTGGTGTAGCTTGGTACAGATGGGCTACTACAATGAGAAACAGACACTGCTACAGGCCCAAAAGGATTTACTGGGCTAGAAGCAGTAAAAAATTGTTATTACATACAAAGGTGGTGTAGCTTGGTAAAGATGGGCTACTCCACTGACTACCAGACACTGCTAGTATGCCCAAAAAGTTTTACTTGGCTAGATGCAGTAAAAAAATGTTATTAAATACAAAGGTGGTGTAGCTTGGTACAGATGGGCTACTACAATGAGTAACAGACACTGCTACTATGCCCAAAAGGATTTACTGAGCTAGATGAAGTAAAAAATTGTTATTAAATACAAAGGTGGTGTAGCTTGGTACAGATGGTCTACTATAATGCGTAACAGACACTGCTACAGGCCCAAAAGGATTTACTGGGCTAGATGCAGTAAAAAATTGTTATTAAATATAAAGGTGGTGTAGCTTGGTACAGATGGGCTACTACAATGAGTAACAGACACTGCTACAGGCCCAAAGGTATTTACTGGGCTAGATGAAGTAAAAATATTGTTATTAAATACAACGGTGGTGTAGTTGGTACAGATGGGATACTCCACTGACTACCAGACACTGCTACTATGCCCAAAAGGTTTTACTTGGGTAGATGCAGTAACAAATTTGTTATTAAATACAAAGGTGGTGTAGCTTGGTACAGATGGGCTGCTACAATGAGTAACAGACACTGCTACAGGCCCAAAAGTATTTACTTGGCTAGATGCAGTAAAAAAATGTTATTAAATACAAAGGTGGTGTAGCTTGGTACAGATGGGCTACTACAATGAGTAACAGACACTGCTACAGGCCCAAAAGTATTTACTGGGCTATATGCAGTAAAAAATTGTTATTAAATACAAAGGTGGTGTAGCTTGGTACAGATGGGCTACTACAATTCGTAACAGACATTCTACAGGCCCAAAAGGATTTACTGGGCTTGATGCAGTAAAAAATTGTTATTAAATACAAAGGTGGTGTAGCTTGGTACAGATGGGCGACTACAATGAGTAACAGACACTCCTACAGGCCCAAAAGTATTTACTTGGCTATATGAGGGAAAAAATTGTTATTAAATACAAAGGTGGTGTAGCTTTGTACAGATGGGCTACTACAATGCGTAACAAACTCTGCTACAGGCCCAAAAGGATTTACTGGGCTACATGCAGTAAAAAATTGTTAATAAATACAAAGGTGGTGTAGCTTGGTACAGATGGGCTACTACAATGAGTAACAGACACTGCTACGGGCCCAAAAGGATTTACACAACTAGATGCAGTAAAAAATTGTTATTAAATACAAAGGTGGTGTAGCTTGGTACAGATGGGCTACTACAATGAGTAACAGACACTGCTACAGGCCCAAAAGGATTTCCTGGGCTAGATGCAGTAAAAAATTGTTATTAAATACAAAAGTGATGTAGCTTGGTACAGATGGGCTACTACACTGACTACCAGACAGTGCTATTATGCCCAAAAGGTTTTACTTGGCTAGATGCATTAAAAAAATGTTATTAAATACAAAGGTGGTGTAGCTTGGTACAGATGGGCTACTACAATGAGTAACAGACACTGAAACAGGCCCAAAAGTATTTACTGGGCTAGATGCAGTAAAAAATTGTTAATAAATACAAAGGTGGTGTAGCTTGGTACAGATGGGCTACTACAATGAGTAACAGACACTGCTACGGGCCCAAAAGGATTTACACAACTAGATGCAGTAAAAAATTGTTATTAAATACAAAGGTGGTGTAGCTTGGTACAGATGGGCTACTACAATGAGTAACAGACACTGCTACAGGCCCAAAAGGATTTACTGGGCTAGATGCAGTAAAAAATTGTTATTAAATACAAAGGTGGTGTAGCTTGGTACAGATGGGCTACTACAATGCGTAACAGACACTGCTACAGAACCTAAAGGGTTTACTGGGCTAGATGCAGTAAAAAATTGTTATTAAGTACAAAGGTGGTGTAGCCTGGTACAGATGGGCTACTACAATGAGTAACAGACACTGCTACGGGCCCAAAAGGATTTACACAACTAGATGCAGTAAAAAATTGTTATTAAATACAAAGGTGGTGTAGCTTGGTACAGATGGGCTACTACAATGAGTAACAGACACTGCTACAGGCCCAAAAGGATTTCCTGGGCTAGATGCAGTAAAAAATTGTTATTAAATACAAAAGTGATGTAGCTTGGTACAGATGGGCTACTACACTGACTACCAGACAGTGCTATTATGCCCAAAAGGTTTTACTTGGCTAGATGCATTAAAAAAATGTTATTAAATACAAAGGTGGTGTAGCTTGGTACAGATGGGCTACTACAATGAGTAACAGACACTGAAACAGGCCCAAAAGTATTTACTGGGCTAGATGCAGTAAAAAATTGTTATTAAATACAAAGGTGGTGTAGCTTGGTACAGATGGGCTACTACAATGCGTAACAAACACTGCTACAGAACCTAAAGGATTTACTGGGCTAGATGCAGTAAAAAATTGTTATTAAGTACAAAGGTGGTGTAGCCTGGTACAGATGGGCTACTACAATGGGTAACAGACACTGCTACATACCCAAAAGTATTTACTTGGCTAGATGCAGTAAAAAAATGTTATTAAATACAAAGGTGGTGTAGCTTGGTACAGATGGGCTACTACAATGCGTAACAGACACTGCTACAGAACCTAAAGGGTTTACTGGGCTAGATGCAGTAAAAAATTGTTATTAAGTACAAAGGTGGTATAGCCTGGTACAGATGGGCTACTACAATGGGTAACAGACACTGCTACATACCCAAAAGTATTTACTTGGCTAGATGCAGTAAAAAATGTTATTAAATACAAAGGTGGTGTAGCTTGGTACAGATGGGCTACTACAATGAGTAACAGACAGTGCTACAGGCCGAAAAGTATTTACTGGGCTAGATGCAGTAAAAAATTGTTATTTAATACAAAGGTGGTGTAGCTTGGTACAGATGGGCTACTACAATGCGTAACAGACACTGCTACAGGCCCAAAAGTATTTACTGGGTAGATGCAGCAAAAAATTGTTATTAAATACAAAAGTGGCGTAGCTTGGTACAGATGGGTTGCTACAATGCGTAACAGACAATACTACAGGCCCAAAAGTGTTTACTGGGCTAGATGCAGTAAAAAAATGTTATTAAATACAAAGGTGGTGTAGCTTGGTACAGATGGGCTACTACAATGCATAACAGAGACTGCTACAGGACCAAAAGGATTTATTGGGCTATATGCAGTAAAAACTTGTTATTAAATACAAAGGTGTTGTAGCTTGGTACAGATGGGCTACTACAATGAGTAACAGACACTACTACAGGCCCAAAAGGATTTACTGGGCTGGATGCAGTAAAAAATTGTTATTAAATACAAAGGTGGTGTAGCTTGGTACAGATGGGCTACTCCACTGACTACCAGACACTGCTACTATGCCCAAAAAGTTTTACTTGGCTAGATGCAGTAAAAATTGTTATTAAATACAAATGTGGTGTAGCTTGGTACAGATTGGCTACTACAATGAGAAACAGACACTGCTACAGGCCCAAAAGGATTTACTGGGCTAGATGCAGTAAAAAATTATTACATACAAAGGTGGTGTAGCTTGGTACAGATGGGCTACTCCACTGACTACCAGACACTGCTACTATGCCCACAAGGTTTTACTTGGCTAGATGCAGTAAAAATTTGTTATTAAATACAAATTTGGTGTAGCTTGGTACAGATGGTCTACTACAATGCGTAACAGACACTGCTACAGGCCCAAAAGGATTTACTGGGCTAGATGCAGTAAAAAATTGTTATTAAATATAAAGGTGCTGTAACTTGGTACAGATGGGATACTACAATGAGTAACAGACACTGCTACAGGCCCAAAAGTATTTACTGGGCTAGATGAAGTAAAAAAATTGTTCTTAAATACAAAGGTGGTGTAGCTTGGTACAGATGGGATACTCCACTGACTACCAGACACTGCTCCTATGCAAAAAAGGTTTTACTTGGCTAGATGCAGTAAAAAAATGTTATTAAATACAAAGGTGGTGTAGCTTGGTACAGATGGGCTGCTACAATGAGTAACAGGCACTGCTAAAGGCCCAAAAGTATTTACTGGGCTAGATGCAGTAAAAAATTGTTATTAAATACAAAGGTGGTGTAGCTTGATACAGATGGGCTACTACAATGAGTAACAGACACTGCTACAGGCCCAAAAGTATTTACTGGGCTAGATGCAGTAAAAAATTGTTATTTAATACAAAGGTGGTGTAGCTTGGTACAGATGGGCTACTACAATGTGTAACAGACACTGCTACAGGCCCAAAAGTATTTACTGGGTAGATGCAGCAAAAAATTGTTATTAAATACAAAAGTGGCGTAGCTTGGTACAGATGGGTTGCTACAATGCGTAACAGACAATACTACAGGCCCAAAAGTGTTTACTGGCCTAGATGCAGTAAAAAAATGTTATTAAATACAAAGGTGGTGTAGCTTGGTACAGATGGGCTACTACAATGCATAACAGAGACTGCTACAGGCCCAAAAGGATTTATTGGGCTATATGCAGTAAAAACTTGTTATTAAATACAAAGGTGTTGTAGCTTGGTACAGATGGGCTACTACAATGAGTAACAGACACTACTACAGGCCCAAAAGGATTTACTGGGCTGGATGCAGTAAAAAATTGTTATTAAATACAAAGGTGGTGTAGCTTGGTACAGATGGGCTACTCCACTGACTACCAGACACTGCTACTATGCCCAAAAAGTTTTACTTGGCTAGATGCAGTAAAAATTGTTATTAAATACAAATGTGGTGTAGCTTGGTACAGATGGGCTACTACAATGAGAAACAGACACTGCTACAGGCCCAAAAGGATTTACTGGGCTAGATGCAGTAAAAAATTATTACATACAAAGGTGGTGTAGCTTGGTACAGATGGGCTACTCCACTGACTACCAGACACTGCTACTATGCCCACAAGGTTGTACTTGGCTAGATGCAGTAAAAATTTCTTATTAAATACAAATTTGGTGTAGCTTGGTACAGATGGTCTACTACAATGCGTAACAGACACTGCTACAGGCCCAAAAGGATTTACTGGGCTAGATGCAGTAAAAAATTGTTAATAAATATAAAGGTGGTGTAACTTGGTACAGATGGGATACTACAATGAGTAACAGACACTGCTACAGGCCCAAAAGTATTTACTGGGCTAGATGAAGTAAAAAAATTGTTCTTAAATACAAAGGTGGTGTAGCTTGGTACAGATGGGATACTCCACTGACTACCAGACACTGTTCCTATGCCCAAAAGGTTTTACTTGGCTAGATGCAGTAAAAAAATGTTATTAAATACAAAGGTGGTGTAGCTTGGTACAGATGGGCTGCTACAATGAGTAACAGGCACTGCTAAAGGCCCAAAAGTATTTACTGGGCTAGATGCAGTAAAAAATTGTTATTAAATACAAAGGTTGTGTAGCTTGATACAGATGGGCTACTACAATGAGTAACAGACACTCCTACAGGCCCAAAAGTATTTACTGGGCTAGATGAGGGAAAAAATTGTTATTAAATACAAAGTTTGTGTAGCTTTGTACAGATGGGCTACTACAATGCGTAACAGACTCTGCTACAGGCCCAAAAGGATTTACTGGGCTAGATGCAGTAAAAAATTGTTAATAAATACAAAGGTGGTGTAGCTTGGTACAGATGGGCTACTACAATGCGTAACAGACACTGCTACAGGCCAAAAAGGATTTACTGGGCTAGATGCAGTAAAAAATTGTTATTTAATACAAAGGTGGTGTAGCTTGGTACAGATGGGCTACTACAATGTGTAACAGACACTGCTACAGGCCCAAAAGTATTTACTGGGTAGATGCAGCAAAAAATTGTTATTAAATACAAAAGTGGCGTAGCTTGGTACAGATGGGTTGCTACAATGCGTAACAGACAATACTACAGGCCCAAAAGTGTTTACTGGGCTAGATGCAGTAAAAAAATGTTATTAAATACAAAGGTGGTGTAGCTTGGTACAGATGGGCTACTACAATGCATAACAGAGACTGCTACAGGCCCAAAAGGATTTATTGGGCTATATGCAGTAAAAACTTGTTATTAAATACAAAGGTGTTGTAGCTTGGTACAGATGGGCTACTACAATGAGTAACAGACACTACTACAGGCCCAAAAGGATTTACTGGGCTGGATGCAGTAAAAAATTGTTATTAAATACAAAGGTGGTGTAGCTTGGTACAGATGGGCTACTCCACTGACTACCAGACACTGCTACTATGCCCAAAAAGTTTTACTTGGCTAGATGCAGTAAAAATTGTTATTAAATACAAATGTGGTGTAGCTTGGTACAGATGGGCTACTACAATGAGAAACAGACACTGCTACAGGCCCAAAAGGATTTACTGGGCTAGATGCAGTAAAAAATTATTACATACAAAGGTGGTGTAGCTTGGTACAGATGGGCTACTCCACTGACTACCAGACACTGCTACTATGCCCACAAGGTTGTCCTTGGCTAGATGCAGTAAAAATTTCTTATTAAATACAAATTTGGTGTAGCTTGGTACAGATGGTCTACTACAATGCGTAACAGACACTGCTACAGGCCCAAAAGGATTTACTGGGCTAGATGCAGTAAAAAATTGTTAATAAATATAAAGGTGGTGTAACTTGGTACAGATGGGATACTACAATGAGTAACAGACACTGCTACAGGCCCAAAAGTATTTACTGGGCTAGATGAAGTAAAAAAATTGTTCTTAAATACAAAGGTGGTGTAGCTTGGTACAGATGGGATACTCCACTGACTACCAGACACTGCTCCTATGCCCAAAAGGTTTTACTTGGCTAGATGCAGTAAAAAAATGTTATTAAATACAAAGGTGGTGTAGCTTGGTACAGATGGGCTGCTACAATGAGTAACAGGCACTGCTAAAGGCCCAAAAGTATTTACTGGGCTAGATGCAGTAAAAAATTGTTATTAAATACAAAGGTTGTGTAGCTTGATACAGATGGGCTACTACAATGAGTAACAGACACTCCTACAGGCCCAAAAGTATTTACTGGGCTAGATGAGGGAAAAAATTGTTATTAAATACAAAGTTTGTGTAGCTTTGTACAGATGGGCTACTACAATGCGTAACAGACTCTGCTACAGGCCCAAAAGGATTTACTGGGCTAGATGCAGTAAAAAATTGTTAATAAATACAAAGGTGGTGTAGCTTGGTACAGATGGGCTACTACAATGAGTAACAGACACTGCTACAGGCCCAAAAGAATTTACTGGGCTAGACGCAGTAAAAAATTGTTATTAAATACAAAGGTGGTGTAGCTTGGTACAGATGGGCTACTACAATGCGTAACAGACACTGCTACAGGCCAAAAAGGATTTACTGGGCTAGATGCAGTAAAATATTGTTATTAAATACAAACGTGGTGTAACTTGGTACAGATTGGCTACTACAATGAGTATTAGACACTGCTACAGGCCCAAAAGTATTTACTGAGCTAGGTGCAGTAAAAAATTGGTATTAGATATACATGTTGTGTAGCTTGAGCACAGTTAGGCAACTCCACTGACTATAGATGCCCAAAAGGATAGGCTTAGCTAGATTTAGCCAAATACTGTGAAAAACACTTGCACAGCACTGGCACAGACCTGCCTGGCAAAAAGTGCTAGGAACTGCTGTAACCTAGCCCTCAAAAGGGCTGCAATTACAAACTAGTCCCTACTCCCTAAACCTATCTGTCTATTTTAGAGCAAATTTGCTTGCAATTCACACAGTTACAAAGTATAGCGCCCACAGCAGCAGCGGTGCCATCTAACACTCAGCTGCAGCAGTGAGAAAATGGTGGCAACGGGGAAAATGGCTGGGTCTTATAGGGCAAGGACATGTGACATACACAGCCAATGACACATGCCCTTGCTTGTGTGAAAAAAAAGCTGTTCGCTCCGTTTGTGCGCTGCTGATAGGCTGACAGACTGCACTGCCCCACTGTAAATGCGGGAAAAAAAAAAATGGAGATCGGTATTATTTCTGCAGAGATCCATCCCCTGCCCCTCCCCCCACCCACTCTACACTGAAACTGTCTATTAAAATTGATTGACAGTATTACTGTCAAAAAATCCAGTTACGATTTTGGTGCACGAACAGTTATCAAACATAACCTCGAACAGCCGGATTTTTGCAAATCGTTCCGGTTCGTCGAACGGCTCGAACACCGCCCAAACAGCTCGAATTTGAGATTGGCGAACAGTTCGAGTTGAACACCGCTCATCTCTATATATAACACTCAAAAAAAGCTGTCAAAATTTTTCTGCATTCAATTAGTCATCCATAGAGTATTACAAGCTTTGTGTTAAATTTCAGTGGTAAATAAGTAACTCTTCAAAAAAGAGTTCCAATTTTTTTCTGGATTGACTTTATTGTCTATAGAGTATTATCTGCTTTGTGTTACATTATGTTGGTATATAACACTCCAAAAAAACTTTCAAAAAAATTTCTGGATTAAATTTTTGATCTATAGATTGAATTTGCCATCCATACACTTTACGCGCTTTGTGTTACATTCCGGTGGTATAGTAAACTAAAAAAAAAAAGCTTTGACTGCTGCAGGTGACCAATTTTTTTATTAAAAATATACTTGATTTCAAGACACCTAGCAATTAGTAAATGCGTAAGTCATACGGTAAGGGACAGAGAAGTGAAAGTGCTGATGATGATGCAAGTAGACCCAGAGGATGTGGGACAAGTGCGAGTACGCCTGTTGCTTGGGCACAAGAAACACCCATCCACAACACATAGGATCCTGTCCCATTTTGCAGGGAGGTACGGTACACCCCTTCTGAAGCCACACCAGTGCAAAAAGGTGGTCGTTAGATAGCAGATGAAACTTCCTGCATGCTTGGCAGCACCACCCAATCTTCCACACGATCCAGTCTTACCAGTATACAGTCTGGATCACTTAATCCTCTCCGCGATCCTCATTCTTCCCACCATGTTGAGTCCCAGGATACTAGTGATCTAGGCACTTACTGGGATTGTCCACTTAACGACACACACGTGGACAAGCGCTTGTGGCCAGGGGCGCTATATTTCCCTGACAGCACACTGAGGGAACACTGTGGAGACTGGGGCTGAGACCCACCCTGGCACGGCACATGTGCTACTGACACCGAGGATTGCTGTCCCTACTTCTATCAGCATTTCCTCCTACACCAGTTCCTCCTTCTCTTCCTCATCCTCCATTTCTGAATTTTCAACTCAGAGGATGCCGTCCACATCTGCTAAAAGCTGGAAGCTCTGCCTCAGTGAAGCGGCAATAGGCTCTGCTGAAGCTAATTTGTCTAGGAGACAAACAGCACACTGCCACAGAAATATTGAAAGGTATAATAGACCAGACTGATCTCTACTGAACCTGCAACCAGGCACCTCAAGGCTGCTTGAAAGCTTGGCAAGCTCACACACGTACCATGCTTTGTCCATGTGCTCAACTTAGTGGTTCAGCAGTTTCTGAAAAGCTACCTCCATTTGCCAGACTTACTCGTACTTGTCAAGGTAAGCTGCATGTTTGCCGATTTTTCGCTTACGTCTGTCATCAGAAATTCTGACAGGTTCACTCTGATAAAAATGAACAAAGCCTGGATTAGCCCCGACTATTTCAAACCACCAGATGACAGCAGCACATAAAGTGTTTTGAAACTTCAATATTTGAATGAAGTCCTCCAGTTGTTGCCTTCAAGGCTCTATGGATGTCTCTGCTTGTAATTTTTCTCTGGCTTTGCACTGTGTGCAGAGCCTTTATGACTGTAGGGGTACCACTACACTTTGTTCAGAATATTTGAATGAGGCACTACAGTTGGTGCCTTCAGGGGTCTATGGTTGACCCTGTTTGTATTATCTGGCAGGCTTTGTACTGTGTGCAGAGCTTTTATAAGTGTAGGATTACCACAGCTACCCTTTATTCACAATATTTGAATGAGGAATTACAGTTGGTGCCTTCAAGGGTATATGGATGACCCTTCTTGTAATTTTTTCCAGGCTTTACACTTAGTGCATAGCCTTTATGAGTTTATCAGTACTACTACATGACAATTTGAACAGAATTTGTATGAGGCCCTCCTTATACAGGGTGTATCTGAGTCCCTCTTCCATCTAATTTTTGACAGTTGTTGCTTCCTTCATAAATTAGACTGAAACTTCCAATTTTTTAATAAAAATTTCTATTTTGATTTACTTAAATTATTTTTTTAATCCTTTTTAAATTTTGCCATACATAAACGTCATTATACAAGAAAGAATGTTTCTTCACATTTTTTTCTTGCAAACTCCAATTTCTCTTTGATTTTGAATGTTTTATTGTCAGTCCTTAAAGTGGAGTTTAAGTGCGACAGCATTGCTCTCAGAAGCGATCTGGGAGTTAGAGATGCTTCCAGGGATCTTCCCCATGCTGTTCTCCTTCTATTCAACACTTTTTTCCATCTATTTTAACATTTTCACTGCCCCCAGACCTCCTTGTAGGGTCTGGCAGTAAAAATGCTCGGATTTCCCATTGACTTGTTACTCGAAACGAGTATCTGATCATTAGGAATTGGGTCTGAGTAACAAAGGTCCGAACATTTTAGGGCTCACTTATCAGCAGTCAGCATCATGCAGGGAGAATAAGTTCATATCCCGAGAAAAACCAATATGATAACACACAGTTGAAGTCTAAAACGTTAACTCATTTTCTGTGCCAAGTATTTGGGTTTCAGTGAACTCTGTAACAGAGACGGAATGAATAAAATAACACAAACGTTTTATTCACCATTGCAGCCATTATTCCATCTTGTGTCCAGCTCAACATGAAAAATTTGGTTAAAAGTCCTCCACTAGGTAATATTGATTTGAATAGTAAAAAAATGATCATTGTGGAGAATGCGGAGAGAATAATGGGGACATCAGAAGCTAATACATGGAGTATAGTGTTGAGAAAAATTCTACATGGGCTTAGATAGATGTATCTAGAGTATAATTAAACAATTCATTAATATAGAAATAATTGGGTGTATGGAGAGTTGTCAGGTTCTACCTGGAGACAATGAGTTCCATATGGGAGTTACTCGCTCATGCGCTCATATAGATATTTATTGAGATGTAATGAGGTAGAACGATGCAGGAATCAGCAGGAGGGAGTTTATCATTCCTGATTTAGCTTTTCCATCCACAAGCAGCAGGTTTGGGTTTATTGTCGGGTGCTACTTGGGGTTGTTATTCTGCTTTGTGTCTTTTCATTGAAGTAGAAATGATCGGATCCCATTATCATGTGAAGAGATGTCTACAGCAGATGAATGTGCGCTCCTGCCACGTCTTACACAACACATATTACTCGTCTCCTTAGAAACTTCTTTTTGTGTATTTCATATTCTCATCTAGCAACAAAGTCCATGTTGGTCTTCAGGACTCATCAGAATTCATTGGTTTAGATTCACTGGAACTTGAAAGTCATAACATTTATATTTTTCCGCTGATGTAGTTGTGTTAGGTTATGATTTTTGTGATTTCAGAGTATTGTTCTGCCGCACATATTGCTGTACATACAGCCAAGAGTTTTTCTTACAGCCCATTATATTTTAGTAGCAGAATACCTAAAGAGACAATTCTGTTTTTTGCTGCTGTTTTATGAACAATATTCAATAAAAAAAATGTGAGTTATTATTTTTAAAAGTTTTGTAACTTCTTTTAGCTTTTATAACTCACTTAAAATGTTATTTTGGATAATTACATTCTTGTACTGTATTATTCCAAAGCATAATAATTGAACAGGTATTTCTTAGGCTGTATCTAAGCTATCACAGGAATTATCACAGGACAGCATTGTAGGTTTTTATCAATCCTGGGGAGAGGCAGCAATAATAATATGAAGAAAAACCCAATCTATGGATCTTGACATTTTGGACATTTATTGCCCGGATTATTGTTGTTGGAGCCGTAGCCGTCAATCACGCACTAAGTGGAAGAATGCACTATGTCTATACTTTTTCTTTACATCTTTCAAGACCCTCAAAAAAAAAATGTAAAGGAGAAATCTGTGTTTTTTCCCACTGCTTTACACCACTTTATATCAAATCCCTCCACTGTGATTGCTATCAATTCACCCAAGGAGGAAAACACTCCAACTTCTATGAATTCACATCACCTCATGTCAAAACTATTTTGAGTTATTTTTGTTGCTTTTTTCCTTCACTTTCAATATTTCCTCTTTTATGCGTCTTCATTATCTACATAGAGGGACACGTCAGCTGCACATTAAAGGCTCCTGATGGGTTTTCCACCATCTTCCCTCCAGTCCTGTTTCTGCTTTTGTATATTGAACGTGATCAGTGATATTCTGCGGATTCCATTTTTACAAACTATTGAACTTTTTAATTTCTGTATCTCGAGTGCGACATGTTGATCAAAGAAGAGTTTCCTTATGAGAATGATGTGATAATCATTGTTATATCATATAAACTCGGCCCCAGATCACGAAAAATGGAGACGCTACGGGTCTTGGAAAATGGTACCATTTTTTTTTCAAACTTTTAATTTTTTTTCACCATTTAAATAAAAAAGAACCTCTACATGTTTGATGTCTACGAACTCGTAATGACCTGGAGAATCATGATGGCAGGTCAGTTTTAGCATTCGGTGAACATTGTAAAAAAAAAACAAAAAAAAAAACAATTGTAAAATTGCACTTTTTTAAAAAATCTGACAGTTCTTTGAATTTTTTCCCTGTTTTCCAGAACACCATATGGTAAAATCAATCGTGTCGTTCAAAAGTACAACTTGTTCCACAAAAAAGCAAGCCCTCACATTGCCATACTGACTGAAAAACAAAAAAGTTATGGCTCTGGGAAGACAGGGAGGAAAAAACGCAAAAACAGAAAACCTGTGGTCGCAAAAGGGTTAAATGGGAGTATACTTGGGACTTCAGAAGAAGAGAATGATGGGGAATTCTGGTTACAAGTAACTGAGCAGCAGCACTCAATGTCAGACAGCAGCCGCAAAAGCAAACAAGATTCTAGGGTGTATAAAAAGATAAATAAAATCCCACGATCCCAATGTATCGTTACCCCTTTATAAATCACTGGTGAGGCCACATCTGGAATATGGGATCCAGTTTTGGGCTCCACATTTTAAAAAGGATTTTCAGAAGTTAGAGTCAGTTCAAAGGAATGGAGGCCTCTCATATGAGAGGTTGGAAAAGTTGGGTTTGTTTAGATTAGAAGAAAGACATCTCAGAGCGATTCCGGCAGCTAAATATGAAAGGATTCTTTAAATTTAGAGCAGTTGGACTGTGTAATGATGACCACAAGAGGTAGGGATGGCCGACACTATAGTAGCTTTCAAAAAAGGGCTCAATGATTTCCTCGATACACATAACATTGTGGATTTCAGTTAGATTAATGACAAAATGTACAATTGGTGGAGAAAGGTTGAACTTGATGTAGCTACAGTTGAAACCAGAAGTTTCCATCCACTTTATAAAAAGACACATCTGCATGTTATTCTCAATATCTGACATGAAATCAGAATAAACCTTTCTCGTTTTAGGTCAATTAGGATTATACCATAATTTTTAATATTTGCCAAACGGCAGAATAATGAGAGAGAGAGAATGTTTTTGTGGCGCCCCGAGGGTTCGGTTGCTACAGGGGTGTTGCACCTCAACCAGAGGTGTGATATTCCACTTCCAGGTAAGGATGGAGTATGGACTAGGGCTCAGTTAGCTGCACACACACACACTCCTCATTTCCGGGGGACAGTTCGCAGGTGCTCCCATTTATTGCAGGCACAACTGACCATGTCCCTGGCTGGAGTGGGGAGGGGGGAGAGAACCCAGTGATGTAGGAGCAGTAGGGGACGGTTTCTGGGAGCATAGGAAGGAGCTCATTGGGTGCAGGACACCTGAGCTCAGACACAGAGAAGCAGATAAAAGGTGGGGGCCATCTTAGGAGGGGGTTCAGTACAGTGGAGAGGTGACAGGGAGCAGAGGCTCTGTAGGAGCTCTGCTCAGAAGGCAGGCCTAGAGAAAAGGCCGGGGCCAGAGAGGAGTAGTGAAGGAGGAGAAGGAAGGAAAGAGGAGAGACAGAGGAGTAGAAAGGCTCCAGAAACAAGAAGGCAGAAGGGACCCTAAGAACCCACGAGATATCGGGTGAAGGGTCAGGCAGAATAAGGGTACCGGATTCCCAAGATGGTGGAGGTAAATCATCCCTCAGCCAAAGACCGGAGGTCGTGATCATCTATTGGTGCGACCCCCCGCCAAACCTGCTAGGAAGGCACCATATAGGATAGCGGGAAACGGGGCCCACGTTTGCCCGCATACAGTTATATGAAAAAGTTTGGGCACCCCTATTAATATTAAGCTTAATGTTTTATAAAAATTGTTTTTTTTGCAACAGCTATTTCAGTTTGATATATGTAATAACTGTTGGACACAGTAATGTTTCTGCCTTGAAATGAGGTTTATTGTACTAACAGAAAATGTGCAATCTGCATTCAAACAAAATTTGACAGGTGCATAAGTTTGGGCACCTCACCAGAAAAGTGACATTAATATTTAGTAGATCCTCCTTTTGCAAAAATAACAGCCTCAAGTCGCTTCCTGTAGCTTTTAATGAGTTCCTGGATCCTGGATGAAGGTATTTTTGACCATTCCTCTTTACAAAACAATTCCAGTTCAGTTAAGTTTGATGATCCCACAGATGTTCAATGATATTCAGGTCTGGGGACTGGGATGGCCATTCCAGAACATTGTAATTGTTCCTCTGCATGAATGCCTGAGTAGATTTGGAGCGGTGTTTTGGATCATTGTCTTGCTGAAAGATCCATCCCCTGCGTAACTTCAACTTTATCACTGATTCTTGAACATTATTGTCAAGAATCTGCTGATACTGAGTGGAATCCATGCGTCCCTCAACTTTAACAAGATTCCCGGTGCCGGCATTGGCCACACAGCCCCAAAACATGATGGAACCCCCACCAAATTTTACTGTGGGTAGCAAGCGTTTTTCTTGGAATGCTGTGTTTTTTTGCCGCCATGCATAACGCCTTTTTGTATGACCAAACAACTCAATCTTGGTTCCAAAAAGAAATTGGCTTCCCCAAATGTGCTTTGGAATATCTCAGCCGACTCTGTTTGTGGCGTGCTTGCAGAAGCGGCTTCTTTCGCATCACTCTCCCATACAGCTTCTCCTTGTGCAAAGTGCGTTGTATAGTTGACCGATGCACAGTGACACCATCTGCAGCAAGTTGATGCTGCAGCTCTCTGGAGGTGGTCTGAGGATTGTCCTTGACTGATCTCACCATTCTTCTTCTCTGCCTTTCTGATGTTTTTCTTGGCCTGCCACTTCTAGCCTTAACAAGAACTGTCCCTGTGCTCTTCCATTTCCTTACTATGTTCCTCACAGTGGAAACTGACAGGTTAAATCTCTGAGACAGCTTTTTGTATCCTTCCCCTGAACAACTATGTTGAATAATCTTTGTTTTCCGATCATTTGACAGTTGTTTTGAGGAGCCCATGATGCCACTCTTCAGAGGAGATTAAAACAGGAGAACAACTTGCAAGTGGCCACTTTAAGTTGCTTTTCTCATGATTGCACACACCTGGCTATGAACTTCAAAGCTCAATGAGGTTACAAAACCAAAAAAAGTGCTTTAGTAAGTGAGTAAAAAGTAGGTAGGAGTATTTAAAACAAGAAAATGATAAGGGTGCCCATACTTATGCACCTGTCAAATTTTGTTTGAATGCAGATTGCACATTTTCTGTTAGTACAATAAACATCATTTCAAGGCAGAAACATTACTGTGTCCAACAGTTATTACATATATCAAACTGAAATAGCTATTGCAAAAACACCAATTTTTATAAAACATTAAGCTTAAGATTAATAGGGGTGCCCAAACTTTTTCATATAACTGTAGATCCACGGCAGCTGGACAGAAGTTTGGTCACTGGTGGGGCACGGGAGGCCAGAGAAAGGACTGGAGGGGGACCTGTGCCATACTCCTGAATTGCCTGGGGGTTGACCGAGCCCCTCACCTGGTGGACGCAGCATGGCTTGGGCAGTGACATGGATAACAACTGTGAGTAAAAACCTTGGACTGCATCATCGGACTCTGTGTTATTTATGCTGCGCCTGCACCATCACTCCCAGCATTCTATTACACTGCCCTGAGGCTACACTCTTCCCGTGGGGAGTTATCCTATCCCTGTGCTGCATATCAACATCAGCCTCAGCGGTATGCCTTGCAGCGGCGGTCATCCCTGACCGCAATCCACGGGTGGTGTAGTCGGACATTCATAGCTCTAAAAATAGACTGCCACAGCATTTGGTCTGACAACCCTGAGCCACGGGATCAGGTTGCCACTACTAGCCCCATCATCGCACTGAAGCCCGGTTCCGGGTGCCCCACGGCCCAGGGGGTGAGTCATTTTAAGGCATTTTTATTACTTACTGCAAAGTCAGAAGTTTCCATACATTTCATTAGTATTTGGTACCATTCCCCTTAAACTGAATGACTTGGGTGAAACGTTTGGGATATCCTTCCACAAGCTTCTCACAATAGTTGGTCAGAACTTGGGCCCATTCCTCCTGACAACACTGGTGTAACTGATCCAGGTGTGTAGGTCGTCTTGCTCGCAGCCTTTTCAGCTTTGCCCATAAATTTTCAATAAGATTGAGATCAGGGCTTTGTGGAGGCCACTCCAAAACATTGACTTTGTTATCCTTGTTACCATTTTAGCAGTATGTCTCAGGTCATTGTCCATTTGGAAGACCCTTTTCCGCCCAAGCTTCAACTTCCTGGTTGATGTCTTGAGATGTTGCTTCAGTATTGCCACATAATCTTCTTTTCTCATGCTGCCATCTATTTTGTGAAGTGCATCAGTCCCTCCTGCAGCAAAACAACCCCACAAGATGATGCTGCCACCCCCTTGTTTCACAGCTGGGATGTGTTCTTAGGCTTCCAAGCTTCCTCCTTTTTCCTCCAAACGTAACGATGGTCATCATGCCAAAAAATTCAATTTTAGTTTCATAAGACCACAGGACATGTCTCCAAAAATTAAGGTCTTTGTTCCTGAGTGCATTTGCAAACATTAATCTGCCTTTTTATGTTTCTTTTGGAGTAATGGCTTCTTCCTGGCAGAGTGGCGTTTCAGCCCATGTTGATACAGTACTCGTTTCACTGTGGATATTGACACAATCTTACCAGATTCCGTCATCATCTTCACAAGGTCTTTTGCTTTTGTCCTTGGTTTGATATGCACATGTCGGACCATAGCACATTCATCTCTGGGACACAGAACCCATCTCCTTCCTGAGCGGTATGATGGCTGAATATTCCCATCTTGTTTGTACTTGCATATAATTGTTTGTATAGACGAATGAGGCACCTTGAGGTATCTTGAAATTGTACCCACGGATGAGCCAGACTTGTTCAAGTCCACAATTCTCTTCCTGATATCTTGGCTGATTTCTTTAGACTTTTCCATGATGCTACACAAAGAAGCAGTGTGTTTCAGGTGTGCATTAAAATACATCCACAGGTATGTCTCTAATTAACTCTGATGTTGCCAAAAAGCATATCAGAAGCTTCCAAACACATAACATCATCATATGGGCAGTCCAGAATTGTTTAAAGTCATAGTAGCCTTAGTGTATGGAAACTTTTGACTTTGTAGTAAGTAATAAAAATGCCCAGCTGGGGCACCGCTCATGCACTTTGGATCTTCTCATCAAACAGCACGCCGAACTGATATCATCGGGATTTCAGACTGACAGCATGAGGTACATTTCTCACTCCTCACTGCTCTGTGAGTGATATCAACTCTTTGATAGCGGACCTCATTTGACGGTACGATCCAATAGCCTATGCTAACTAATATTTCTTATACGTAGCTAAAAACCATAACACTATTAGTGCTAATCCCTCATATAGTATCTACTTGGGGACTTTTTAAGGATGTATAATTAATTCCTTTACTTCATGTACAGTATATTGAGATATATAGCTAATTCTTATTTTTATGTATACTGGGACACTCGGATACTACATTCAAACGAGTCCTCAATTGCCCGCAGCACTGTTGGTCCTATTAAGCGCAAACTATTTTTTCTATATATTTATTTTTCTTACACTAGTAAAATAGTTTTTTTTTTCTCGTATAAAGTTTTCTTTGCAATATCGAACCACCTTCGCTATTGTGGAAAAGCCAAGTGGACTCCTCCTTAGAAGATGTGAATTAAATTCATCTGCCATCTTTCAATATGACCATCCTTCACGTCCACTGAGAAAAAGCAGTTCAATTTTTTGGGTGGAGAAAAAAAATATATAGTTAATTAGAATTCCAGTGTGTCCAGACTTTAGGGACCTTCTGCAAGATTCAGACTTCTTCCAATCTCATCCCTACCTGCCATGGGATGTTTGGTATATACAATATCAAACGATGGCATGATTGGTGTCTTCCTTTGCGTCACCCTTTTCGAGATACTTGACTCTTATCTGTTCTGCCTCCGCTTTCTTACATCAGGCTTAATGTTATTTTCGAACTCTGGAATTTACTTCCAAGAAATCAGCAATTAGATACCCAAAATGTATGACATAAAATAAACTTGTGTTATATCCAAAGTAACAATGTATTTGGTTTGGAAATTGTTCTTTATACAGTAAACCGTGACATGAAGAAGTAGGATGGATGAATCCACATGGCTGGATTTCCTGATCATAACTGAATTGTGTAACTTTATCTTCATCACATGGAAATGGTCGATTTCTAGACTTCAATGAATATTAATGAGATCATAATTTTGCAATATAATTATTGTTTCATAATAAATATGTTGTTATTAAGAACATAAGTAATAAATGCAGCCAAACATGTCAGGAAATTAGAAAATAAAATAGTTTTAAGTTTAGATTCACAAAAGAGATACAAAATGTTAAGCACTTTACATTGAATATTAGTCACAGATACTTTTTAAAAAATGATGTAAAGAAAATAAATGTTAACACAAAGCCACTCTTTTTTATACATTGTATTTCAGGGCTGAGGACAATATAATGTGAAATGTAGCATGGAGCTTAGAAATCAAACTGTGATCAAACATTTCATCCTGATTGGGTTTTCTCAGAACTTTCAGGCTTGTATCTTACAGTTTGTTATCTTTTTTGTGTTATATATGTTGTCCATCCTGGGGAACAGTTTCCTGATCCTCTCCGTCATCGTCAGCCCTCGGTTACATACTCCGATGTATTATTTCCTATGTAATTTATCTTTCCTGGATTTGTGCGTCACATCATGTTCTATTCCGAAATTGTTATTTGATCTATTTTCTAAGCAAAGAAAGATTTTCATCATTGGTTGCCTTGTACAAATGAACACTAGTCTATTTCTAGGAGTAAATGAGTGCATCTTACTTGCAGTGATGGCCTATGACCGGTACGTCGCCATATGCCTCCCCTTACATTACATCACCATTATGAGCTGGACGGTATGTAGGAACATCACTTTTATTATGTGGGCAGGAAGTTTTCTTATATCGACTGTTCCCACTATGATAAGACCTCTTGTATTCTGCAAAGAGAACACATTGAACCACTTTGCTTGTGAGGTTTTGGCTCTTCTAGAGGTGGCGTGTGGTGACCTCTCCTTTTATAAGCTAATGATATTTGCCGTTGGGTTTTTTACATTATTATCACCAATTGTCTTCATTATGGTCTCTTATGTTTGTATCATTATTTCCATATTGAAAATCCGTTCAGTACATGGAAGATCTAAAGCCTTCTCCACCTGCGCTTCCCACCTCACTGTGGTCCTGATGTATTTTCTTACACTTCTGACCACGTACATGGGGCAGGCAGGAGGATTTTCATCTTATCTAAAATATATTTCTCTGATTTACGCACTTTTAACTCCTATATTGAATCCTCTGATCTACAGCTTAAGGAATAATGAAGTGAAAGAAACCTTTCGAAAAATCTTGACAGCAGCGTCTGTAAAACATAGGATGAAATAGTTCACCCACTGAAAGTAAGAGTTTGACCACAAGGCTATTGTAACATACCTGGCGGCGTCCTTGCATAGTGGTCCATCTCCCACTGTGCAAGAGCGCGCACTTGATCTCCAGTCCAGTCTGCTAGCCTGGCTTCCCTCCATGCTGTCTACTTGCCTCTGTTTCTGCTGCTTAAGGGCGGCGCCCGATCACTTCCTGCTTCTTGTAGCTGCTGCAGGCACACCCCTTATGCGTCCTCAGCCTATTGCTGTCACCTGGTATTTAACCCAGCTCCTCCCTGGAATCCATGCCTGAGCATTGTGTTCTGTCAGTTGGTTTCCTGTCACTGATGTGCCAGGTCCTGTCTATGTTTCCTGCCTTGCGGTATCAGTTCCCGTGTCTGAACTGTGTCCTGTCTGAACTATCTTCTAGCCTGTTGTCTTATGCCTATCCTGGAGGCTGTATTTCCAGGCCAGGGTGAACTCGCTGCTAGCCTGTTCTTTCCGCCTTCTAGGGGCCGCATACCTAGACCCGTTCCTGTATCTTGCCTGTACCTGTCTGAACACGCTCCTAGCCTTTTCGTTCCGCCTTTGAGGGGCCGCATACCTAGACCCGCTCCTGTATCTTGCTGCTGTGTCTGTTCTTGTCTGAATACTCTCCTAGCCTGTTACCTGTTTTTCTCTATGTCCGTACCTTCCCTTTTCCTGCAGAATCTGATCCCGTACCTAACTCCTACTCATTGTCCCTGTACTCCCGTTTGTGAGTTTAGAGTCCACTCACTACTTCATTGCAAGTATCCTGTGTGTACCTGGTTCTGACTTTCCCTTCCAGTCTGTTCCATGTGAACAGAGCCCTGTACCCTCTGCTCTTCCTTGCTCACCACTCCGGCGGTTCTTGTCTGCTCTGACCCTTTGCTCGCTGCTCCGGCAGTCTCGCTCTGCTCTGACCCTTTGCTCGCTGCTCCGGCAGTCTCGCTCTGCTCTTACCCTTTGCTCGCTGCTCCGGCAGTCTCGCTCTGCTCTGACCCTTTGCTCGCTGCTCCGGCAGTCTCGCTCTGCTCTGACCCTTTGCTCGCTGCTCCGGCAGTCTCGCTCTGCTCTGACCCTTTGCTCGCTGCTTCGGCAGTCTCGCTCTGCTCTGACCCTTTGCTCGCTGCTCCGGCAGTCTCTCTCTGCTCTGACCCTTTGCTCGCTGCTCCAGCAGTCTCGCTCTGCTCTGACCCTTTGCTCGCTGCTCCGGCAGTCTCGCTCTGCTCTGACCCTTTGCTCGCTGCTCCGGCAGTCTCGCTCTGCTCTGACCCTTTGCTCGCTGCTCTGGCAGTCTCGCTCTGCTCTGACCCTTTGCTCGCTGCTCCGGCAGTCTCGCTCTGCTCTGACCCTTTGCTCGCTGCTTCGGCAGTCTCGTCCTGCTCCTCTCTCACTCACCGCTCCAGGCGGCCTTATCCTGCTCCTCTCTCTCTCACCGCTTCAGGCAGTCTCGTCTTATTCTGCACTTGCTCGGCACTATGGGCGGCCTCACTCTGCTGTTTGTCCACCGCATCTGCGGTTCTGTTCCTGAATCCTAGTCTGTATTGGGTCCTATCCACTCGGTGCTCCAACCTGTCGTACCTGCCAGTACCTCCCTGCTTGCATACCAGTCGTGCTTACCAGCATCCGCCAGTCTGCATACCAGCCGTGTCTGCCTATACCCTGCAGTCTGTGTGCCAGCCTCACCTGCCTGTTCCTGTATTCCCCTGTGTGGGTCAACAGCCGTGTCCGGGGTCTGTCCTGGAGTAGCACCTGGTCCCTCTGCTCGGTTCCTCCTTGGTGCACTGGCATCGTATGCCGTCGTGCGACCCTAGTCGGATCGGGTGGATACTTAGTTACGGCCCTCCAGGCATTCACTCTCCGGCACGGTCCAGTGGAATCACTACATATACTGTACACGCACACGCCACTCAGCCCGGGCGTGTGCATTACAGCTATATTCACACATTGCGTTTTTGCATCATTTTTTTATGCAAATTAAAAGCTGCTTTTTTTAGTACCAGCAAAAGCTCCATTTTATACTGACTCCGACTCCACCAAAATGGACACCGACTCCGAATCCACGACTCCAACTCGACAGCCCTGCTTTGCGTGCTTCTGGTGACTAAATGTTTTTTTTCTTTTGTGAACAATGCACTGTATTGTCATCCACACAATTGAACCTGCTTTATGTTAAATTACGGTGGTTTTAAACTAAAAAAAAATGCTTTGACTGCTGCAGGTGCCAAAATTTTTTTTTTATTAAAAACATTTATTATCAATTACTCTAGGAAATTGCAAACTGTATAATGAGTGCCATAAGGGATGGGTAAGTGGAAGTGCTGATGATGGTGCACACAGGATGTGGAGCAGGTGCGACTGCGCCTGTTGCTGGAACCCAAGAAACACACCCATCCACGACACATAGGTTACTGTCCCACTTTGCAGGGAGGTAAGAAACACCACTTCTGAAGCCACAGCAGTGTGAGCAGGTGGTCGGTTGGATAGAAGATTAAGGTTTCAGCATTCTTGCAAGCACCACCCAGTCTTCCACACAGTCCACTCTCACCAGCCAAGAGTCTAGATCACTTAATCCTCACCCTGATGCTCCTTCCTCCCACCATGTCTAGTCTCAGGAGACCAGTGATCCCACAATAGGACACTCTAAGGAGCTATTTACATCATAATTTCTCGATAGTGGCCTCTTGTCCTGCATGTTCCAAGAGGGAAAGGAGGACATGTTGTTAAGTGATGCACAACACTTAGAGCAGCCACGGTCACAAGAAGATGATGGTGGGGAATGGAAAAGTTTGTATAAGAAGGTAAATAATGATGAGACACAGTTGCGGATAAGTCATGTTGTTAAGTCACAAAGTCAGGAGGGCCAGGGTGCCGAGGTGATGGATAATGAAGTCACTGATCCAACCTGGGAAGTTGGCATGCAGAGTGAGGACACCAGTGCTGAGGGAGAGGGATCAACAGCACAGAAACAAACTGGAGGAGGCAGTAGGGTGACCACATGGAGAAAGCAGGCAACTGTTCCACAGAGCACCGACACACGTGAATTTTTCAGTCAAAGAGTTAGGTGTTCCCTAGTCTGGGAATTTTTTAAAGAGAGTTCTGAGGCCAAAAAATAATCATTTTCAACCAGTGCCATGCGAAGATCATCAGGGGCCTGACCACGAAGAGCCAAACCACCACCAACATGATCAGGCACGTGTCATCTAAACTCACGACTCGTTGGGCCGAACGCCTGGGTCCCCAATTGGTGCCAGCAGGTGACACCACTACTTCTTCTCCAGTGCTAGGTGCTTCCCAATTCCCTGTCCAAGACACTGGCGCAGATGCCTCCCATCCTGCACCTGCCCTTGCACATTCTGAGGCACCATTATCAGGCACTTCCAAATCCTAGTCCCAGCACAGTGTTCAGCTGTCCCTACTCCAGGTCTTTTAACGAAAAAGAAAGTTCCCAACCACCCACCCACAGACTCAAATGATAAATGGGCACATATCCAGGCTGCTTGCCATGGAAATGTTGCTGTTTATATTTGTGGACAGATAGATTCCCGCCGACTCATGGCAGTCACCATCCCTCGGTCCTCTGTCCCCAGCCACCACTATTTATCCCGGTGTGGCATCCCTGCCTTGTACCAGCACGTGTCCAGGAACATCACCTTTTCCCTTACCAAAACAGTTACTGGGATTGTCCACTTAATGACCAACACGTGGACAAGAGCTTGTGGTCAGGGACGTTGCATTATCCTGACCGCACACTGGGTGACCCTTGTGAAGACAGGTGCTGAGTTCGATCATGACATGTGGTGAAAAATGTGGTGAAATGTCCTCCACTAGTGAAAGGAAATATTGATTTTAATAGTAAAAAAAATGATCATTGTGGAGAATGGTGAGAGCATAATGGGGACATCAGAAGCTAATACATGGAGTATAGTGTTGAGAAAAATTCTACATGGGTTTAGATAAATGTATCTAGAGTTTAATTAAACAATTCATTTATATAGAAATAATTGGGTGTATGGAGAGTTGTCAGGTTCTACCTGGAGACAATGAGTTCCATATGGGAATTACTCGCTCATGCGCTCATATAGATATTTATAGAGATGTAATGAGGGAGTGCGATGCAGAAATCAGCAGGAGGGAGTTTATCATTCCTGATTTAGCTTTTCCATCCACAAGCAGCAGGTTTAGGTTTATTGTCGGGTGCTACTTGGGGTTGTTATTCTACTCTGTGTCTTTTCATGAAAGTCGAAATTATAGGATCCCATTAACATGTGAAGAGATGTCTACAGCAGATGAATGTGCGCTCCTGCCACGTCTTACACAACACATATTACTCGTCTCCTTAGAAACTTCTTTTTGTGTATTTCATATTCTCATCTAGCAACAAAGTCCATGTTGGTCTTCAGGACTCATCAGAATTCATTGGTTTAGATTCACTGAACGTGAAAGTCATAAAATTTTTATTTTTCCGCTGATGTAGTTGTGTTAGGTTATGATTTTTGTGATTTATGAGTATTGTTCTGACGCACATATTGCAATACATACTGCCAAGAGTTTTTCTTACAGCCCATTATATTTTAGTAGCAGAATACCTAAAGAGACAATTCTGTTTTTTGCTGCTGTTTTATGAACAATATTCAATAAAAAATCTTTTCTTTTTGTTTAGCTTTTATAACTCACTAAAAATGTTGTTGTTACATTCTTGTACTGTATTATTCTAAAGCATAATAGTTGAGCAGGTATTTCTTAGGCTGTATCTAAGCTATCACAGGAATTATCGCAGGACTGTTAGGAGGGCGGTTGCAGACAACTTTATTATAATGGAACGCAACCGACCCCGGGGTCCGCGATGCAGCCTGGTGGACTGCTGCCGAACACTTTCCGGGTGAAAAGGAAAGCAACCAACTTAAATGATAAACCCTTCCGTGTTACAGCTCACAGGAACGGGTATAGCGGTTCGCTCAATCTATCTGTAGTCCTGTTACTGTAAAGGAATACACTTGTGGCGCTAGGATGCGTGTGTGACTACGCCGCCGGGTACACGTGCCTCCAGCCGGCGTGCTACCGGACTGAAGGGTACTACTCCATGTGGTTGACAGGCGATAGCCGTGGCTAGGACGTCTGCAGGCTGCTCGGGGTATTAGGCGACCCCTTTGGCAGAGCCAGACTGCTAGACGAAGCTACCTACCTATTTCCACTAGCCTGCCTATGGAAACTACGTGGAACACAGTCGTCCACACACAGCATCACTTGCTCAATGATCAGAGCGCGCCGCCATGTTTGTGGGCGGACCTTTTAAAGACTAAGCCCTGCCCACCGACGCACCATTGGTGACGCTACCCGTGGACCAATCAAGCGGTGCCAGGTCACCGGGTCAGGTGGTTGCCAACCACCAATCACGGTCCGCCAGGTCACGGGCATGCTCCGTGTGGCGAATCCTGGACTTAGACTCCAAAAGCCCTGTCTCCCTCCGCAACTTATGCTTAGCATTGCTAGGCACAAATACCCAAGAGACAATCTGTACATCTAGTGGACCAGCTAGGCGTTGGGGCTGATGATGATGCTGAGCAGCATCAGCCCAAGCTGGACCAGAATGGGAGACCACAGAAGGCTCTGGACCCACCTCGAATCCAACAACAGCCTGACGCCTAATAGGACAGCATTGTAGGTTTTTATCAAGCCTGGGGAGAGGCAGCAATAATAATATGAAGAAAAACCCAATCTATGGATCATGACTAGTGATGAGCGAGAATGCTCGCTACTGCTCAGTGCTCGGCGAGTATTTACAGGGTTGCTCGGCGGGAGCTCGGGTCCCCTCACTGCATGTTTGGTGCTCTTTAGAGCGCCACTCAACATGAAGGGATTGCCTGCCACTCATTGTAATGCCGCAGCCATGGTGGTTGTGGCATTACATTGACTGGCTTGCCGCACAGAGTCATCTGGTCTATATCAGACCTGGCGCCGCCATGCTCGTCACAGTCACTCCGGATCAGACAGTGTAGGGAGAGGAGCTGGTGCTGCTGAGCTAGGGAGAGATTTGGTTGTGTATTAGGTAGTGTAGGGAGAAAAACCGTACATTACACATATCCATCTCAACAAACAGTCCTTCTGAGGACTAATCCATCTGCAGAGGTATCAGGCAGGCAGGGTTGAAAGACAGGCAGTGTTTATAGGTATACAAAACTCTGTTTTCTCCGTCACATGGATCACATATACGTTGTCAGAAAATATTGCCATTTCTGGTCTCCATTAAAAATTTGTTTCAGTGAGTCAGTGAACCAATTCACCGCAGTTTGCTGTTGAAACTACTTATCTACAGGCCAGGTATTTAAAACTCTGTTTTCTCCATCACACGGATCACATATAAGTTCGCTCCAAACTCAGTCATTTGTAGTGAGCATGGAAGATATGTTAAAAGGCTCGGATGCCGCACACAGCACGCACAGAGTATGGCAGAGGTTTAATTCAAGATTTGGTTTCTCCATTCAGGGAGTGTAAATTTAAGTAACACAACAATAAAACAGTAAAATTGGACAATAAGCGATTGTGGTTTAACTATAACACGGAAAGGATGAACAATACGGCGCAGTCCCAAAAGTTCAGGCTGAATAAGAGAAGGTAGATTACTGGAGGCTTGCACTTATCTGTCCTTCAGCGCTAACTGCGTCCGTTTTCAGAAACTCACTCCGCAGGGTGTCCGTCTTCTAGTGGCAGTGGGCGGTCTCGAGTCTCACCCACTGGACCCCCAGTCCTTTTGACCACACGACAGCGGTCACGACTCCTTTAAGAGCTGAAGCAAGCTCCTCCGGCGTACAACAAACTGCGTTAGGATCACTAATCCCGGGTGCGTCCTCACCCGTAGGTCACCGTCAGATGTCTGGAAAACTGTGGTGATGCAGGTAACTGAACAATCACTTTCTGTAGGCCCGGTACAGACCGCACGTCCCTTGTTTTGCGGCAAGCTGTGTCACCCTTTCGTCCGTCACCGCAGACAGGTCAGCACATCTCTATTTCACCAAGGACAGGGCAGCACGTTTCTCTCTCATTGTCGGCTGGACAGACTGTTTCTCCCCAACTGCCGGTCTGCTCTCCACAACCAACTGTCTCTTTCGCGCTAGCCCAGACACTTGACTTCCTCTCTTCTGTTCCTCTCCTCTGTCCACCAGCACTGTCCAGGAAGTCCCCCGTGCACTCTTAATCCCGTCCCCTGGCAACGCTGGGCAGGACCCTGGCAGTTCCGGCACAGGAGCTCCGCACCTGTCCCTAGACAAGTCTTCCTTCTTACACTCCCGCTCCCTTTGAGCTCGCCATTCCACGGATGTGAGTTTTTTCACCTGGCGCTCACACTCTCTGACCTCTTGGATGATACATTGCCAGATTAGCTGATCCTGATTGTAGCGGATAGGCGGAACACCAGCCGTGGATCGTTCGGACCGGCGTAACGCAGTTGAAGCGCAGGGTACTTGAGAGTCTCTGGGGTTCCCAACTTCGCCTGGCCCAGCCTGACGGAGCGGCGGGCCCTCCTCTCTCGTGTGGGAAGCTGTGGGTGATGTGAGACTGGGGATCGCAGCCACTATCATCTCTTCCTCCTCATCGTAGACAGGCGCACTGGGTGTGGGATCTCTCGTCCTTGTGCTGAGTTCCTCCTTCTTTTCCTCATTGCTAGACAAACAGGGCCGTAATATGCTTCGATGAACGGTTCTAGTTGGAGCCGCTTCTACCCCCTCAGGCTGAACCTCATACACCGGCCCTTCAGGACTAACTCTCCGTTTCACTCAATAAGGGGTCAACTCCCATCATCTACTCAGCTTGCCCCGGGGTCTCTTGTCCCGTACCAACACCCGTTCTCCCGACTTAAGGGCTGTCCCCCGAAGAGGTGCCTATGTTCCTTAAACTTATGCTGCACCAACCTCCGAAGAGTCTGCAACCAGTGCCGAAGCTCCCGGACCCAGATAGATGGACCCGTCTGGGGCCAGTCCTCCACAGGATCTAGTTCAAGCTCTGTGATCTCCCTACCCTTTTGTCCGAACAGCAGGGTGTAGGGGGTGAACCCTGTGGCACTATGTCCCCGGTTATTATAGACCCACACCAGCTCGGCCACAAACTCCGGCCAGCGTACCTTCCGATCTTCTTCCAAGGTTCGAAGCATCTGGATCAAAGTTCTGTTGAAGCGTTCACAGGACCCATTCCCTTGCGGATGATAAGGGGTGGTTCTAGACTTCTCGATCCTGCATAGCCGGTGCAGCTCCTCCATCACCCGTCCTTGGAAACAAGCTCCTTGATCGGAGTGAATTCTATTCGGACAGCCATAGACCCTGATGAAGTCCCGACAGATAGCCTGGGCAGCAGATTCGGCTGTCTGATTCCTGGTCGGAGTTAACAGCGCAAATTTCGTGAAGTGGTCGGTCATGACCAGGCAATGTCCATATCCGAGATGCGCCGGCCCGATGGTCTGGTAGTCGATCATCAACACCTCTAAGGGTGCAGCCGTCACAATGGTGTGGACGGGGGCCCGCTGCTCTGGGGTTTTCACCAACTCACAACTCCGGCACTTCTGGTAGATGTTCTCCACTGCAACTCTTAGCTGGGGGTGGTACACTAGTCTCTGCAGCCACTGGAAGGTCTTTTCGGGTCCAAAGTGTGCTCCCCGCTCGTGTGCTTCCTAGGCCAGTATCCCAATCACACTCTCTGGAACCACTACTTGCCAAGTGGGGCTGAACTCCCGTACCAACTGGACCCGTCTGTACAACAAGCCGTCCTGCAGGGTCAGTCTCTCCCACTGCTGCAGCATCATCAGCCCCTCTGGCGTCAGGGTCCCTCTTTCTTCGCGGTTAGGGACTTGTTTCAAAGCCACCAACTGTCGCAACCGCGCAATCTCTCCATCCATTTGCTGCATCCGTACCCACTCATCCCTGGACCGCCCCAACATGTGTCCTCCTTTCACTTCCCCGATCTGTCCCTGCATAGCGAACAACGGCTGCCAATCCTCCAGAAGCTGGGCACCTCTTCTGCCTCCAGTTCTTCATCTTGGTCACGGTCGGGGTGCTCATCGGTTACCCTGGAGAGGGCATCAGCAGGCGTGTTTTCAGCCCTAGGCCGGTAGGTGATCTTATACCGGTACCGAGCTATGCGAGCCACCCATCGTTGTTTCAGGGCTCCCAACTTCGCGTTCTCCAGATGAGCCAACGGGTTGTTGTCTGTCTTCACCAACACTTCAGACCCCGACAAGTACTCTGCAAACTTTTCTGTCATTGCCCACACTAGGGCCAACAATTCCAGTTTAAAGGAGCTGTAATTGTCTGGGTTCTTCTCCGAGTCTCGGAGGGAGCGACTCGCATATGCTATCACCCACTCTCTCCCCTCCTGCTCCTGCGACAACACGGCTCCTAGACCCAGGAGACTTCCATCGGTGTGAAGAACGAAGGGCTGAGAAAAGTCAGCGTAGGCCAGTATGGGAGCTTCCATCAGGGCCATCTTCAAGGCCCTGAAGGCCTCCTCCTGTTCTCTTCCCCATTTCACTGTTCGATTTTTCGAGCCCGCAGGTATCCCTTGAAGGAGCTCCAGTAGCAGATTAGCGATGCGCGTGAAATTTTTCACAAATTAACGGTAATGCCCTGCGAGTCCTAGGAAGGCCCGCATGTCCTTTACAGTCTTCGGGGTGGGCCACTCTTGCACTGCGGCTACTTTCTCCCGAGTGGGCCAGACTCCTTCACGGGACACCGTGTGCTCGAGGTACTCAACCTGCTTGTGGAATATATGACTTTTTTGTGGCTTCACCTTCATGCCGTGATTTCGAAGGCAACTCAAGACTTGCTCCAGTCATCGTTGCTGTTCCTGGAAGGTAGACGCATAGACAATGATGTCATCAAGGTAGATCAGTGTGGCCTCAAAGTTCAGATCGCCTAAACACCTCTCCATCAAGCGTTGAAAGGTCCCGGGAGCGTTGGTTAGGCCAAAAGGCATCTGATTAAACTCGAAGAGTCCCATGGGCAACACGAATGCTGTCTTGGCGCGGTCGTGTTAAGCCACTGGCACTTGCCAGTATCCGCTGGCCAGATCCAGGGAGGAGAAGTATTTCACCTTGCCTAGGGCGGATAGACACTCCTCGATCCTGGGTAAAGGGTTCGAGTCTCTTACGGTGCAAGCATTTAGCTGCCTGTAGTCCACACAGAATCGTAGGGTTCCATCCTTCTTCCTGACCAGGACGATTGGAGCCGCCCACGGGCTCTGGCTTTCCCAAATCACCCCGTTCTGTATCATATGGGCCAGCATTTCCTTCACCTCCTAGTACATTTGCGGGGGTATCTGTCTATACCGTTCCCGTACCGGAGCAGCATTTCTCGTAGGGATCTCATGGGTGATGGCCTCGGTACATCCAAAGTCGTCCTCATGTAGGGCAAAGACGTCCTGGTACCGTCCCAGCATCTCTTCGACCTGGTACACCAGTTCCATCGTGAGCCCTGTCAAATCAGCACGCATCTGTTCTAGGATCCTTTGACCGTCCGTAGTTTGAGGTCGAGGAGACTCCAATCGTACGGTGTTAGCCAGGGTCCAGGAATCCCCCCTTACGGCTGACAATTGTATCGCATCTGGCGGTTCCAGTTGTTCTGGCATCCCCAGGATCTGGGCCATTTCTGTCCTGGCGGGAAGAATGAGCTCACTCGGATTCAGGTTCATGCATCGTACCACCACGTTTCCCTTATGGACGGTAGCCAAGGTCCACGCTACCAATAGACCAAGAGGCACCTTGTCCACGGTGGTTGACTCCATCTGAATCTCTACCCCTTCTAGTGTGGTGGAGGCTTGGATGCCGCACACAGCACGCAGAGAGTATGGCAGAGGTTTAATTCAAGATTTGGTTTCTCCACGCAGGGAGTGTAAATTTAAGTAACACAACAATAAAACAGTAAAATCGGACAATAAACGATTGTGGTTTAACTATAACACGGAAAGGATGAACAATACGGCGCAGTCCCAAAAGTCCAGGCTGAATAAGAGAAGGTAGATTACTGGAGGCTTGCACTTATCAGTCCTTTAGCAATAACTACGTCCGTCTTCAGAAACTCACTCCGGAGGGTGTCCATCTTCTGGCGGCAGTGGGCGGTCTCGCGTCTCACCCACTGGGCCCCCAGTCCTTTTGACCACACAACAGCGGTCACGACTCCTTTAAGAGCCGTAGCAAGCTCCTCCGGCGTACAACGAACTGCGCTAGAATCACTAATCCCAGGTGCGTCCTCACCCGTAGGTCACCGTCAGATGTCTGGAAAACTGTGGTGATGCAGGTAACTGAACAATCACTTTCTGTTGGCCCGGTACAGACCGCACGCTCCTTGTTTTGCGGCAAGCTGTGTCACCCATTCGTCCATCACCGCAGACAGGTCAGCACGTCTCTATTTCATCGAGGACAGGGCAGCACATCGCTCTCTCATTGTCGGCAGGACAGACTGTTTCTCCCAACTGCCGGTCTGCTCTCCACAACCAACGGTCTCTCTCGCGCGAGCCCAGACACTTGACTTCCTCTCTTCCGTCCCTCTCCTCTGTCCCCCAGCACTGTCCAGGAAGTCACCCGTGCACTCTTAATCCCCTGGCAACACTGGGCAGGACCCTGGCAGTTCCGGCGCCGGAGCTCCGCACCTGTCCCTAGGCAAGTTTTCCTTCTTACAGATACTGTCCTCCTTTTAAAATAGGCAAGGCACATGGAAAGGGATGGGGAACTGGACGTGATGGTGATAATGCATGCAGAGGCTGAGGACAAGGCCATGGGCAAGCTGAAATTGTGCCGCAACAAACACCCACATCTTCTCATCTGACCTTCCTGTCCCAATTCCTAGGGGACCACAGCACACCACTATTGAACCCAGAGCAGTGTCAAAAGGTTGTTGGTTGGATAGCGGATAATGCTTCCAGTCACTTAGCCACCAGCACCACCACCACCCTGTCTTCCACACGGTCAAGTCTCAGTAGCCGTGAGTCAGGACCGCATATTCATCACCCTGATCCTCCTTCCTCCCATCATGCCGAGTGCCCGGAGACAACTGATCCCACACTTGGACACTCTGAAGAGCTGTTCACTTTTCCATTTATAGATTCAGGCCTCTCGCCTGGTCCACATGAAGCAGGGCAAGAGGAGATAGCGTGTAGCGATGCCCAAATATTTGAGCAGCCACGGTCACATGAAGGCAATGGTGGGAAAGTCTTACAAGAGATGGACGATGATGAGACCCAATTGCCAGAAAGTTAGGAGGACCAGGGTGTGGGAGTGGAAGACGAGGTGGTGGATGATATAGTAACTGACCCAACCTGGCAGCAGGACATGCAGAGCGAGGACAGCAGCACACAGGGGGAGGGAGGCAGAGCACCCCAACAAAGAGGAAGAAGCAGTGTGGTGGCCGCAGACAGAAGGCAGGCAACCATTCCCCGTAACACCAACATGAAGGAAGTTGCCAGTACAACTGTTAGGTCTTCCCGAGTCTGGTTGTTTTTTAAAGACTCTGCCGATAACCCTAAAAAGGCCATTTGCACCACCTGCCAGGCCAGCATCAGCAGGGGTAACAAAACTACCAGCCTGACCACAACCAGCATGATCAGGCACATGGCAGCAAAGCACCCGACTTTGTGGGCCGAACCATAGGGTCCAGGAACAGTGTCTGCGGGTGGCACCATTGCTTCTTCCGCTGTTGTGCATGCAAGCCAATCCGCTGTCCATGGTGCATGTGAAGATGACTCCTGCCCTGCACCTGTCGTTGCGCTCTCTCAAGTACCAGCATCAGGAAGCACGTGCATGTCCTTGTCCCAGCGCAACGTTCAGTTGTCCATTCCCAAGTCCTTGGAACGCAAGCGCAAATATGCAGCCAACGTCCCACAGGCTACACTACTAAATTCTCACATTTCACAACTTCTTGCGCTCGAAATGTTGCCTTTTAGGTATCATGGAGACTAAAGCATTGCGCAACCTGATGGCGGCGGCCGTCCCTCAGTACTCGGTCCCCAGCCGCCACTATTTCTCCTGGTGTGCCGTCCCCACATTACACAAGCACGTGTCCCAAAACAATAGCCGTGCCTTCAGCAACGCAGTTATCGGGAAAGTCCACCTAACCACGGACACGTGGACAAGTGCTTGTGGGCAGGGATGGTACATCTCGCTGACGGCACACTGGGTTAACATAGCAGAAGCCGGGACTTAGTCGGACCTTGGGACGGAACACGTAATCCCGAAGCCAAGGATTGCGGGCCCTAGGTCAATCAGGATTGCCCCCATGGTCTACAGCTCCTGCACCTCTTCCTCCTCAGCCTCATCTTCCTCTTCAGCCTCCATCTCCGAATGACCACATTAGTCACAAGCTGGAAGCACTGCAGCACTGCCTCGGCCAAGCAACAACAGGCTGTGCTGAATCTAATATGCTTAGGTGACAAACCGCACAATGCTGAAGAGTTGTGGACAGCTCTGAAAGAGCAGGCAGATCTGTGTCTCACACCGCTGAACCTACAGCCAGGCATGATCGTGTGTGACAATGGCCGGAACCTGGTGGCGGCTCTGAGGTGAGGCGAGCTCACACACGTACCATGCCTGGTCCATGTGCTTAACCTCATGGTTCAGCGGTTTCTCAAAACATCGCCCGGCAAGGTCCACGGTCACTGGATTGGTACACTGGGTGTGAGCTGCAGGTAGACGGTCAGAGGGAACACACAGAAAGTGGTCCCGTTACGTACTCCGGAGAGACCTGGGAGTTTGCTGAACCCCTCCCTGAGTGAGCACAGAACGCCGTGGGAAGTTACTGTAGTACTGGTAACTGAAAGTCTAAGAAACCGTGAGTAAACCCTGAGGACTGCACCTTACTGTCTCTGTGATCATTATCTGTGCCATCCTCTGCACTACACCATAGCAGCAACATCTACACTGCCCTGGAGCTAAGCTCTACCTGTGGAGAGCTAAACCAACTCTGCTGCATTTACACCAGCTCCAGAGGACCTGCTGCGCAGCGGCGGCTCCCTTTAGCCGCATAGCACAGGTGGGGTTACAAACTCTATACAAGAACTATAAATCGCCTGTAAATATCCCCTTCCTTTTTACTGACCGCCCTGGGTCACTGACCGGGTCACTGCCACTGTGACATCAGCCCTAGCAACGACCGGCCCGGCACTGAGTACCCCACGGCCCAGAGGGCGCGTCAACTTTAGCGTCATGAACAGGATATGAACCCAACCATTATCACCGGGTATTGTGCGCCTAGAGACTGTGTTGTATACTGAATGTGGCGCCCGCCCCAGAAAAATGGGCGCCATTATGTGCGAGACAAAAGACAACAAGAAACCACCTGCCATCGTGGGCCGGGTTCCTGAATGGCGCCAAAAGCGAGGCCCGCCCCGAGCAGCAGTGACTATGTATGTGCATGTTTCCCTCAAGCTGGGGGGAGCCGCCCCTAGATGTGTCCGACAGCAAGCTTCCATGGAACCGCGCCTGAAAGGGGAGAGGAGAGAAGAATCCTGGGAGACAGGGCGGAGTCTCCAGCAGTCTAGACAGACCATACACGGCAGGCAAGATGGAGGGAGGTGAGCCTGGAGCTCCAGTCTGTGGCCTTCAGTGGCACGAGACACCCCTCACCCTGAAGGCGGTGGTCTACAAGTTGTCCTTGGAGGATGCGGAATTCCTCCACGCCGAGATGCAAGAACTAGGTCGGCGGGTGGAGAGGGCCCAGCAGGCTGCCATCGGCATATGGAAGTAGGAGATGCTGGGGAAGATGATGACCAGGCAGCAGCCAATGCTGCATTCCTCCGGCAGTGCCTCAGCCCCGGCGGAGCCTGATCCGAACCAGGAGGCAGCGTGCAGCACAGGAGCGGCCGCGGTAACAGGTAAGAGGAGTCTCCCTGGCCCGGGCGCTGATGGCGCTGACCTACTCCTGGGACCCCTTGCGGAACTTCCATACCCGGACACGTACGCCCGAGATCTGCTCCTCGGCCCAGAGCCTTCTACCCCGGGCACGGGTGACGAAGCCCTGCTCCTGGGCCCCAAGGCGGAACTTCCTGTCCCAGGTGCTGAAAGTGCTGAACTTGCCCTGGGCCCAGAAACATCAATCCCGGGCGCTGCTGATGAAACCCTGCTCCTGGGCCCCCTGCAAAAGCCACCTGCTCCCACAACCAAATGGGTGTACAGGCGCCTGCCCTGGGACTGGTCTGCAGAGGTGGAGGACCAAAGCCTCCCACTGCTACCTGCTCCTGAGCCCTCAGCCCTCTACGAGTGTGAGGACCAGTTCCTGAGGGATAACCCGGGGGAGGACCTCATGGGTTTTCCTCGGGAGACCCGAAGGGAAGCTGCCCAATGGGAAGAGCACTGTCGGAGGGAGCTCCGGCAGTTGGAAAAATATCGGTACATCCGGCGGGTGCGCTGGGAGAAGATGGAGGCCCGTAATATAGAAGAGAAGACCTGGGCCTGCAAAGCAAAATCGGCCACAACTAGTCCCCGTGCAGAAAGGACTGTTGTGAAGTTCGACCTGGATGCTGGATGGGGCTTCATCAGAGAGCCACAGGTCGCGACAGATTTATTTGCTAATTGGAGGGAGGTGGAGTCCCACCTGCAGCAAGGACATCCCAACCGAGACCTGTACCCTGGTGAGCAAGTCACCTACACCAGGCACAGAGGTGATCGGGGCAGGTATGCCCTGAACGTCTACAGGGTAGTGGAGGAAAAGGACATGTCCCTGCAATCAGAGGCTGATGACCTGGATGGGTCAGCCTGTAGAACACAGGAGTTCCCCCAGAGGGAGCACCAGTGTTGAACTGTTTAATTGAAAGAAAAAGTTTAAAAGACTGTATATAGTTACATAGAAGGGTACTGTTAGGTGTTGGGTGGTTGCTGGACCTGAAATTGGGTCAGAATCATCTGTGGTCTCCTATTCTTGCCCAGCCAGGGAAGATGCTGCTTAGCATCACCGTCAGTCGCAATGCCTAGCCAATGCACGAGAAGTACAGGCTGTCTATCTGGTCCTTGTTCCTAGTAGTGTTAAGCATAGTTTGCAGAGGGGAACAAGGGCTGCTACAGCTGAAGTCCAGGATGCACTGCACTGAGCATGCCCGTGACATGGCAGACTGTGATTGGTGGTTTGGTGTCAACTGATCTGGTGACCTGGCACCGCCTGATTGGCCACGGGTGACGTCATCAGTAGCGCGACCAATAATGCAACGGTAGGCAGGGCTTAGTCTTTAAATAGCCCGCCCACAAATATGGCGGTGCGCTCTGATAATTGAGCTATGGTTGTGTTCATGTGTGGACACTTGTATGTTTGAGCTCCACGTGCTCTCTTGCTGCTTTAGCTTTGGACAGGCAGGTTTAGCTGGAGGGAGGCAGGTAGTTCCATTTGACAGTCCGGCTCCGACAAGGGGGTCACTATACACCCCGAGCAGACTGCAGACTCCGTTTTCCTGGCACTGCCTGTTAGCCACATGGAGAGTTACTCCACAGTCCGGTAGCACACCGGCTGGGAGCACGTATACGCCGGCGTGAGTCACACACACGTCCTAGCGCCTACTGCGTAGCCTATGTGCAATAAACAGGGCCACGGCTACATTATTTGTCGCACATCTCTCGTGCAGTTAACGGAGATAGTGCGAATCCATTTTCCCATCCCGGTGTGCAGTAACACTGGAGGGATTTATATATTAGTTGGTTGTTTTACCTTCTTACCCGGTGGGTGTTCGGCTGCAGTCTTCCAGGCTGCATCGCGAACCCCGAGTTCAGTTGCTTTTCGTTATTAATAAAGTTGTTTGCAACCCTCCCCATAACAGTATCAGAGCGCCAGGGTCTTGCCAAACATGGCTGACAACCAGCAACTGCAGCGCTATATACAGCAACTTGAGGTCAGACTTAGGACTCTGGAACAAGCTGCCCCGGTGGCTGATATCACTGCAGTAGGGACCCAGGCAGCTTCTCAGGCGGCCAATCTGGTTAACACGGCTGAAGTGAATGCTGCGGCAGCTGCAATTGCCCCACTACCCCGTTTTGCTCTCAGGGAAAAATTTTCTGGTGACAGCAAATCCTGCAGAGGTTTTATTAATCTGTGCTCCATTCAGTTGAATATGATGGACGTACGGTTCCCCTCCGAAAGGGCCAAAGTGGGTTTTGTCATCTCGTTGCTTTCTCACAGGGCCTTGGAGTGGGCTACACCTCTGTAGGAGTGGAGTGACCCGGTAGTAGCTAATGCGGGTCTCTTTCTTACAGCCCTAAAAAATGTTTTCCTAGGTCCTCAGGTCACGTATGATACGGCTCTTAAGCTTCTTGCGTTGGTCCAGGGTTCGGCCACCGCCAACCACTATGCCATCCAGTTCAGAACCTTAACGGCTGAATTGGATTGGTCTGAGCGGTCTTTAATCCTGGTGTTCTGGAAGGGTCTGTCTGGGCATATTAAAAATGCTCTATCTACCAGAGAGATTCCAACCTCCCTGAAAGAGTTAATCTCTCTCGCTAAACGAATAGATTTGCGTCATGCAGAACACAAGTTAGAGCTGGAGGTCTCCAGACCTCAGTTTCAGTTTGCACCTTCATTCTCTTGACCCATTTCCAAACCCGCGACTTCCGACCCGGAGCCTGAGGCTATGGATTTATCCCGGACTGAGTCTAGCCCGTCTTGTTCCCAACCTGCACATCCCTTGGAGTACCCCATTAATAAGGGTTCCAAGCGGTCGGGAAAACGAGTGTGTCTAACCGCCGTTGGAGGAGGTGTGTTAGATTCCAGGGCTTCTTCCTCCAAATTATTGTATAAGGTGACGTTGCTCTTCAGAACAACCACGGTTACTGCCAAGGTGTGGGTGGATTCTGGCACCGATGGCAATTTTTTGTCATCTACGTTTGCCCAGAAGCACGTCATTCCTATGGGTTTACTGCCCAAACCAATGAACATTAGGGTAGTCAACGGTTCACTGCTGGACACGCAAATCACTCACCAGTCGATTCCCCTCACCATGTCGTTCCCTCAGGGTCACCAGGAGGTTGTCTCACTTCTTATTTTTCCCGGTGGATTGGATGAGGTGCTATTGGGTCTTCCATGGTTACGTTGTCATACTCCACACATTAACTGGAGTATGGGGAGAATTTCTTCCTGGGGTGAGAACTGTGTGTCTCAGTTAGTGTTGAGCCACCCCCGTAGTGTTCGAGTTCGGTTCGGTTCGTCGAACACCCGTGTGTTCGCCGAACTGTTCGTCGAACTGTTCGTCGAACACCTTCGAACACCGTTAAAACCAATGGCAGGCAAACAAAAACACATAGAAACACATAGAAAACACCTTCAAAGGTGTCCAAAACCTGACAAACTGCTCAGAAGACACAACTAACACATGGAAAAGTGACAAGTACATATAGTCATGCGAAAAGAAAAGAGGTGGAGGAGTAAAAGGAGGGGGAGACACAGATATAGGCATGTCATGCCCTTCTAAAATCCAAAAAGTGAGAAGCCGAGACGGCCAGTCCGCTCCTGCCCGTGCCACCTCCGTGTCGCCGGGTTTGTGCCAGAGCCGCGGTGAACCCTGACGGCCAGCCCCCCTCTCCCAATACTGGTGCCTGTCCGCTGGTGGGTCGAGAGAGCCCCCCTGTGGTGGAGGCAGCTCTAAGCTTTTTAATTTAAATTGTCACTCTAATTTGAATGAATACACTTTAAATCCATTTACAAGGATCTATTGGAGGGCAAGTCTCATGCCAGCAGCCGCGTAATTCCAGCTCCAGTAGCGTCCACTAAAGCTGCTGCAGTTAAAAAGCTTTTATAAGGATCGAGCTCGGCTGTCCACCGCAAGGCATCCTAGTGCCAGTCCCAGCCCCTATGCCTTGGGGTGCCTCCTGATGCTCTTCACTAAGTATCCCATGGTCCCGAAGCATTTCCTTTGAAAAAATTAAGTGTCCAAACTACAGGTGGTGTAGCTTGCTTAACAGCCGGGATAATCCGCTGACTAGCAGACACTGCTACTAGGCACAAAGTATTTCCTGGGCTAGATGCAGTTAAAAATTTGTAAGTAGATACTCTCGTTGGATGCTGAGAAAGCATTCCATAGAGTCTCCTGGCACGCCATATATGATTCTCTTAAAAAGCTTGGGGTAGGGGTCTAGGGGACCCTTTTATAGCCAAAATCACGGCCCTGTATCACAATACGTCACCTAGGCTGAAGATAAATGGAACTGTAGCACCGAGGGCTCGGTTGCTACAGACGTATTGCACCTCACCCAGAGGTGTGATATCTCACTCTCAGATAAGGATGGAGTGTGGATCAGGACCCGACACCTGCATGCATTACACCACATTGCCGTGGGGCAGGGCGACCAATATGCCCCTGAGATGGGCACGACAGTCCCTGTCCCTGGCTGGAGTGGGGGGAGGGAACACTGAGGAAGGGGAACCCTGCAGTGCAGGAGCAGGGAGGAAGCAGTTCCTGGGTGCATTGAGAAGGGAGTATAAAAGGTGGGCACCATCTTAGTTCAGTGCAGAGAAGTCTGAGCAGAAGTGGCAGGGAGCAGGGGCTCTGCATGAGCTCTGCTCCGGAGGCGGGCCTAGTAACAGAGGCCCAGGCCTGCAAGAGGGAGAAGGAAGGAAGAGGAGCGGAGAAGGCTCCAGGAACGAGGAATGAAGGGATCCCAGGGGTGCGGACGGGCGAGTCGCCACCGCACGCCCGAATCCACCTGCGTGGAGGGGTCAGGCCAAAGGGGGAGACCGGTCCCCGAACTAGTGGAGGCAGGAAACGACCCTCAGCTAGAAACCGGAGGCTCTGACATTTTATGTGGCGCAGCCCCTTGCTCCACCCGCTAGGAAGGCACCACATAGGGTCAGGGAAACTGGCGCCAAGTTTACCAAGAGGAGGCCCGAGGCAGCCGGACAGAAGTGTTGGTAAGAAAGGCCAGACAAAGGACACACAAAGGGGGTCCTGTGAAGCGCTCCAAAGTTATCTGGGAGTTGTCTGAGCCCCTCACCTGGTGAGCACAGTACGACGTGGGCAGCCGTTACCTGCAGACGTGGTCTGGATAATAAGAACTGTGAGTAAAGGCCCTGAACTGCATCACTGACTCCGTGTCGTTACTGCTGCTGCCCTGCACCATCACCCCCATCCTCCGCATACACTGCCCTGAGGCTATACTCCTCCCGTGGGGAGTTATGCTACGCTCTGCTGCACCCACAACACCAGCCTTAGCGGTCTGCCCTGTAGCGGCGGTTCACTCTGACCGCAATCCACGGGTGGCGTAGTCGGACATTTAAACATCAAAACCACATAAATAGTACCGCCACTGGTTTGACCGCCCTGAGCCACGGAACCGGATCGCCGCCACGAAGACTACAACCACCAGCATCCACCAAAAAGGGTCCGGCTCCGGGTGTCCCAAGGCCCAGGGGGTGCGTCAGAACATTTTCATCACCTTTCACAATCACCAATGGGACAAGGCAGGGATGTCCTCTGTCCCCTCTCTTATACATCCTAGTGACGGAGCACCTGCTCTCATCAATTCGCCATAACCCCAATATTAGGTGGATTGAGGTGGGAGGCACCGAGTACAAGTGCTGTCTATTTGCTGATGATGTCCTAGTATATATCACTCAATCACATATATCCATCCCTGCTGTTATGGCTGAAATAGATCACTTTGTTACATGGTAAAATTTTAAAATCAATGCAGCGAAGTCTGAGGCCCTCGATGTCTCCCTCCCTAAATCCATATAGGATTCCATCCAGTCCAACTTTCCCTTTGCCTGGCCCTCACAGGGTATCAAATACTTAGGAATTCCTATTCATAGAGACCTCTCCCATCTATGTTATCTTAATTTTGGGCCCTTTATTGAACAATTCCATACAGACCACGGTTGGCAAGTTGGAACTGTGAGATTCACTACGTGCACCACTGGTATTTTGTGGAAAAGCACATGTAAGATTCTGCAACAGTCTCTGCTGATACTCCTGCATGCGTGCATCCCTTTCTATGGCAGGAATAATTTCTGCAAATTTACTTTTGTACCGGGGATCTAACAGTGTGGCAACCCAGTAGTCAGGATTATTTCTAATTCTCACAATTCGAGGGTCATGTTGCAGGTAGTGCAGCAAGAAGGCACTCATGTGTGTTGCGCATCCAGGAGCGAGCACCAAGTCCCTGTTGTGTTGGTGGCGAGGTAACAATCATGCTTCCTTCCTCTGTCCTCTCCCCCCAACCTCGCACAACAGAAATGTGATCAAGGTCTCCCTCATCTGATGAGTCTTCCATCAGTTCGTCCTCCACTTCTTCCTGGGCTCCTGCACCTTCCTCACTAGTTTGGCTGCTACCATGCGCCCTGGTAAAATCATCTCCCCCACCCTCACATGCCTGCCGCCCTGGTGCTGCCGACCGTCTGGACCTTGCAGATGTTAGCCCTTCCGCATACAACTCCTCCTCCTCTACTTCCTCCACCTCCTCTTGTGCCACCACCTGACTCCGAATTCTGTTTAACATGTGCTCCAGCATGTAAATCACCGGAATAGTCATGCTGATAATGGCATCGTCAGCACTAAACATCTTCGTCGCCATTTCAAAACTGTGCAGAAGGGTGCATAGGTCCCTGATCTGAGACCACTCCTCCAGCGTGATTTGCCCCACCTCTGAATCTCGTTGGCCCAGGCTATACGTCAGAACGTATTGCACCAGGGCTTGTCGGTGCTGCCACAGTCGCTGCAACATGTGCAGAGTTGAATTCCACCGGGTAGGCACATCGCATTTTAGCCGGTGAAGTGGCAGGCCCAACGACTTCTGTAGAGATGTAAGTCGCTGAGCTGCGGGATGCGAACGGCGGAAGTGAGCACACAGCGACCGTGCCCTCTGCAGAAGGCCATCTAGTCTGGGATAGTGGGCTAAAAATTGCTGGACAACCAGGTTCAACACGTGAGCCATACAAGGCACGTGTGTGACATTGCCCCGGCGAAGGGCCGCACCCAGGTTTGCAGCATTGTCGCACACGGCCTTCCCTGGTTTCAGGTCCAGTGGAGACAACCATTCATGAAATTGGTTCTCCGGAGCTGACCACAACTCCTCAGCTGTGTGACTCACATTTCCCAGACATTTCAATGTAAAAACCGCCTGATGACGTTGAGCCCTACTGCCAGCATAGTAAGGAGGTGTGCAGGATCCCTTCTGCGCAGTTAGAAAGCTTGTGGCATGACCAGACAGGCTTTGAGTGCAGGTGGAAGACCGAGAGGAGGTTGAGGAGGCAGAAGCAGTGGAGGAAAAATGACATAAAGAGGATTGACGCACAACTCGTGGGGACGGCAAGACTTGGACAGCAGCCCCTTGTCCTGCTGTCACCATAGTTACCCAGTGCCCAGTCAGCGACATGTAACGCCCCTGTCCATGCCTACTCGTCCAAGTGTCTGTGGTGAAATGCACCCTGTCACACACAGAGTTTCTCAAAGAAGCGGTGATGTTGTGTGCGACATGCTGGTGGAGCGCAGGCACACCTTTCTTTGAGAAGTAGTGCCGACTGGGCATCTGGTACTGGGGCACTGCGACGGACATAAGGTCTCGAAAATCCTCTGTGTCCACCAGGCGGAAAGGCAGCATTTCTGTAGCCAAGAGCTTGCAGATGGTGAAATTCAACCTCTTAGCTTTCTCATGGCTAGGAGGAAATGGTCTTTTACTTGTCCACATCTGAGGGACCGAGGGCTGGCTATTGTGCTTAGACGGGGTTGATAAGGGTGTCCCCGGCAAACTGCCGGTCTGTGAGGAAGATGCAGGCGGACATGTTAGGTTGCCTTGATCCAAAGGTGGTGCTATCGATGTCGGACAGCGCTCAAGACCAGCTGGTGTTACCACCTCCAAAGAAAATGATGACCTGCCAATCACGCTGGCTGTTGCGGGTAAAGAGGTGGCAGGTCTGCGCCCCAAAACAGGTGTGACTGCTGTCCCCCCAGTCACAGAGGATGAAGAGGCCTCGGATGCACAAGATATAGCAGACGGTGGTTGGCCCGGCCGGCTAGACCGCATTGTAGCACACTGAGCTTCCCACTGCAACTTATGCTTCATGTCCATGTGCCGGTTCATGCATGAAGTACTCAAACTATGTATTTTTTGGCCTCTACTTAGCTTTTGCTGACAAATGTTACAGATAACACGAGTTGGGTCATCTTTATCGATCTGAAAAAATGCCCAGGCTATGCAAGGCTTAGCACCCATGCGACCTGAAGAGCCACCACGACTTGTGGTGAGAGGCAGAGTTGTGTTTGAGGATGCAGTTGTTGACGTGCTTCCAGTACTACGTCTCTGTCCAGGAAGGCGCAACCTGACCTCGTCGTCACTAGCATCTTCCTCCACCTCTTCTGCTGACCTCATCTCTTGGCTGACTGTGGGTTGACAGTAAGTGGGATCTCCGACCTCATCATCATCACCCTGTGCGTTATCACACCCGTCGTCCTCAGAGCCAACCTGTTCCTGCCCTGACAAAAAACTAAAGTTGTCGCTCCAATCAGGTATTTGAGTCTTATCATCGTCTTCCTCATTGTCTCCACCAACAGGAGTTACAGTTTGGGAATGAGGGTCTACATTATGGTCAGAACCTTCTGCGTCTGGTCCTGGATCCGACTCATAAAGATTCTGGGCATCAGTGCAGATCATTTCCTCGTCTGGATTCACAGAAGCGCTGGAGTCGACCTCTGATTCCCAGGCTATAGTATGAGTAAACAGCTCTGCAGACTCAACCATCTGTTCTACCTCATACTCAGACGGGCAGCTGGAGATTTGGGAGCTGTGAGGAAGCAAGTGCGATTTGGGTGACACCTTTGAGGACTGGAGTATTTGTGATGTTGAAGTTGATGTGGAGGAGAGCCCACTTAAAGGAGCACTTGATATCCGTTGAAGCACCTGCTGTTTTTGTGCCTCATCTGGAATTTGTAGCGATTGGCGTGGCCGTAAGAAAGGGATCTTATCACATTGTCCGCTAAAAGAAGTAGACATTTTAGTTTGGCTGGAAGATGGTCTTTCTTCTGCACCTACCCCACGGACACAACCTTTTTTCCCCTTCCCAACACGCCTATTCCCCTTTCCACCAGCAGCAGGCCTTTTTCCACTCATTTTGGTGGTTAACTAATTCACAACTCTGGAGTTGTTTGCACAAAAAAACAATGGATGGTAACCGAGCAGAGCTGAGTGGCCAAACTGTGGTATTAGGCCAAAACTATTGGCTGGGTTAGATGCAGAAAAAAATTATTTTTAATTTGCAACCTGATGGAGGTCAGTATAGATGGACTAATAGACCAAGTCCCACACACCGCTAGAAGCCCAAATATTTTTTCAGAGCTAGATGCAGAAAATTTTTTTATTCAATTTGCAACCTGATGGAGGTCAGTATAGATGGACTAATAGACCAAGTCCCACACACTGCTAGAAGCCCAAATATTTTTTCAGAGCTAGATGCAGAAAAAAATTATTTTTAATTTGCAACCTGATGGAGGTCAGTATAGATGGACTAATAGACCAAGTCCCACACACCGCTAGAAGCCCAAATATTTTTTCAGAGCTAGATGCAGAAAAAAATTATTTTTAATTTGCAACCTGATGGAGGTCAGTATAGATGGACTAATAGACCAAGTCCCACACACCGCTAGAAGCCCAAATATTTTTTCAGAGCTAGATGCAGAAAAAAATTATATTCAATTTGCAACCTGCTGGAGGTCAGTATAGAAGGACTAATAGAACAAGTCCCACACACTGCTAGAAGCCCAAATATTTTTTCACAGCTAAATGAAGAAAAAAATTATTTTTAATTTGCAACCTGATGGAGGTCAGTATAGATGGACTAATAGACCAAGTCCCACACACTGCTAGAAGCCCAAATATTTTTTCAGAGCTAGATGCAGAAAAAAATTATTTTTAATTTGCAACCTGATGGAGGTCAGTATAGATGGACTAATAGACCAAGTCCCACACACTGCTAGAAGCCCAAATATTTTTTCAGAGCTAGATGCAGAAAAAAATTATTTTTAATTTGCAACCTGATGGAGGTCAGTATAGATGGACTAATAGACCAAGTCCCACACACCGCTAGAAGCCCAAATATTTTTTCAGAGCTAGATGCAGAAAAAAATTATATTTAATTTGCAACCTGATGGAGGTCAGTATAGATGGACTAATAGACCAAGTCCCACACACCGCTAGAAGCCCAAATATTTTTTCAGAGCTAGATGCAGAAAAAAATTATATTCAATTTGCAACCTGCTGGAGGTCAGTATAGAAGGACTAATAGAACAAGTCCCACACACTGCTAGAAGCCCAAATATTTTTTCAGAGCTAAATGAAGAAAAAAATTATTTTTAATTTGCAACCTGATGGAGGTCAGTATAGATGGACTAATAGACCAAGTCCCACACACTGCTAGAAGCCCAAATATTTTTTCAGAGCTAGATGCAGAAAAAAATTATTTTTAATTTGCAACCTGATGGAGGTCAGTATAGATGGACTAATAGACCAAGTCCCACACACTGCTAGAAGCCCAAATATTTTTTCAGAGCTAGATGCAGAAAAAAATTATTTTTAATTTGCAACCTGATGGAGGTCAGTATAGATGGACTAATAGACCAAGTCCCACACACTGCTAGAAGCCCAAATATTTTTTCAGAGCTAGATGCAGAAAAAAATTATTTTTAATTTGCAACCTGATGGAGGTCAGTATAGATGGACTAATAGACCAAGTCCCACACACTGCTAGAAGCCCAAATATTTTTTCAGAGCTAGATGCAGAAAAAAATTATTTTTAATTTGCAACCTGATGGAGGTCAGTATAGATGGACTAATAGAACAAGTCCCACACGCTGCTAGAAGCCCAAATATTTTTTCAGAGATAAATGAAGAAAAAAATTATTTTTAATTTGCAACCTGATGGAGGTCAGTATAGATGGACTAATAGACCAAGTCCCACACACTGCTAGAAGCCCAAATATTTTTTCAGAGCTAGATGCAGAAAAAAATTATTTTTAATTTGCAACCTGATGGAGGTCAGTATAGATGGACTAATAGACCAAGTCCCACACACCGCTAGAAGCCCAAATATTTTTTCAGAGCTAGATGCAGAAAAAAATTATATTCAATTTGCAACCTGCTGGAGGTCAGTATAGAAGGACTAATAGAACAAGTCCCACACACTGCTAGAAGCCCAAATATTTTTTTCAGAGCTAAATGAAGAAAAAAATTATTTTTAATTTGCAACCTGATGGAGGTCAGTATAGATGGACTAATAGACCAAGTCCCACACACTGCTAGAAGCCCAAATATTTTTTCAGAGCTAGATGCAGAAAAAAATTATATTCAGTTTGCAACCTGATGGAGGTCAGTATAGATGGACTAATAGAATGATGCTATGCCCAAAAGATTTTACTTCACTAGGTGCAGTAAAAAAATTGGTATTCTATACACAGGTGGTATATCTTGCAACACAGATAGGCTACTCCACTGACTAACACACTCTGCAATAGGCCAAAAAGGATTAGCTTTGCTAGATTCAGCCAAATGCTGTGAAAAAAACTTGCACAGCACTGGCACAGACCTGCCTGGCAAAAACTGATAGGAACTGATGTAACCTAGTCCTGAAAAGGACTCCAATTACAATTAGTCTTTACTCCCACAATCTATCTATTTAAGAGCACAGACCTGCCTGATAAAAGTCGTAGGAAATGCTGTAACCTAGTCCTTAAAAGGACTGCAATCACAACTATTCCCTACTCCCAAGCTATCTGTATATTTGTGCGAAAATTGGCTTGAAATTAACAAGGTATAGCGCACACAGCAACAGCGGTGCCGTCTAACACGCAGCTGCAGCAGTGAGAAAATGGTGGCGACGGGGAAAATGGCTTGGTTTTATAGGGCAAGGACATGTGACATACACTGCCAATCACACATGCCCTTGCTTGTGTGAAAAAAAGCACTTCGCTCCGTGTGTGCGCTGCTGATAGGCTGACAGATTGCACCTCCCCACTGCAAATGCGGGAAAGAGAAAAAAAAATGGAGATCTTCATTGTTCCTGCAGAGATCCATCCCCTGCCCCTCCCCCCGCCCCGCTGTACACTCAAACTGCGTATTAACATTAATTTTCATCATTACTGAGAAAAAATCCAGTTATGATTTTGGTGCACGAACAGTTATCGAACATAACCTCGAACAGCCGAATTTTTCTCAAATTGTTCGTGTTCGCCGACCGGCTCGAACACCGCCCAAAACAGCTCGAATTTGAGATTGGCGAACAGTTCGAGTAGAACAACGCTCATCTCTAGTCTCAGTGTATGGTTACAGCCAACCGGAGGGTAGTCTCTGAGCCTTCTATCTACTTAGCCGCTCTCCCTGTGCAATATCAGCCTTTTACGGATGTCTTTCCCGAAAAGGCTGCAGACACTTTACCTCGCCGCTGACCGTGTGGCTGTCCTTTTGATTTGGTCCCCGGCACGGATCCTCTGTCTGTCCCCAAGACCCAGGTCTTGTTAGATTATATCAAAAATAACCCTCGGGTAGACCCTTTGTCCCGGTCCATGGATAAGGCTGAGGACGATGACTAGCCCAGGCTTACCATTCCTTCGGGAAGTATGCGGTTGGTGTCTCCAGTGTCCCTAAACCAGGTTCCTTCTGGGAGGATGTTCGTTCCTCCTAATCTACAAAATGAGGTGCTCTCCTGGGCACATGCCTCTAAGATCAGAGGTCATTTTGGGGTCAAATGTACCACGAAGTTTCTCCAAAGGTCATATTGGTGTCCCTGGTGGCACCAGGACGTTAAGGAATATGTTCTAGCGTGTGTCTCCTGTGCGAGAGATAAATCATCCCATCAAAGTCCGGCAGGTCTTATCCATCCGTTACCCGTGGCGAATTCCACAGATCAGACTCCTCTTCTTCTGAATAATGGCCAACATCCGCGTGTTCTGGTTCCTATGCCAGTTCCCTCTGTGGAACCTGGGGTCAGAGATTGTGCTCTGGAGGCGCGGGAGGTTTGGGACCATACCCAGGATGCTATACTGGCCTCCAAAAATCGGATGATAGAGTCGGCTGACACTCTTCAATGTCTAGTCCCCGTATTCTATCCGGGCAACAGAGTGTGGCTCGCGGCTCGCAATATCAAAATACGCAGGGAATCTGCTAAGTTTGCCCCCCGCTTTATTGGTCTTTCAAAATTTTGGCCCAAGTAAACCTTGTAGTGTACCGTTTACAGTTATCACGACACCTGAGGGGCCACGACACTTTTCATGTGTCGCTTCTTAAGCCCGTTCACCTGACAAAAGTCGCTGAACCCCAACCTGCTACAGACACCAGGGGTGATGCTCTCGATGTGCAGACTGTTGTGGGGTCCAAGATGGTTTGGGGAAAAAAAAATATTTCCTGATACACTGGAGGGGTCATTGCTTATGGAGAAATATGAGCATCAACTGGAGGAGGATGTTAGAAGGGGTGATAATGTTAAGTGTCAGGTGGTTGCTGGACCTGAAATTGGGTCAGAATCATCTGTGGTTCTCCCATTCTGGTCCAGGCAGGGCAGATGCTGCTTAGCATCGCCATCAGTCCCGACTCCTAGCCAGTGCACGAGAAGTACAGGCTGTCTCTTGGTTCCTTGTTCCTAGTAGTGTTAAGCATAGGTTGCAGAGGGGAACAAGGGCTGCTACGGCCTAAGTCCAGGATGCACTGCACTGAGCATGCCCGTGACATGGCGGACTGTGATTGGTGGTTTGGTGTCTACTGATCCGGTGACCTGGCACCGCCTTATTGGCCGTGGGTGATGTTATCAGTAGCGCGACCAATAATCCGACGGTAGGCAGGGCTTAGTCTTTAAATAGCCCGCCCACAAACATGGCGGTGCACTCTGATCATTGAGCTATGGTTGTGTTCATGTGTGGACGCTTGTATGTTTGAGCTCCACATGCTCTCTTGCTGCTTTAGCTTCGGACAGGCAGGTTTAGCTGGAGGGAGGCAGGTAGTTCCGTTTGACAGTCTGGCTCTGACTAGGGGGTCGCTATACACCCCGAGCAGACTGCAGACTCCGTATACCTGGCACCGCCTGTTAGCCACGTGGAGAGTTACTCCGCAGTCCGGTAGCACACCGGCTGGGAGCACGTATACGCCGGCGTGAGTCACACACACGTCCTAGCACCTACTGCGTAGCCTCTGTGCAGTTAACAATGCTACGGCTACATTATTTGTCGCACATCTCTCATGCAGTTAACGGAGATAGTGTGAATCCCTTTTCCGATCCAGGTGTGCAGTAACACTGGAGGGATTTATATATTAAATGGTTGTTTTACCTTCTTACCCGGAAGGTGTTCGGCCGCAGTCTTCCAGGCTGAATCGCGGACCCCGGGTTCGGTTGCTTTCCATTATTAATAAAGTTGTTTGCAACTGTCCCCATAACAGGTACAACACTGCTTAAGTTCAAGTTTAAAAATTAAGGCACAAAGAACTTTCAGGCTGAGGACTGTGAGCAGCCAAAAAAATTAACTTGTAAATTGTTGCACTTCTTAAAGTGCCCCTTATTGGTTTTATACAACAAGACTGACCTCAGAACAAAAACCCGTTTGGAGTGGCCGAAGACAAGGTCCAACACCTGGATCTCCTATGCCCTGCAGCCATGCCCAGGGCTTATGTTGAGGGTTTGCAGATGGGTCCCTCATGTTCATAAGAATTGCACCTTGTTTAGTGGAATGGACACCGGGTTACAGATCGCGCTGAAGCCTGCAAGAAAATGTTTTATGTGAAAAATGTTTTATGAGTGTAAAGAAAAATGTTCTTTAAAAAGTTTTATATGATAACCTGTAACGTTCAAGTAATGTGCCTCCCATAAAGGGAAGAAAAAGTTTGTTTATTATCTTATATGCGAATGCATTCTGAAAATTGTATGTCTAAAACCGTGTTTTACTCTGTTCCAGCACGCGGACGTGCTGTGTTTTACCAGGGGGGTATATGGCACCCCTGCGGGTTCAGTCACCACAGAGGTACTGCATCTTACCCAGAGGTGTGGTATCTCACGCTCTGGTAAGGAAGGAGTACTGCCCGGGACCCTAACACCTGCATCCAACACTACACTACTCCAGACCAGCAGGAGGGGCAAGATGTGTCGATTCCCTGCTGAGCCCTGTCCCTGGCTGGAGTGGGGGGAACCAAAGTAGGGGGAACAATGTAGTGGGTGTGGGTGGAGGAAGTAAATCAGGGGAGCATTGGATGAAGTGACATAAATAGAGAAGCCATCTTGAAAGGACAGATCAGTCTGAGAGGAGAAGTAGAGGGAGCAGGAGCTCTGTAGGAGCTCTGCTCAGGAGGAGGGCCTAACCATAAAGGCCCAAGACTGGAGGGAGAGAAAGGAGCAGGAAAGGCTCCAGGAACGTGGAAGTGAACCCAGGGGTAAGGGAAGTGCTGGAGGCCACCCGTACGCTCGAATCTACCAGGAGGTGGAGGGGTCAGGTAGCACAGAGGGAACCGGTCCCTAAACTAGCAGAGTTCTTTAAGCCTCAACTAGGAAACTGGAGGCTGCAGTATTTCAGGTACTGCTGTCACAAGCCACATCTATCTCACCAAGAAGGTGGCCATAGAGGACCCAGGGAACAGAGAAGACATCGCCCGGCAAGGTCCACGGTCACTGGATTGGGACACTAGGTGTGAGGTGCACGGAGACGGCCAGAGAGAACAGACAGAAAGTGGTCCTCTTATGTACTCCGGAGGGACCTGGGAGTTTGCTGAACCCCTCCCTGAGAGAGCACAGAACGCCGTGGGAAGTTACTGTAGTACTGGTAACTGGAAGTCTAAGAAACCGTGAGTAAACCCTGAGGACTGCACCTTACTGTCTCTGTGATCATTATCTGCGTCATCCTCTGCACTACACCATAGCAGCAACATCTACACTGCCCTGGAGCTAAGCTCTACCTGTGGAGAGCTAAACCAACTCTGCTGCATTTACACCAGCTCCAGAGGACCTGCTGCGCAGCGGCGGCTCCCTTTAGCCGCATACCACAGGTTGCGTCACGAACTCTATACAAGAACTATAAATCCCCTGTAAACATCCCCTTCCTTTTTACTGACCGCCCTGGGTCACCACCACTGTGACATCACCACTAGCAACGACCGGCCCGGCACCGAGTACCCCACGGCCCAGGGGGGCGCGTCAGGTGCACTCCTTTGCAGGCCACAAGACGGAGCTTCAGGCTGACCTCTCTCTATCTTGCCTGCCGGGTGCGGTCTGTCTAGACTGCTGGAGACTCCGCCCTGTCTCCAAGGTTTCTTCTCTCCTCTCCCCTTTCTGGGGCCGTCCCATGGCTGCTTGCTGTCGGCCACTCCCGGAGGCGGCTTCCCCAGACTGATGGACAGATCCAGGTATACGACCACAGGCGCATGGGGCGGGTTGCGCTTTTGGCGCCATTCTGGGACCCGGCCTACGATGGGAGGTTATTTGTTGTCCTTGATAACGCACATACAGTGCTGGCCAAAAGTACTGGCACCCCTGCAATTCTGTCAGATAATACTCAGTTTCTTCCTGAAAATGATTGCAATCACAAATTCTTTGGTATTATTCTCTTCATTTAATTTGCTTGCAAGGAAAAAACACAAAAGAGAATGAAGCAAAAATCAAATCATTGATCATTTCACACAAAACTCCAAAAAAAGGGCCGGACAAAAGTATTGGCACCCTCAGCCTAATACTTGGTTGCACAACCTTTAGCCAAAATAACTGCGAACAACCACTTCCGGTAACCATCAATGAGTTTCTTACAATGCTCTGCTGGAATTGAAGACCATTCTTCTTTGGCAAACTGCTCCAGGTCCCTGATATTTGAAGGGTGCCTTCTCCAAACTGCCATTTTGAGATCTCTCCACAGGTGTTCTATGGGATTCAGGTCTGGACTCATTGCTGGCCACCTTAGAAGTCTCCAGTGCTTTCTCTAAAACCATTTTATAGAGCTTTTGGAAGTGTGTTTTGGGTCATTGTCCTGCTGGAAGACCCATGACCTCTGAGGGAGACCCAGCTTTCTCACACTGGGCCCTACATTATGCTGCAAAATTTGTTGGTAGTCTTCAGACTTCATAATGCCATGCACACGGTCAAGCAGTCCAGTGCCAGAGGCAGCAAAGCAGCCCCAAAACATCAGGGAACCTCCGCCATGTTTGACTGTAGGAACCGCATTCTTTTCTTTGAATGCCTCTTTTTTTTCCTGTACACTCTATGTTGATGCTTTTTCCCAAAAAGCTCTACTTTTGACTCATCTGACCAGAGAACATTCTTCCAAAACGTTTTAGGCTTTCTCAGGTAAGTTTTGGCAAACTCCAGCCTGGCTTTTTTATGTCTCGGGGTAAGAAGTGGGGTCTTCCTGGGTATGCTACCATACAGTCCCTTTTCATTCAGACGCCGACGGATAGTACGGGTTGACACTGTTGTACCCTCGGACTGCAGGGCAGCTTGAACTTTTTTGGATGTTAGTCGAGGTTCTTTATCCACCATCTGCACAATCTTGCGTTGAAATCTCTCGTCAATTTTTCTTTTCCGTCCACATCTAGGGAGGGTAGCCACAGTGCCATGGGCTTTAAACTTCTTGATAACACTGCACACGGAAGACACAGGAACATTCAGGTCTTTGGAGATGGACTTGTAGTCTTGAGATTGCTCATACTTCCTCACAATTTGGTTTCTCAAGTCCTCAGACAGTTCTTTGGTCTTCTTTCTTTTCTCCATGCTCAATGTGGTACACACAAGGACACAGGACAGAGGTTGAGTCAACTTTAATCCATGTTAACTGGCTGCAAGTGTGATTTAGTTATTGCCAACACCGGTTAGGTGCCACAGGTAAGTTACAGGTGCTGTTAATTACACGAATAAGAGAAGCATCACATGATTTTTCAAAGGGTGCCAATACTTTTGTCCACCCCCTTTTTTAGGTTTGGTGTGGAATTATATCCAATTTGGCTTTAGGACAATTCTTTTTGTGTTTTTTTCATTGAAGACAAATTAAATGAAGAGAATAATACCAAAGAATTTGTGATTGCAATCATTTTCAGGAAGAAACTGAGTATTATCTGACAGAATTGCAGAGGTGCCAATACTTTTGGCCAGCACTGTAATGGCGCCCGTTCTTCTGGGGCGGGTGCCACATTCAGTATAGAACACAGTCTCTAGGCACACTATACCCGCTGATAACGGGTGGGCTCATATCTTGTTCATGGCGCAAAAATATGACGCGTCCCCCTGGGCCGTGGGGTACTCGGTGCCGGGCCGGTCATTGCTAGGGGAGATGTCACAGTGGCGGTGATCCAGTCCGTGACCCAGGGCAGTCAAAAAAAGGGGCTTTTAAGAAAAGGATTTTTTTTATAGTTTATGTTCGTGACGCCACCTGTGGTATGCGGCTATAGGGAGCCGCCGGTGCGGAGACGGTCCTCTTCAGCTGTTGTTAATGCAGCAGAGTTGGTTCAGCTCTCCACAGGTAGAGCTAAGCTCCAGGGCATTGCTGCGGTGATTATAGATGAGGTAGATGTTGTTGTGCAGTGTGGTGCAGGGGATGATGGCGCAGCTAATAATTCACAGAGACAGTGGAGTGCAGTCTTGAGGGTTTACTCACAGTTGTTAAGTTCCTCAGGTTACACTTTCCAGATTATAACCACCCACGTCGTCCAGTGTTCACCAAGTAAGGGGTTCAGCAATCCCTCAGATAATTCAGGAGCACATAACGGGACCCCTTTCTTTGTGCCTTTCTCAGTCGAATTCCTGTGCTGGCTCTCACCCTCCTGCCCTGCGCCTCACAATCAGTGTCCCGAACCGGTATCCTCGGATCTTCTCAGGCGACCTGCAGTCCCCTGGACCCTCTGTGGCCACCTTATCAGTGATATAATTGTGGCTGTGGCAACTGCACCCTAAAAGTACAGAAGCCTCCGGTTTCTAGCTGAACATTGCAATTCTCACTAGTTAGGGGCCGGTCCCCTCTGCGGCCTGATCCCTCCATGTCCTGGTAGATTCGGGCGCACGGGTGGCATCCAGCACTTCCCGTACCCCTAGGATCCCCTCTTTCCTTCTTGGAGCCTTCCTTCCTGCTCCTCTCCTCTCTTTAGTCAGTCTCACCTACTGGGGCTCTCACTAGGCCAGCTCCATCTGAGCAGAGCTCCTGCTCACACTCACTGTCCTCCTCTGACTGGAACACTTCTAGATGGTTCCATCCCTTCTTATACAGGTGCTGAAGTGCTCCCCTAAACTCCTTCCTCCACTCACACCCACTACATGGTTCCCCCTCTCTTGGTTCCCCCCACTCCAGCCAAGGACAGGGCTCAGCAGAGGAGCAGCGCTTCTTGCCCCTCCTGCTGGTCTGGAGTAGTGTAGTGTTGGATGCAGATGTTTGGGTCCCGGGCAGTACTCCATCTTTACCTGAGAGTGAGATACCTCTGGATGAGATGCAGTACCTCTGTGGCGACTGAACACTCAGGGGCGCCACACATCCACCTGTCAACTAAAAATGCTGACAGGCTGACTCTTATAAAAATGAACAAGGGATGGATTGGGCCAGACTTCTCAACACCACCGAATGATAGCAGCGTAACATAAACTCCAATCCAGTGTCTTTTTTTGGGAGGATTATTCCAATGCACCTTTTCACACCCACACATGGGTATACGCTTCCTCATTTTGGCTATTTGCTCCTGTCCTCCTTCTTCTCCTCATCCTCCACCACCATATCACCAGGGTGACCGTGGTCCGTGATGCAACACCCACATAATTTTTTTAAAGGGTGTTTATGATGCCCTTAAACAAATTTTTTTATACAGTATGTTCATGTATACCCCCCAGGGGTAAATGTTTGTCAGCCCATACACTTAGTGCATGGGCATTACAAGTATACGAGGCCCGCTCCTTTCTAATGGGAACATTTCTAATGGGAACGTCTCTTCCAAGGGGCATTGCAGTGCCTCCAAATTTTTGGCAACCCTTGCATTTACTGCATAGGCCAACACTATGGGAGACTCTAACCTTTCTAATGAGAATTTGTCATTAATGTGGTCCTGCTCTATGTCTCTTTAAATTGTTAGTGGGATTTTTCCTAAAATTGGTCAGCTGTTGGACTCACTGCATACCCTATAACTGTAAAGGAGACCCTCTCCTTTCTAATGGGAACATATCGTACTTGTTATTGTGGCCCTGCTCTATGTGTCTTTAATTTCTTAGTGGGGTTTTTCCTAAATTTGGTCAGCCGTTGGACTCACTGCATACCCTATAACTGTATAGCAGACTGTTAGGCCGGTACGCAGGAGAAGGACTTTCTCGCGCCGTCTGGCCAGGCCCTTTCCTGCTGGTCAGTAATTGTCAGCATTTAGGTTCCGTTCTAGGAATTCTAAGTGTGGTTTCTGCGTTTCTGTCATGTGCTGCTAAGCCATGCCACCTGCTGTCTAGTACAGCGTGGTTGGTTGTCCTGGGGGGCTGGGGCTGTCTCTAGTGTATTTAAGGGCTCCATGGGCTCCGCCCCGGTGCCTAGTCTAACCTGGGGTGAGGTCTCTGGCAGTAAATGCAGTGTGTGTGAGTCGTTGTCAAGGGTTCCTGCTGTGTGCTCCCTATTCATCCTAGCCATCAATTAGGGCTAGAGGAATGCTGTGAGCAGCACGCTCTACCGTGTCGGTTCACTGGTTGGTGTCCACGCCACGGAGACGTCCTTGCTACCGATCCAATATTCCAAGGTCCGCCATTGTGTGTGTGGTCACACTGCCACTATTACACCCATGTGTTGGGTGCTGCAGAGATCCTCCTCCTCTTTAAGAACTTAGGTTCCAGGCCTTTCCTTGCCTGCAGCTATCTGCAGCTCTATACGCCGCCATCTAGTGCTCAGGCGTTTCATGCTGCCAAATCCTTCTTGCTCTGCACAGCGGTGTCTTGCAATGCAGAAGTTTATTAGTTTAGTTTCTGGAGTGTTGTTAACTCCCAGCATTGTACCTTGTTTAGTTACTACTTGTGTGTGCACTTAACACACTAGTTCATTTCTTTCTCTGTGCTTAGCTGAACATTCCTCTGGACTCAGCTGCTGCAGCTCCTCTGCAGTCCGGTGGACCCCGACGTGTCCTTTAAGTTTTATTTTATTTTATTAAAGGACACGCTAGCATAACACAGACCCTCTCCTTTCTAATGGGAATTTGTCATTACTGTGGCCCTACTCTATGTGTCTTTAAATTCTTAGTGGGGTTTTTCTTAAATTTGGTCAGCCGTTGGACTCACTGCATACCCTTTAACTGTATAGCAGACTCTCGCCTTTCTAATGGGAACATGTCATAATCGTTACTGCGGCCCTGCTCTATGTGTCTTTCAGAGTCCCTCCATCATCAATGAAACAGGATGTGTCTGATGATGTGTCACACACCACATTGCCAGATAAGGTTGTAAAATGTTAAAATGACATTTCCCGGTGAATGCATTTGCCTTAAAAAATACGTAAATATAAAAAAAAACAGTAGGATGTTTCTTTAGTATAAAAACAGAGTCACCAATGTAACCTCAATGTAATCACATTGTTCAGCTCCTGCACCTTCTCCTCCATCTCCGAAATGACCACATCAGTCACAAGCAGCAGCACTGCAGCATTACCTTGGCCAAGCGGCAACAGGCTGTGCTGAAGATAACATGCTTAATGCTTAGGTGACAAACTGCCCAGAGCTGCAGAGTTGTTGAAAGCTGTAACACAGCAGCTTTATCTGTGGCTCTCACCGCTGAACATACCGCCAGCCATGGTTGTGTGTGACAATGGGCGGAACCTGGTGACTGAGAAATGACAGCCGGAGTAGATACGGTTTCCCTCTATGCTAGTCCTTTCACCGAGCTAAAGAATATGTCTGTGGTGAAATACAACTCCCACTGAGAAGCTGTTTCTCCCCCACTCAAGAGCCCCATAGCAGCTGCAAAGTTAGCGCTATCATGAACTCTCCTGATGTAGAAGCCAGGGCACATCAGAGGATTCTCTGGTGGGACCGTCCAACCCTGCTGAGATGCAGTCATGACTAAGAAAAGTATGTGGGAAGGTTCCTGGACACTCTATGGCTGCTTTTTTACTGAGTTGGAAACCCACGCAAACATGGGGAGAACATACAAAGTCTTTGCAGATGTTGTCCTTGCTGGGATTTGAACCCAGGATCCCAGCGCTGCAAGGCTTCAGTGCTAACCACTGATCCAATGTGCTGCAGTTCACCCTCTAATATCTAACAGCCTGGAGAAACTTACACCTACTGCCGCTCTATCTTCAGCTCCTTTGTGAGAAACTAATGTATTTGGGCAGCCACTCAGTCAACCAAATAAAATTCCTGAGAAGGAAATTGTGGATGGCTTCGCTACTGGTACTGGGGGCAGTGCTAATACCATGGCATCGTACCATAGTTTACTGGAAATTTTCCAGGCTGGTAGGAGGCAAGCAAATTCCCACAGAAAAGTGTCAGCAGTAATGTCTTGTAGAAGGCGGAGACAACACCGGGAGAAATAGTGACGGCTGGGAACTGAATATGGACACGAGGCATGAGGTAGTGAAAAGCTTCCACCTCCACGAGCCTAAAAGGCCACATTTCAAGTGCAAGCAGCTGCCCAGAAATCTGGCAGTTTAGTATTGCAGCCTGTGTGTGGGTGGCTGGCTGCATAATTGCGCTTGCATTCCAAGTAACAGAAAACTAAGCAGATGGTGGCCTCTATCATCATCATGGCCTCATTATGGCCTCACCTTGGCACTATGAACGCTATTGAAGCAGAAGCCAGGGCCCACTGGAGGAGTCTCCAGTTTTCTGGTGGGTCCGTCCAACCCTGCCGAGAAGCAGCCCTGGCTAAGAAAAGTGTGGGAGAAGGTTCCCGGACACTCTATGGCTGTTATTTTAATGTGGATCGGACGTGCTTATGCATGTTATTTCTCAAACTGCATTGCAGATCAGGCCATTGCCCGACACTGTAGTCATGAAATTAAATGCACAAAGAAAGATGTTTGTGTGTCAAAGCACCATTGAGAAGTGCAAGTTGATGTTGGATGGGCTGCCATTGCTTCTGCAGCAAGCTGCTTTAGAGGACTTCCTGGGAGAAATGACAGCTGGGTAGATATGGTTTCCCAAGTCCTTTCACCAAGCTAAAGAATATGGCTGTGATGAAATACAACTCATCAAAAAAATCTGTGGACTGGCTCTGTACCGTCCCTGGCCACATTCACCTGTTCACGTGTTTGTGGTTAGGCGGTCCTTCCCAGTAAGTGCACTGGGGAGGGCACGGGTAATGTTGTGGGACCCGTGCTTGTGGAAGGCGGAGACGACACCGGGACAAATAGTGGTATTTGGATGGACACCCGGTCGCCGCCATAAGATTGTAGACAGTTACCGCCACCACGAGCCTAAAAGGCCACATTTCAAGTGCAAGCAGCTGTCAAAAATTTGGCAGTATAGTATTGCAGCCTGTGGGTTGGTGGGTGACTGGCTGCATACTTGCACTTGCATTACCAGGAATGGGGTAGGGACAACTGAATGCTGCACTGGGACAAGGACATGTACGGTATTGTTGCAAGTCTGCAACGACAAATGCACAGCGAGAGGCATCTTTGCATGCGCCCAGGATCACTTATGATGGGCACACTTTTAGGCAGTGACCTGGGAGTCAGAGATGCTTCCAGGGGTCTTCCCCATGCTGTTCCCATGTCTTTTCAGTAGAGATGAGCGTTGTTCTACTCGAACTGTTCGCCAATCTCAAATTCGAGCTGTTTTGGGCGGTGTTCGAGCCGTTCGGCGAACACGAACAATTTGATAAAAATTCGGCTGTTCGAGGTTATGTTCGATAACTGTTCGTGCACCAAAATTATAACTGGATTTTTTCTCAGTAATGATGAAAATTAATGTTAATACGCAGTTTGAGTGTACAGCGGGGCGGGGGGAGGGGCAGGGGATGGATCTCTGCAGGAACAATGAAGATCTCCATTTTTTTTTCTCTTTCCCGCATTTACAGTGGGGAGGTGCAATCTGTCAGCCTATCAGCAGCGCACACACGGAGCGAAGTGCTTTTTTTCACACAAGCAAGGGCATGTGTCATTGGCAGTGTATGTCACATGTCCTTGCCCTATAAGACCAAGCCATTTTCCCCGTCGCCACCATTTTCTCACTGCTGCAGCTGCGTGTTAGACGACACCGCTGTTGCTGTGTACGCTATACCTTGTTAATTTCAAGCCAATTTTCGCACAAATCTACAGATAGCTGGGGAGTAGGGAATAGTTGTGATTGCAGTCCTTTTAAGGACTAGGTTACAGCATTTCCTACGACTTTTATCAGGCAGGTCTGTGCTCTTAAATAGATAGATTGTGGGAGAAAAGACTAATTGTAATTGGAGTCCTTTTCAGCACTAGGTTACATCAGTTCCTATCAGTTTTTGCCAGGCAGGTCTGTGCCAGTGCTGTGCAAGTTTTTTTCACAGCATTTGGCTGAATCTAGCAAAGCTAATCCTTTTTGGCCTATTGCAGAGTGTGTTAGTCAGTGGAGTAGCCTATCTGTGTTGCAAGATATACCACCTGTGTATAGAATACCAATTTTTTTACTGCACCTAGTGAAGTAAAATCTTTTGGGCATAGCATCATTCTATTAGTCCATCTATACTGACCTCCATCAGGTTGCAAATTAAAACTAATTTTTATCTGCATCTACAGTACCTCTGAAAAAATATTGGGCTTCTAGCTGTGTGTGGGACTTGTTGTATTAGTCCATCTATACTGACCTCCATCAGGTTGCAAACTGAATATATTTTTTTCTGCATCTACCTCTGAAAAAATATTTGGGCTTCTAGCTGTGTGTGGGACTTGTTCTATTAATCCATCTATACTGACCTCCATCAGGTTGCAAACTGAATATATTTTTTTCTGCATCTAACCCAGCCAATAGTTTTGGCCTAATACCACAGTTTGGCCACTCAGCTCTGCTCGGTTACCATCCATTGTTTTTTTGTGCAAACAACTCCAGAGTTGTGAATTAGTTAACCACCAAAATGAGTGGAAAAAGGCCTGCTGCTGGTGGAAAGGGGAATAGGCGTGTTGGGAAGGGGAAAAAAGGTTGTGTCCGTGGGGTAGGTGTTAAAGCAACAGTAACATCTGCAGAAGAAAGACCATCTTCCAGCCAAACTAAAATGTCTACTTCTTTTAGCGGACAATGTGATAAGATCCCTTTCTTACGGCCACGCCAATCGCTACAAATTCCAGATGAGGCACAAAAACAGCAGGTGCTTCAACGGATATCAAGTGCTCCTTTAAGTGGGCTCTCCTCCACATCAACTTCAACATCACAAATACTCCAGTCCTCAAAGGTGTCACCCCAATCGCACTTGCTTCCTCACAGCTCCCAAATCTCCAGCTGCCCGTCTGAGTATGAGGTAGAACAGATGGTTGAGTCTGCAGAGCTGTTTACTCATACTATAGCCTGGGAATCAGAGGTCGACTCCAGCGCTTCTGTGAATCCAGACGAGGAAATGATCTGCACTGATGCCCAGAATCTTTATGAGTCGGATCCAGGACCAGACGCAGAAGGTTCTGACCATAATGTAGACCCTCATTCCCAAACTGTAACTCCTGTTGGTGGAGACAATGAGGAAGACGATGATAAGACTCAAATACCTGATTGGATCGACAACTTTAGTTTTTTGTCAGGGCAGGAACAGGTTGGCTCTGAGGACGACGGGTGTGATAACACACAGGGTGATGATGATGAGGTTGGAGATCCCACTTACTGTCAACCCACAGTCAGCCAAGAGATGAGGTCAGCAGAGGAGGTGGAGGAAGATGCTAGTGACGACGAGGTCAGGTTGCGCCTTCCTGGACAGAGACGTAGTACTGGAAGCACGTCAACAACTGCATCCTCAAACACAACTCTGCCTCTCACCACAAGTCGTGGTGGCTCTTCAGGTCGCATGGGTGCTAAGCCTTGCATAGCCTGGGCATTTTTTCAGATCGATAAAGATGACCCAACTCGTGTTATCTGTAACATTTGTCAGCAAAAGCTAAGTAGAGGCCAAAAAATACATAGTTTGAGTACTTCATGCATGAACCGGCACATGGACATGAAGCATAAGTTGCAGTGGGAAGCTCAGTGTGCTACAATGCGGCCTAGCCGGCCGGGCCAACCACCGTCTGCCATATCTTGTGCATCCGCGGCCTCTTCATCCTCTGTGACAGGGGGGACAGCAGTCACACCTGTTTTGGGGCGCAGACCTGCCACCTCTTTACCCGCAACAGCCAGCGTGATTGGCAGGTCATCATTTTCTTTGGAGGTGGTAACAGCAGCTGGTGTTGAGCGCTGTCCGACATCGATAGCACCACCTTTGGATCAAGGCAACCTAACATGTCCGCCTGCATCTTCCTCACAGACCGGCAGTTTGCCGGGGACACCCTTATCAACCCCGTCTAAGCACAATAGCCAGCCCTCGGTCCCTCAGATGTGGACAAGTAAAAGACCATTTCCTCCTAGCCATGAGAAAGCTAAGAGGTTGAATTTCACCATCTGCAAGCTCTTGGCTACAGAAATGCTGCCTTTCCACCTGGTGGACACAGAGGATTTTCGAGACCTTATGTCCGTCGCAGTGCCCCAGTACCAGATGCCCAGTCGGCACTACTTCTCAAAGAAAGGTGTGCCTGCGCTCCACCAGCATGTCGCACACAACATCACCGCTTCTTTGAGAAACTCTGTGTGTGACAGGGTGCATTTCACCACAGACACTTGGACGAGTAGGCATGGACAGGGGCGTTACATGTCGCTGACTCGGCACTGGGTAACTATGGTGACAGCAGGACAAGGGGCTGCTGTCCAAGTCTTGCCGTCCCCACGAGTTGTGCGTCAATCCTCTTTATGTCAAAGTTCCTCCACTGCTTCTGCCTCCTCAACCTCCTCTCGGTCTTCCACCTGCACCCAAAGACTGTCTGGTCATGCCACAAGCTTTCTAACTGCGCAGAAGGGATCCTGCACACCTCCTTACTATGCTGGCAGTAGGGCTCAACGTCATCAGGCGGTTATTACATTGAAATGTCTGGGAAATGTGAGTCACACAGCTGAGGAGTTGTGGTCAGCTCTGGAGAACCAATTTCATGAATGGTTGTCTCCACTAGAGATGAGCGTTGTTCTACTCGAACTGTTCGCCAATCTCAAATTCGAGCTGTTTTGGGCGGTGTTCGAGCCGGTCGGCGAACACGAACAATTTGAGAAAAATTCGGCTGTTCGAGGTTATGTTCGATAACTGTTCGTGCACCAAAATTATAACTGGATTTTTTCTCAGTAATGATGAAAATTAATGTTAATACGCAGTTTGAGTGTACAGCGGGGCGGGGGGAGGGGCAGGGGATGGATCTCTGCAGGAACAATGAAGATCTCCATTTTTTTTTCTCTTTCCCGCATTTGCAGTGGGGAGGTGCAATCTGTCAGCCTATCAGCAGCGCACACACGGAGCGAAGTGCTTTTTTTCACACAAGCAAGGGCATGTGTGATTGGCAGTGTATGTCACATGTCCTTGCCCTATAAGACCAAGCCATTTTCCCCGTCGCCACCATTTTCTCACTGCTGCAGCTGCGTGTTAGACGGCACCGCTGTTGCTGTGTGCGCTATACCTTGTTAATTTCAAGCCAATTTTCGCACAAATATACAGATAGCTTGGGAGTAGGGAATAGTTGTGATTGCAGTCGTTTTAAGGACTAGGTTACAGCATTTCCTACGACTTTTATCAGGCAGGTCTGTGCTCTTAAATAGATAGATTGTGGGAGTAAAGACTAATTGTAATTGGAGTCCTTTTCAGGACTAGGTTACATCAGTTCCTATCAGTTTTTGCCAGGCAGGTCTGTGCCAGTGCTGTGCAAGTTTTTTTCACAGCATTTGGCTGAATCTAGCAAAGCTAATCCTTTTTGGCCTATTGCAGAGTGTGTTAGTCAGTGGAGTAGCCTATCTGTGTTGCAAGATATACCACCTGTGTATAGAATACCAATTTTTTTACTGCACCTAGTGAAGTAAAATCTTTTGGGCATAGCATCATTCTATTAGTCCATCTATACTGACCTCCATCAGGTTGCAAACTGAATATAATTTTTTTTCTGCATCTAGCTCTGAAAAAATATTTGGGCTTCTAGCAGTGTGTGGGACTTGGTCTATTAGTCCATCTATACTGACTTCCATCAGGTTGCAAATTAAAAATAATTTTTTTCTTCATTTATCTCTGAAAAAATATTTGGGCTTCTAGCAGCGTGTGGGACTTGTTCTATTAGTCCATCTATACTGACCTCCATCAGGTTGCAAATTAAAAATAATTTTTTTCTGCATCTAGCTCTGAAAAAATATTTGGGCTTCTAGCAGTGTGTGGGACTTGGTCTATTAGTCCATCTATACTGACCTCCATCAGGTTGCAAATTAAAAATATTTTTTTTCTGCATCTAGCTCTGAAAAAATATTTGGGCTTCTAGCAGTGTGTGGGACTTGGTCTATTAGTCCATCTATACTGACCTCCATCAGGTTGCAAATTGAATAAAAAAATTTTCTGCATCTAGCTCTGAAAAAATATTTGGGCTTCTAGCGGTGTGTGGGACTTGGTCTATTAGTCCATCTATACTGACCTCCATCAGGTTGCAAATTAAAAATAATTTTTTTCTGCATCTAGCTCTGAAAAAATATTTGGGCTTCTAGCAGTGTGTGGGACTTGGTCTATTAGTCCATCTATACTGACCTCCATCAGGTTGCAAATTAAAAATAATTTTTTTCTTCATTTAGCTCTGAAAAGATATTTGGGCTTCTAGCAGTGTGTGGGACTTGGTCTATTAGTCCATCTATACTGACCTCCATCAGGTTGCAAATTAAAAATAATTTTTTTCTGCATCTAGCTCTGAAAAAATATTTGGGCTTCTAGCAGTGTGTGGGACTTGGTCTATTAGTCCATCTATACTGACCTCCATCAGGTTGCAAATTAAAAATAATTTTTTTCTTCATTTAGCTCTGAAAAAATATTTGGGCTTCTAGCAGTGTGTGGGACTTGTTCTATTAGTCCTTCTATACTGACCTCCAGCAGGTTGCAAATTGAATATAATTTTTTTCTGCATCTAGCTCTGAAAAAATATTTGGGCTTCTAGCGGTGTGTGGGACTTGGTCTATTAGTCCATCTATACTGACCTCCATCAGGTTGCAAATTAAAAATAATTTTTTTTGTGCATCTAGCTCTGAAAAAATATTTGGGCTTCTAGCAGTGTGTGGGACTTGGTCTATTAGTCCATCTATACTGACCTCCATCAGGTTGCAAATTAAAAATAATTTTTTTCTGCATCTAGCTCTGAAAAAATATTTGGGCTTCTAGCAGTGTGTGGGACTTGGTCTATTAGTCCATCTATACTGACCTCCATCAGGTTGCAAATTAAAAATAATTTTTTTCTTCATTTAGCTCTGAAAAAATATTTGGGCTTCTAGCAGTGTGTGGGACTTGTTCTATTAGTCCTTCTATACTGACCTCCAGCAGGTTGCAAATTGAATATAATTTTTTTCTGCATCTAGCTCTGAAAAAATATTTGGGCTTCTAGCGGTGTGTGGGACTTGGTCTATTAGTCCATCTATACTGACCTCCATCAGGTTGCAAATTAAAAATAATTTTTTTCTGCATCTAGCTCTGAAAAAATATTTGGGCTTCTAGCGGTGTGTGGGACTTGGTCTATTAGTCCATCTATACTGACCTCCATCAGGTTGCAAATTAAAAATAATTTTTTTCTGCATCTAGCTCTGAAAAAATATTTGGGCTTCTAGCAGTGTGTGGGACTTGGTCTATTAGTCCATCTATACTGACCTCCATCAGGTTGCAAATTGAATAAAAAAAATTTCTGCATCTAGCTCTGAAAAAATATTTGGGCTTCTAGCGGTGTGTGGGACTTGGTCTATTAGTCCATCTATACTGACCTCCATCAGGTTGCAAATTAAAAATAATTTTTTTCTGCATCTAACCCAGCCAATAGTTTTGGCCTAATACCACAGTTTGGCCACTCAGCTCTGCTCGGTTACCATCCATTGTTTTTTTGTGCAAACAACTCCAGAGTTGTGAATTAGTTAACCACCAAAATGAGTGGAAAAAGGCCTGCTGCTGGTGGAAAGGGGAATAGGCGTGTTGGGAAGGGGAAAAAAGGTTGTGTCCGTGGGGTAGGTGCAGAAGAAAGACCATCTTCCAGCCAAACTAAAATGTCTACTTCTTTTAGCGGACAATGTGATAAGATCCCTTTCTTACGGCCACGCCAATCGCTACAAATTCCAGATGAGGCACAAAAACAGCAGGTGCTTCAACGGATATCAAGTGCTCCTTTAAGTGGGCTCTCCTCCACATCAACTTCAACATCACAAATACTCCAGTCCTCAAAGGTGTCACCCAAATCGCACTTGCTTCCTCACAGCTCCCAAATCTCCAGCTGCCCGTCTGAGTATGAGGTAGAACAGATGGTTGAGTCTGCAGAGCTGTTTACTCATACTATAGCCTGGGAATCAGAGGTCGACTCCAGCGCTTCTGTGAATCCAGACGAGGAAATGATCTGCACTGATGCCCAGAATCTTTATGAGTCGGATCCAGGACCAGACGCAGAAGGTTCTGACCATAATGTAGACCCTCATTCCCAAACTGTAACTCCTGTTGGTGGAGACAATGAGGAAGACGATGATAAGACTCAAATACCTGATTGGAGCGACAAATTTAGTTTTTTGTCAGGGCAGGAACAGGTTGGCTCTGAGGACGACGGGTGTGATAACGCACAGGGTGATGATGATGAGGTCGGAGATCCCACTTACTGTCAACCCACAGTCAGCCAAGAGATGAGGTCAGCAGAGGAGGTGAAGGAAGATGCTAGTGACGACGAGGTCAGGTTGCGCCTTCCTGAACAGAGACGTAGTACTGGAAGCACGTCAACAACTGCATCCTCAAACACAACTCTGCCTCTCACCACAAGTCGTGGTGGCTCTTCAGGTCGCATGGGTGCTAAGCCATGCATAGCCTGGGCATTTTTTCAGATCGATAAAGATGACCCAACTCGTGTTATCTGTAACATTTGTCAGCAAAAGCTAAGTAGAGGCCAAAAAATACATAGTTTGAGTACTTCATGCATGAACCGGCACATGGACATGAAGCATAAGTTGCAGTGGGAAGCTCAGTGTGCTACAATGCGGTCTAGCCGGCCGGGCCAACCACCGTCTGCCATATCTTGTGCATCCGCGGCCTCTTCATCCTCTGTGACTGGGGGGACAGCAGTCACACCTGTTTTGGGGCGCAGACCTGCCACCTCTTTACCCGCAACAGCCAGCGTGATTGGCAGGTCATCATTTTCTTTGGAGGTGGTAACACCAGCTGGTCTTGAGCGCTGTCCGACATCGATAGCACCACCTTTGGATCAAGGCAACCTAACATGTCCGCCTGCATCTTCCTCACAGACCGGCAGTTTGCCGGGGACACCCTTATCAACCCCGTCTAAGCACAATAGCCAGCCCTCGGTCCCTCAGATGTGGACAAGTAAAAGACCATTTCCTCCTAGCCATGAGAAAGCTAAGAGGTTGAATTTCACCATCTGCAAGCTCTTGGCTACAGAAATGCTGCCTTTCCGCCTGGTGGACACAGAGGATTTTCGAGACCTTATGTCCGTCGCAGTGCCCCAGTACCAGATGCCCAGTCGGCACTACTTCTCAAAGAAAGGTGTGCCTGCGCTCCACCAGCATGTCGCACACAACATCACCGCTTCTTTGAGAAACTCTGTGTGTGACAGGGTGCATTTCACCACAGATACTTGGACGAGTAGGCATGGACAGGGGCGTTACATGTCGCTGACTGGGCACTGGGTAACTATGGTGACAGCAGGACAAGGGGCTGCTGTCCAAGTCTTGCCGTCCCCACGAGTTGTGCGTCAATCCTCTTTATGTCATTTTTCCTCCACTGCTTCTGCCTCCTCAACCTCCTCTCGGTCTTCCACCTGCACCCAAAGGCTGTCTGGTCATGCCACAAGCTTTCTAACTGCGCAGAAGGGATCCTGCACACCTCCTTACTATGCTGGCAGTAGGGCTCAACGTCATCAGGCGGTTATTACATTGAAATGTCTGGGAAATGTGAGTCACACAGCTGAGGAGTTGTGGTCAGCTCTGGAGAACCAATTTCATGAATGGTTGTCTCCACTGGACCTGAAACCAGGGAAGGCCGTGTGCGACAATGCTGCAAACCTGGGTGCGGCCCTTCGCCGGGGCAATGTCACACATGTGCCTTGTATGGCTCACGTGTTGAACCTGGTTGTCCAGCAATTTTTAGCCCACTATCCCAGACTAGATGGCCTTCTGCAGAGGGCATGGTCGCTGTGTGCTCACTTCCGCCGTTCGCATCCCGCAGCTCAGCGACTTACATCTCTACAGAAGTCGTTGGGCCTGCCACTTCACCGGCTAAAATGCGATGTGCCTACCCGGTGGAATTCAACTCTGCACATGTTGCAGCGACTGTGGCAGCACCGACAAGCCCTGGTGCAATACGTTCTGACGTATAGCCTGGGCCAACGAGATTCAGAGGTGGGGCAAATCACGCTGGAGGAGTGGTCTCAGATCAGGGACCTATGCACCCTTCTGCACAGTTTTGAAATGGCGACGAAGATGTTTAGTGCTGACGATGCCATTATCAACATGACTATTCCGGTGATTTACATGCTGGAGCGCATGTTAAACAGAATTCGGAGTCAGGTGGTGGCACAAGAGGAGGTGGAGGAAGTAGAGGAGGTGGAGTTGTATGCGAAAGGGCTAACATCTGCAAGGTCCAGACGGTCGGCAGCACCAAGGCGGCAGGCATGTGAGGGTGGGGGAGATGATTTTACCAGGGCGCATGGTAGCAGCCAAACTAGTGAGGAAGGTGCAGGAGCCCAGGAAGAAGTGGAGGACGAACTGATGGAAGACTCATCAGATGAGGGAGACCTTGATCACATTTCTGTTGTGCGAGGTTGGGGGGAGAGGACAGAGGAAGGAAGCATGATTGCTACCTCGCCACCAACACAACAGGGACTTGGTGCTCCTGGATGCGCAACACACATGAGTGCCTTCTTGCTGCACTACCTGCAACATGACCCTCGAATTGTGAGAATTAGAAATAATCCTGACTACTGGGTTGCCACACTGTTAGATCCCCGGTACAAAAGTAAATTTGCAGAAATTATTCCTGCCATAGAAAGGGATGCACGCATGCAGGAGTATCAGCAGAGACTGTTGCAGAATCTTACATGTGCTTTTCCACAAAATACCAGTGGTGCACGTAGTGAATCTCACAGTTCCAACTTGCCAACCGTGGGACCGTCAAGTGTTCAGCACTCAAACCGTAACAGAACCACAGTATCTGCTGGTAACATCAATTTTGCGGAATCATTTCACCACTTTTTTAGCCCATCCTTTGCAAGGCCACAGGAGACAAGAAGTCTGACACATAGTCAACGCCTAGAGACGATGGTACAGGAGTATCTCCAAGTAAACATTGAAGCCACGACTGTGTCACTGGACCCTTGCTCTTTTTGGGCTTCCAATCTGGATAAATGGCCGGAGCTAGCCACTTACGCCTTGGAGATCTTGTCATGCCCCGCAGCCAGCGTTCTGTCTGAACGTGTGTTCAGCGCTGCTGGTGGTGTGCTGACAGATAAGCGCACGCGGCTCTCCACTGATAATGTAGACAGACTCACGTTCATAAAGATGAACAAATCATGGATCCGAAACGACTTTTCTACCCCTGTGTCATCCTGGGGAGAGTAAAAGCTTGATGATTGTTTAAAATCACCCTACCAACCGTTTTAAGCTTTCAAATTACTAATCATGTTTATCTGTATCTTGACTGGAAAATAATTTGGGCTTTGTAGCAGTGTGCAGCACTGATCCTATTAGGCCATCTATAATAAGCTTCACCAGATTTAAAATTAAAAATAATTTTTAGCTGCATCTAGCCCGGAAAATAATTTTGGGGCTCCGAGATGCGCAAGACACATAAGTGCCTTCTTGCTGCACTACCTGCAGCATGACCCTCATATTGTCAGAATTCGAAGTAATCATGACTACTGGGTTGCCACACTCTTAGATCCCCCAAACTTTTCGATCAACCTTTTCATTTTAATAAAGACCAAAAAAATGGTCATTTTTGAAATTATAAGCATTAGCAGGTTGTTAGAAACTGAAATCAAACAGTTTTCAACTCAAAACTTTATTCTAGGTGATGTTACATTTTCACATAGGACCCCTTGTTCGAAAGGAGCTTCTGAACTCTCTCGTCCATTGAATTTGTCAGGTTTTGGATGGTTTCTGCTTCAATTGTTTTGCATGAGGACAGAATACCCTCCCATAGCTGTTGCTTAGATGTGAACTGCCTCCCGCCATCATAGACACTCCTTTTAATGATGCTCCAAAGGTTCTGAATGGGGTAGAGGTCAGGGGAGCATGGGGGTCACACCATAAGTTTGTCCCCTTTTATGCCCATATCAGCCAGAGATGCAGATGTTTTATGTGCAGCATGAGATGGTGCATTATCATGCAGAAAAATGATCTTGCTGTGAAATACACGGTTCTTCTTCTTGAACCATGGCAAGAAGTGCTGTTTGAGAAAATCCACATACATTATGGAGTTCATCTTTAGCGCCTTCAGGGATCCTAAAGGGGCCGACAATCTCTCTCCCCATGATTCCAGCCCAAAACATTACTCCACCTCCTCCTTGTTGGCGCTGTAGCCGTGTTTGCGTGGGGTGTCCATCAACCAGCCATCCTCCACTCCATTCATCTGGACCATCGAGCGCTGCACGGCACTCATCCGTGAACAAAACAGTTTTGAAATCAGTCTTCATGTAATGTTTGGCCCACTGGAGCCGTTTCTGCTTGTGTGAAGTGGATAGAGGAGGTCGACAGGATGGCGTATGCACAGCTGCAAACCTCTGAAGGACCCTGCATCTTGTTGTTCGGGGGACGTTGGAGGCACAAGCAGCTTCAAAAACTTGTCTGCTGCTATGACAAGGCTTTTTTGCCGCTGCTGTTTCAACCTGACGTAATTGCCTGTAGGAAAGAGTCCTCAATTTGCCCTTATCAGCACGCACACGTGTGTACTGTGAATCAGCTACATACTTCTTGATTGCCAAGACACTTCATCCTGATCATCGCACAATGTTGATTGTAGTCATGCCTTGACCTAAACACTCCACAATTTGTTGCTTCTCAGCAGCCGACACATCCTTTTTCTTTCCCATTTTGGCAGAAAATGTAGGCTGCTTAATAATGTGAGAGAGCCTTCTTAAGTAGTCTTGCCTTTCATTGGACACACCTGCCAAACTAATTAGCACAGGTGTCTGCAATTGCTTACAGTGATATAAAGAGCCCTGACACACATCACCATCAATGAGTTTAACTGACAAACAAACAAATTCTTCCCTTATCACTCCTAAACACTTTTTGCATAATAATTTGGAACGCGGTGTACATGTGCTTTTCCACAAAACACCAGTGGTTCACGTAGTGAATCTTACAGTTCTAACTTGCCAACCGTGGTCTGTATGGAATTGTTCAATAAAGGGCCCAAAATTAAGATAACATAGATGGGAGAGGTCTCTATGAATAGGAATTCCTAAGTATTTGATACCCTGTGAGGGCCAGGCAAAGGGAAAGTTGGACTGGATGGAATCCTATATGGATTTAGGGAGGGAGACATCGAGGGCCTCAGACTTCGCTGCATTGATTTTAAAATTTTACCATGTAACAAAGTGATCTATTTCAGCCATAACAGCAGGGATGGATATATGTGATTGAGTGATATATACTAGGACATCATCAGCAAATAGAGAGCACTTGTACTCGGTGCCTCCCACCTCAATCCACCTAATATTGGGGTTATGGCGAATTGATGAGAGCAGGTGCTCCGTCACTAGGATGTATAAGAGAGGGGACAGAGGACATCCCTGCCTTGTCCCATTGGTGATTGTGAAAGGTGATGAAAATGTTCTGACGCACCCCCTGGGCCTTGGGACACCCGGAGCCGGACTCTTTTTGGTGGATGCTGGTGGTTGTAGTCTTCGTGGCGGCGATCCGGTTCCGTGGCTCAGGGCGGTCAAACCAGTGGCGGAACTATTTATGTGGTTTTGATGTTTAAATGTCCGACTACGCCACCCGTGGATTGCGGTCAGAGTGAACCGCCGCTACAGGGCAGACCGCTAAGGCTGGTGTTGTGGGTGCAGCAGAGCGTAGCATAACTCCCCACGGGAGGAGTATAGCCTCAGGGCAGTGTATGCGGAGGATGGGGGTGATGGTGCAGGGCAGCAGCAGTAACGACACGGAGTCAGTGATGCAGTTCAGGGCCTTTACTCACAGTTCTTATTATCCAGACCACGTCTGCAGGTAACGGCTGCCCACGTCGTACTGTGCTCACCAGGTGAGGGGCTCAGACAACTCCCAGATAACTTTGGAGCGCTTCACAGGACCCCCTTTGTGTGTCCTTTGTCTGGCCTTTCTTACCAACACTTCTGTCCGGCTGCCTCGGGCCTCCTCTTGGTAAACTTGGCGCCAGTTTCCCTGACCCTATGTGGTGCCTTCCTAGCGGGTGGAGCAAGGGGCTGCGCCACATAAAATGTCAGAGCCTCCGGTTTCTAGCTGAGGGTCGTTTCCTGCCTCCACTAGCTCGGGGACCGGTCTCCCCCTTTGGCCTGACCCCTCCACGCAGGTGGATTCGGGCGTGCGGTGGCGACTCGCCCGTCCGCACCCCTGGGATCCCTTCATTCCTCGTTCCTGGAGCCTTCTCCGCTCCTCTTCCTTCCTTCTCCCTCTTGCAGGCCTGGGCCTCTGTTACTAGGCCCGCCTCCGGAGCAGAGCTCATGCAGAGCCCCTGCTCCCTGCCACTTCTGCTCAGACTTCTCTGCACTGAACTAAGATGGTGCCCACCTTTTATACTCCCTTCTCAATGCACCCAGGAACTGCTTCCTCCCTGCTCCTGCACTGCAGGGTTCCCCTTCCTCAGTGTTCCCTCCCCCCACTCCAGCCAGGGACAGGGACTGTCGTGCCCATCTCAGGGGCATATTGGTCGCCCTGCCCCACGGCAATGTGGTGTAATGCATGCAGGTGTCGGGTCCTGATCCACACTCCATCCTTATCTGAGAGTGAGATATCACACCTCTGGGTGAGGTGCAATACGTCTGTAGCAACCGAGCCCTCGGTGCTACAGTTCCATTTATCTTCAGCCTAGGTGACGTATTGTGATACAGGGCCGTGATTTTGGCTATAAAAGGGTCCCCTAGACCCCTACCCCAAGCTTTTTAAGAGAATCATATATGGCGTGCCAGGAGACTCTATGGAATGCTTTCTCAGCATCCAACGAGAGTATCTACTTACAAATTTTTAACTGCATCTAGCCCAGGAAATACTTTGTGCCTAGTAGCAGTGTCTGCTAGTCAGCGGATTATCCCGGCTGTTAAGCAAGCTACACCACCTGTAGTTTGGACACTTAATTTTTTCAAAGGAAATGCTTCGGGACCACGGGATACTTAGTGAAGAGCATCAGGAGGCACCCAAAGGCATAGGGGCTTCGACTGGCACTAGGATGCCTTGCGGTGGACAGCCGAGCTCGATCCTTATAAAAGCTTTTTAACTGCAGCAGCTTTAGTGGACGCTACTGGAGCTGGAATTACGCGGCTGCTGGCATGAGACTTGCCCTCCAATAGATCCTTGTAAATGGATTTAAAGTGTATTCATTCAAATTAGAGGGACAATTTAAATTAAAAAGCTTAGAGCTGCCTCCACCACAGGGGGGCTCTCTCGACCCACCAGCGGACAGGCACCAGTATTGGGAGAGGGGGGCTGGCCGTCAGGGTTCACCGCGGCTCTGGCACAAACCCGGCGACACGGAGGTGGCACGGGCAGGAGCGGACTGAATGTGTCGGCTTCTCACTTTTTGGATTTTAGAAGGGCATGACATGCCTATATCTGTGTCTTCCCCTCCTTTTACTCCTCCACCTCTTTTCTTTTCGCATGACTATATGTACTTGTCACTTTTCCATGTGTTAGTTGTGTCTTCTGAGCAGTTTGTCAGCTTTTTGACACCTTTGAAGGTGTTTTCTATGTGTTTCTATGTGTTTTTGTTTGCCTGCCATTGGATTTAACGGTGTTCGAAGGTGTTCGACGAACAGTTCGACGAACAGTTCGGCGAACACACGGGTGTTCGACGAACCGAACCGAACTCGAACACTACGGGGGTGGCTCAACACTAGTCTCCACTGGACCTGAAACCAGGGAAGGCCGTGTGCGACAATGCTGCAAACCTGGGTGCGGCCCTTCGCCGGGGCAATGTCACACACGTGCCTTGTATGGCTCACGTGTTGAACCTGGTTGTCCAGCAATTTTTAGCCCACTATCCCAGACTAGATGGCCTTCTGCAGAGGGCACGGTCGCTGTGTGCTCACTTCCGCCATTCGCATCCCGCAGCTCAGCGACTTACATCTCTACAGAAGTCGTTGGGCCTGCCACTTCACCGACTAAAATGCGATGTGCCTACCCGGTGGAATTCAACTCTGCACATGTTGCAGCGACTGTGGCAGCACCGACAAGCCCTGGTGCAATACGTTCTGACGTATAGCCTGGGCCAACGAGATTCAGAGGTGGGGCAAATCACGCTGGAGGAGTGTTCTCAGATCAGGGACCTATGCACCCTTCTGCACAGTTTTGAAATGGCGACGAAGATGTTTAGTGCTGACGATGCCATTATCAGCATGACTATTCCGGTGATTTACATGCTGGAGCACATGTTAAACAGAATTCGGAGTCAGGTGGTGGCACAAGAGGAGGTGGAGGAAGTAGAGGAGGAGGAGTTGTATGCGGAAGGGCTAACATCTGCAAGGTCCAGACGGTCGGCAGCACCAAGGCGGCAGGCATGTGAGGGTGGGGGAGATGGTTTTACCAGGGCGCATGGTAGCAGCCAAACTAGTGAGGAAGGTGCAGGAGCCCAGGAAGAAGTGGAGGACGAACTGATGGAAGACTCATCAGATGAGGGAGACCTTGATCACATTTCTGTTGTGCGAGGTTGGGGGGAGAGGACAGAGGAAGGAAGCATGATTGTTACCTCGCCACCAACACAACAGGGACTTGGTGCTCCTGGATGCGCAACACACATGAGTGCCTTCTTGCTGCACTACCTGCAACATGACCCTCGAATTGTGAGAATTAGAAATAATCCTGACTACTGGGTTGCCACACTGTTAGATCCCCGGTACAAAAGTAAATTTGCAGAAATTATTCCTGCCATAGAAAGGGATGCACGCATGCAGGAGTATCAGCAGAGACTGTTGCAGAATCTTACATGTGCTTTTCCACAAAATACCAGTGGTGCACGTAGTGAATCTCACAGTTCCAACTTGCCAACCGTGGGACCGTCAAGTGTTCAGCACTCAAACCGTAACAGAACCACAGTATCTGCTGGTAACATCAATTTTGCGGAATCATTTCACCACTTTTTTAGCCCATCCTTTGCAAGGCCACAGGAGACAAGAAGTCTGACACATAGTCAACGCCTAGAGACGATGGTACAGGAGTATCTCCAAGTAAACATTGAAGCCACGACTGTGTCACTGGACCCTTGCTCTTTTTGGGCTTCCAATCTGGATAAATGGCCGGAGCTAGCCACTTACGCCTTGGAGATCTTGTCATGCCCCGCAGCCAGCGTTCTGTCTGAACGTGTGTTCAGCGCTGCTGGTGGTGTGCTGACAGATAAGCGCACGCGGCTCTCCACTGATAATGTAGACAGACTCACGTTCATAAAGATGAACAAATCATGGATCCGAAACGACTTTTCTACCCCTGTGTCATCCTGGGGAGAGTAAAAGCTTGATGATTGTTTAAAATCACCCTACCAACCGTTTTAAGCTTTCAAATTACTAATCATGTTTATCTGTATCTTGACTGGAAAATAATTTGGGCTTTGTAGCAGTGTGCAGCACTGATCCTATTAGGCCATCTATAATAAGCTCCACCAGATTTAAAATTAAAAATAATTTTTAGCTGCATCTAGCCCGGAAAATAATTTTGGGGCTCCGAGATGCGCAAGACACATAAGTGCCTTCTTGCTGCACTACCTGCAGCATGACCCTCATATTGTCAGAATTCGAAGTAATCATGACTACTGGGTTGCCACACTCTTAGATCCCCCAAACTTTTCGATCAACCTTTTCATTTTAATAAAGACCAAAAAAATGGTCATTTTTGAAATTATAAGCATTAGCAGGTTGTTAGAAACTGAAATCAAACAGTTTTCAACTCAAAACTTTATTCTAGGTGATGTTACATTTTCACATAGGACCCCTTGTTCGAAAGGAGCTTCTGAACACTCTCGTCCATTGAATTTGTCAGGTTTTGGATGGTTTCTGCTTCAATTGTTTTGCATGAGGACAGAATACCCTCCCAGAGCTGTTGCTTAGATGTGAACTGCCTCCCGCCATCATAGACACTCCTTTTAATGATGCTCCAAAGGTTCTGAATGGGGTAGAGGTCAGGGGAGCATGGGGGTCACGCCATAAGTTTGTCCCCTTTTATGCCCATATCAGCCAGAGATGCAGATGTTTTATGTGCAGCATGAGATGGTGCATTATCATGCAGAAAAATGATCTTGCTGTGAAATACACGGTTCTTCTTCTTGAACCATGGCAGGAAGTGCTGTTTGAGAAAATCCACATACATTATGGAGTTCATCTTTAGCGCCTTCAGGGATCCTAAAGGGGCCGACAATCTCTCTCCCCATGATTCCAGCCCAAAACATTACTCCACCTCCTCCTTGTTGGCGCTGTAGCCGTGTTTGCGTGGGGTGTCCATCAACCAGCCATCCTCCACTCCATCCATCTGGACCATCGAGCGCTGCACGGCACTCATCCGTGAACAAAACAGTTTTGAAATCAGTCTTCATGTAATGTTTGGCCCTCTGGAGCCGTTTCTGCTTGTGTGAAGTGGATAGAGGAGGTCGACAGGATGGCGTATGCACAGCTGCAAACCTCTGAAGGACCCTGCATCTTGTTGTTCGGGGGACGTTGGAGGCACAAGCAGCTTCAAAAACTTGTCTGCTGCTATGACAAGGCTTTTTTGCCGCTGCTCTTTCAACCTGACGTAATTGCCTGTAGGAAAGAGTCCTCAATTTGCCCTTATCAGCACGCACACGTGTGTACTGTGAATCAGCTACATACTTCTTGATTGCCAAGACACTTCATCCTGATCATCGCACAATGTTGATTGTAGTCATGCCTTGACCTAAACACTCCACAATTTGTTGCTTCTCAGCAGCCGACACATCCTTTTTCTTTCCCATTTTGGCAGAAAATGTAGGCTGCTTAATAATGTGAGAGAGCCTTCTTAAGAAGTCTTGCCTTTCATTGGACACACCTGCCAAACTAATTAGCACAGGTGTCTGCAATTGCTTACAGTGATATAAAGAGCCCTGACACACATCACCATCAATGAGTTTAACTGACAAACAAACAAATTCTTCCCTTATCACTCCTAAACACTTTTTGCATAATAATTTGGAACACAGTGTACATGTGCTTTTCCACAAAACACCAGCGGTTCACGTAGTGAATCTTACAGGTCTAACTTGCCAACCGTGGTCTGTATGGAATTGTTCAATAAAGGGCCCAAAATTAAGATAACATAGATGGGAGAGGTCTCTATGAATAGGAATTCCTAAGTATTTGATACCCTGTGAGGGCCAGGCAAAGGGAAAGTTGGACTGGATGGAATCCTATATGGATTTAGGGAGGGAGACATCGAGGGCCTCAGACTTCGCTGCATTGATTTTAAAATTTGACCATGTAACAAAGTGATCTATTTCAGCCATAACAGCATGGATGGATATATGTGATTGAGTGATATATACTAGGACATCATCAGCAAATAGAGAGCACTTGTACTCGGTGCCTCCCACCTCAATCCACCTAATATTGGGGTTATGGCGAATTGATGAGAGCAGGTGCTCCGTCACTAGGATGTATAAGAGAGGGGACAGAGAACATCCCTGCCTTGTCCCATTGGTGATTGTGAAAGGTGATGAAAATGTTCTGACGCGCCCCCTGGGCCTTGGGACACCCGGAGCCGGACCCTTTTTGGTGGATGCTGGTGGTTGTAGTCTCCGTGGCGGCAACCCGGTTCCGTGGCTCAGGGCAGTCAAACCAGTGGCGGAACTATTTATGTGGTTTTGATGTTTAAATGTCCGACTACGCCACCCGTGGATTGCGGTCAGAGTGAACCGCCGCTCCAGGGCAGACCGCTGAGGCTGGTGTTGTGGGTGCAGCAGAGCGTAGCATAACTCCCCACGGGAGGAGTATAGCCTCAGGGCAGTGTATGCGGAGGATGGGGGTGATGGTGCAGGGCAGCAGCAGTAATGACACGGAGTCAGTGATGCAGTCCAGGGCCTTTACTCACAGTTCTTATTATCCAGACCACGTCTGCAGGTAACGGCTGCCCACGTCGTACTGTGCTCACCAGGTGAGGGGCTCAGACAACTCCCAGATAACTTTGGAGCGCTTCACAGGACCCCCTTTGTGTGTCCTTTGTCTGGCCTTTCTTACCAACCCTTCTGTCCGGCTGCCTCGGGCCTCCTCTTGGTAAGCTTGGCGCCAGTTTCCCTGACCCTATGTGGTGCCTTCTTAGCGGGTGTAGCGAGGGGCTGCGCCACATAAAATGTCACAGCCTCCTGTTTCTAGCTGAGGGTCGTTTCCTGCCTCCACTAGTTTCGGGGACCGGTCTCCCCCTTTGGCCTGACCCCTCCACGCAGGTGGATTCTGGCGTGCGGTGGTGACTCGCCCGTCCGCACCCCTGAGATCCCTTCGTTCCTCGTTCCTGGAGCCTTCTCCGCTCCTCTTCCTTCCTTCTCCCTCTTCCAGGCCTGGGCCTCTGTTACTAGGCCCGCCTCCGGAGCAGAGCTCATGCAGAGCCCCTGCTCCCTGCCACTTCTGCTCAGACTTCTCTGCACTGAACTAAGATAGTGCCCACCTTTTATACTCCCTTCTCAATGCACCCAGGAACTGCTTCCTCCCTGCTCCTGCACTACAGGGTTCCCCTTCCTCAGTGTTCCCTCCCCCCACTTCAGCCAGGGACAGGGACTGTCGTGCCCATCTCAGGGGCATATTGGTCGCCCTGCCCCACGGCAATGTGGTGTAATGCATGCAGGTGTCGGGTCCTGATCCACACTACATCCTTACCTGAGAGTGAGATATCACACCTCTGGGTGAGGTGCAATACCTCTGTAGCAACCGAGCCCTCGGTGCTACAGTTCCATTTATCTTCAGCCTAGGTGACGTATTGCGATACAGGGCCGTGATTTTGGCTATAAAAGGGTCCCCTAGACCCCTACCCCAAGCTTTTTAAGAGAATCATATATGGCGTGCCAGGAGACTCTATGGAATGCTTTCTCAGCATCCAACGAGAGTATCTAATTACAAATTTTTAACTGCATTTAGCCCAGGAAATACTTTGTGCCTAGTAGCAGGGTCTGCTAGTCAGCGGATTATCCCGGCTGTTAAGCAAGCTACACCACCTGTAGTTTGGACACTTCATTTTTTCAAAGGAAATGCTTCGGGACCACGGGATACTCAGTGAAGAGCATCAGGAGGCACCCCAAGGCATAGGGGCTGGGACTGGCAGTAGGATGCCTTGCGGTGGACAGCCGAGCTCGATCCTTATAAAAGCTTTTTCACTGCAGCAGCTTTAGTGGACGCTACTGGAGCTGGAATTACGCGGCTGCTGGCATGAGACTTGCCCTCCAATAGATCCTTGTAAATGGATTTAAAGTGTATTCATTCAAATTAGAGAGACAATTTAAATTAAAAAGCTTAGAGCTGCCTCCACCACAGGGGGGCTCGCTCGACCCACCAGCGGACAGGCACCAGTATTGGGAGAGGGGGGCTGGCCATCAGGGTTCACCGCGGCTCTGGCACAAACCCGGCGACACGGAGGTGGCACGGGCAGGAGCGGACTGGCCGTGTCGGCTTCTCACTTTTTGGATTTTAGAAGGGCATGACATGCCTATATCTGTGTCTCCCCCTCCTTTTACTCCTCCACCTCTTTTATTTTCGCATGACTATATGTACTTGTCACTTTTCCATGTGTTAGTTGTGTCTTCTGAGCAGTTTGTCAGCTTTTGGACACCTTTGAAGGTGTTTTCTATGTGTTTCTATGTGTTTTTGTTTGCCTGCCATTGGTTTTAACGGTGTTCGAAGGTGTTCGACGAACAGTTCGACGAACAGTTCGGCGAACACACGGGTGTTCGACGAACCGAACCGAACTCGAACACTACGGGGGTGGCTCAACACTACTTTTCAGCACTGTATGCATGTGTATGATGATGTGTCACACACCACATGGCCAGATTAGGTTGTAAAATGTTAAAATGACATTTCCTGGTGAATGCATTAGTCACGGTTGAAAGCAATGCAAAAGTGCAAAAACCCATCAAAAAAACTACGTGTGAACATAGCCCAAGGTGTGGAGGAGCATTTTTGTTTTTGGTTATTTATTTTGCTTTATATATGGGGCGCCCCTGCGGGTTGAGTCGCCACGGAGGTACTGCATCTCACCCAGAGGTGTGGTATCTCACTCTCAGGTAAGGCTAGAGTACTGCCTGAGACCCTAACACCTGCATCCAACACTACACTACTCCAGACCAGCAGGAGGGGCAAGATGCGTCACTTCCTGCTGAGCCCTGTCCCTGGCTGGAGTGGGGGGAACCAAAGTAGGGGGAACCATGTAGTGGGTGTGGGTGGAGGAAGTAAATCAGGGGAGCACTTGTTAGGAGTAGTATAAAGAGGGAAGCCATCTTGGGTGTTGGAGTTCAGTCAAAGGAGGACAGTGAGAGGAGCAGGAGCTCTGGAGGAGCTCTGCTCAGGAGGAGGGCCTAGAGAGAAGCCCAGGACAGACTGAGAAGGAGAGGAGCAGGAGGAAGGCTCCAGGAAAGAAGGGATCCCAGGGGTACGGGCAGTGCTGGAGGCCATCCGTACGCCCGAATCTGCCAGGCGGTGGAGGGATTGAGCCGCAGAAGGGGACCGGCCCCTAACTAGTGAGAATTGCAAAGTTCAACTAGAAACCGGAGGCTTCTGTACTTTCAGGGTGCAGTTGTCACATCCGCACTCAAGTCGTCAAAAAGGTAACCATATAGGATCCAGGGAGCTCCAGGTTGCCCAGAAAGATCCGAGGATACTGGCTTGGGACATTGTTTGGCGAGACGCAGGGCAAGAAGGGTGAGGGCCAGCGCAGGAAGATGGCTGAGAAGGGCATACAGAACGGAGTCCTGTCAGGCACTCTTGAAATACTTGGGAGTTTGCTTAGCCCCTGCCTGGTGAACGCAGCGCGACGTGGGAGGTTGTAATCCAAAAAGTGTAACCTGAGGAACTTAACAACTGTGAGTAAACCCTGAAGACTGCACCCCACTGTCTCTGTGAACTTATTGCTGCGCCATCACCCCCTGCAATGCACAGCATCATCTATCTCATACTACATCTACACTGCCCTGGAGCTAAGCTCTACCTGTGGAGAGCTAAACCAACTCTGCTGCATTCACACCAGCTCCAGAGGACCCGCTCCGCAGCGGAGGCCCCTATAGCCGCATACCACAGGTGGCGTCACGAACTGTATATAAGAACTTTAATAATTCCCTGTAAATTATTCCCCTTTTTATTGACCGCCCTGGGTCACAGACCGGGTTACTGCCACTGTGACATCTCCCCTAGCAATGACCGGCCCGGCACCGAGTACCCCACGGCCCAGGGGGGCGCGTCATATACATAGTTACATAGTTAGTAAAGCCGAATAAAGACTTGCGTCCATCAAGTTCGACCTGTTAGTTCTGTAATTGCTAAAGTTGATCCAGAGGAGGGCAAAAACCCCAAATGATTTAGCCAATCTTCACCTGAGGAAAAATTCCCTCCCGACTCTGAAACCAGCAGTCAGAATAAATCCCTGTATCAACCTACTATTTTATTCTATTTTTAAGTATATGCTGAAATCTGCCTGGTATCTAGAAAAGCATCCAGTCCCCGCTTGAACTGGTTTAGTGAATCCGACATTACCGTCTCCTCACTCAGTGAATTCCATATTCTCACTGCTCTTACCGTAAAGAACCCCTTCCTATGCTGGTGCTGAAACCTTTTCTCTTCCAGTCTTAGTGAATGCCCTCTTGTTACCGTAATATCCCTCCTTTTGAACAAATCCCGGGCAAGGTCTCTATACTGTCCCCTAACATATTTGTACACATTTATTATGTCCCCCCTCAACCTTCTCTTTTCCAGGCTGAATAGTCCGAGTTTTGCCAACCTCTCTGGGTATTGCAGTCCCTCCATTCCCCTTATTAATTTTGTTGCCCTCCTTTGTACCTTTTCAAGCTCATTTATATCCTTTCTATATATTGGGGCCCATAACTGAGCACAGTATTCCAAGTGTGGTCTGACCAGTGCTTTGTACAGTGGAAGAACAATGTTCTCCTCCTTTGCAGCTATACCTCTTCTGATACATCCCATTACCCTGTTTGCCCTTACAGCAGCCGCCTGACTTTGGGCACTCCAATTTAGTTTGCTATCAATCAAGATGCCCAAGTCCTTCTCCATCTCTGAATTCCCCAATGATTTCCCATTCAGTGAGTACTGGTGACTTCCATTTCTCCTTCCCATATGTATGACCTTACATTTCTCCTCGTTAAACCTCATTTGCCATTTAATGCTCCACCTACCCAGCTTATCCAAATCCCTCTGTAGGTCTGCACTGTCCTCTTTTGTATTAATTGTTTTACATAACTTTGTGTCATCTGCAAATATTGATATTTTACTATTTATCCCGTTGACTATGTCGTTAATAAAGATATTAAATAACATTGGGCCTAGTACAGACCCCTGTGGTACCCCACTAGTGACGCTTACCCAATCTGAGTATATTCCATTTATAACCACCCTCTGCCTTCTATCCTTTAGCCAGTTAGCTACCCACTTGCAGACATTTCCCCCAGCCCCATCATTCTCATTTTGTATACCAACCTATTATGTGGCACGCTATCGAACGCTTTTGAGAAGTCGAGATACACGACATCCACTGGTTCCCCCTGATCTACTCGAGAGCTAACCTCCTCGTAGAAGTCAATCAGGTTTGTTTGGCAGGAGCGATTCCTCATGAATCCATGTTGGTTCGGGGTTAATAGATTATTAGCATCAAGATGCTCCATGATTGCCTCATTAATAAAGCCTTCAAAAATTTTGCCCACAACGGACGTCAGACTCACCGGCCGATAGTTTCCGGCGTCACTTTTCGCTCCCTTTTTGAATATTGGCACTACATTCGCCTGTCGCCAATCAAGTGGCACAGACCCAGTCTCAACAGAGTCCTTAAATATAAGATATAACGGTCTGTCTATCACATTACTTAGTTCCCTTAGTACCCGTGGGTGTATGCCATCAGGTCCTGGTGATTGGTTTATTTTAATGTTACTGAGGCGTTTCTGTACCCCAGCGTGGGTTAGATTTGTCATACTTAGTGGAGGATTAAGTTTGTCACTTCTCATTTCGCCTGTTAGTTCTTTTTCCTTTGTGAAAGTTGACGAAAAAAAATTATTTAATAGATTAGCTTTATCCTCATCTTTCTCTATGATTTTGCCTTCATCACTTTTTATCGGTCCAATATTATCCGATTTAATCCTTTTACTATTTATATACGTAAAGAACAGTTTGGGATTTGATCTACTTTCCCTAGCAATACGTCTCTCTGTTTCCTCCTTTGCTATTTTTATTTGTTTTTTGCAGGTTCTCGTTTTTTCCTTGTAACACATTAGTGCCTCCTTGCTGTTTTCCTGTTTTAATCTCTTGAATGCCTCTTTTTTTGCTATTTAACGCCCCTTTTACGTTCTTATTCAACCATATTGGTTTCCTCTTATTTCGGGCCCTTTTATTCCCATACGGTATATATCTCTCGCACTGAGTATTCAGAATTCTTTTGAAGGTTTCCCATTTACTATTCGTATTCCTTTGATTAAGAACTTTGTCCCAGTCTATAAGTTGAAGGCTTTCTTTCAGCTGATCAAACTTCGCCCTCCTAAAGTTTAATGTTTTTGTTGTTCCCTTATTGATAACCCTACTGAAGGGCATTTTGATATTGATAATATTATGGTCGCGATTACCTAGGTGCCCCCCTATCTGTACCTCAGTTATTCTATCAGGCCTATTAGTCAATATTAAGTCCAACACGGCCTTCCCTCTCGTTGGTTCCTGCACTAGTTGGGAGAGATAATTATCCTTGATATTTGTCAAGAACCTTTTTCCTTTCCGCGATCTACAGGTTTCTGTTTCCCAGTCAATATCCGGGTAGTTGAAGTCCCCCATTACAATCACCTCATTATGTTTTGCTACTTTGTCTATTTGTCCTAATAGCAGTTTCTCATTCTCCTCTGTTATATTGGGTGGCTTATAGCAGACCCCCAGTAATATTTTATTATTATTTTTTGCCCCCTCTATCTCTACCCACATGGACTCGACCCCCTCTTCTCCCTCTCCTATATCTTCCCTTAGTCTGGGCTTTAGACGTGACTTTACATATAAGCAGACTCCTCCGCCTTTCCCCTGTTTCCGGTCCCTTCTAAATAAACTATAATCTGTTAAATTTACCGCCCAGTCGTAGCTATCGTCTAGCCAAGTCTCTGTTATACCTACGATGTCATACCTCTCCTCCGATATAAGCGCCCGCAGCTCATCCGCCTTATTGGTCAGGCTTCTTGCGTTGGTCAGCATGCAAGATAAAACTTTGGGGTTATTTAGCATCCTATTCTTCTCTAACGATCTAACTGTACTATCCCCACCCCCCTCTCCACCCTCATTATATGCACTTCTCCCCTTCTCCCTTGCTTGCCTCACATCCCACCTATTTCCTTGGTTTCCCCCCCCCGTCTCTAGTTTAAAAACTCCTCCAACCTATTAGCCATCTTCTTCCCCAGCACCGCTGCACCCTCCCCATTGAGGTGCAGCCCGTCCCTACGGTAGAGCCTGTAGCCGACAGCGAAGTCGGCCCAGTTCTCCATGAACCCAAACCCTTCTGCCTTGCACCAACTCTTTAGCCACTTATTCACCTCCCTAACCTCCCGTTGGCGCTCCTGTGTGGCTCGCGGGATTGGTAGTATTTCTGAGAAAACTACCTTGGAGGTCCTTGCCCTAAGCTTCCTACCTAGATCCCTGAAATCATTTTTAAGGACCCTCCATCTACCACTCACTTTGTCATTGGTGCCAATGTGGACCATGACCGCTGGGTCTTCGCCAGCCCCACCCAGTAACCTGTCAACCCGATCCGCGATGTGCCGGACTCGAGCGCCAGGGAGGCAGCACACCGTTCGGCGATCCCGGTCTTTGTGACAGATTGCCCTGTCTGTCCCCCTAATAATAGAGTCACCCACTACCAGGACCTGTCTAGCCTGCCCTACACTTCCCCCCTCCCCCTCATTACTGGAGCATACACTCCCCCGGCGGGGGAGAATAAGTCATTACCCTGGAAAGGAGGTTCCTTAACATATTTCCCAGGAAAATCCATTTTGGTTTCGTTTTGGTATGTTTTATTGTGAGTCCGTAAAAGTGGTGTAATACTCTGACGACGTTGCTGACAGCAGTGACCTGGGAGTCAGAGATGCTTCCAGGTGTCTTCCCCATGCTGTCCCCATGTCATTTGAGCACTGTTCCCATCTGTTTGGGCAATTTTCAGGCCCTCTGCAGACCGCCGGGGGGTGCCGCCTGAAAAATGCTCGAGTTTCCCATAGACTTACATTGGGCTCGTTGCTCGGGTCGAGCACCAGAGTATTCCAATGTGCTCGACCCGAGCAACCAGTACCCGAGCATTTTAGTGCTCGCTCATCACTATGTGTGAGTCATTAGGGGGCTCGTCAGTGTGGGAGGGTACTGAGTCATGTGACTGGGGGAGTAATTGTCAAATGACGTTCTTTGTGTTATAGTAAGGCGTGTCTGTGGTTAGATGTTATGACGTGAAACGCATCAGCAAAGAGGCATATCATGCCGAGAGCCGGCATGGCGACACTGAGACTCCACTGCCTTGACCATAACAAAACGGGTGTGTATAAAAACAAAACAAGGAAAGGAACAAAAAATAGGGGGCAGAGCCACCAGAGAAGGAAATAAAAACCAGCGCAAAGTGGGATTGGACAGATTAATGGGGAAGGAGGAAAAAAAGGAAGGGAAAGAAAAGGAAAAAGGAAAAAAGGGGGGGAGTAAAAAAAGAAATAACCCGAAACTTAGTTGAGAAGTGATAAAGAGAAACTAAAGAAAATCAGCCTAAGGAAGAGATAAGCATAAGATAAACCGGAAGACCAGGCGATGGTTATACTACCGGTGGAACTAACAGGACCATCAGCAATTCTAGGGAAAGAAAGAATATATGAATCAAATCTACAAATAAAACAGTACACATAGCAAAATGAGATTAACAAGTCATATTCCCTATTGAGTCCTTGGGGAGAAAGTGTAAATATGATTACCGCCCCATCTGGTAAAGGAAACCTGTTCAATGATCTGAAATCTCAGTAGAGACAAAATGTTTAGCACTTAGGAAAAGCTCAGGAATAGGAAACCATTTTTTCATGCATCGGATAGTAGATTTATGGCTAGAGATTCTATCCTTTATCATTTGGGTAGTTTCCCAAGTGTATAGAAGTCCATATGGGCATTTAATCAAATATATGACATTGCTAGACTCACGGGTGTAGTGGCCTTTAATAAAATATGACTGCCCTGTGTGGGGATGTGTAATTGAATCTCCCTGTTGGAGCATGAATGGCAGCTGAGACGAGGGAGAGTGCCGCTATGTCTGGCCTTGAGAAATAATGGTTGTGGAAGTTATTAAATTCTTGATGTTGGATTTTCTCTTAAGGCACACCATCACTGGCTTGTTAAAATATTCAATGGTGGGATAAGCTTGATTCAGTTTGGGCCAATGTTTTATAACGATTTGTTGAAGGGATAAACGTATGGTACGTATGCACGAATGGTAGACGGTTAGAATTATCTTTATGAGATCTAGCTTGCCTAGGTAGGGTGGATAGTGTCAGTTCTTTTGTGAGAAGATTACTGGGATATTCTCTTTGTATGAATTTCTATGAATTACATGTTCGTTGAAGGAGAATGGTCCCAACACATGAGGTTTCCACAAACCACACCATAATTGTTTGCGCTCCTTGCTGTTTTGCATAATCAACAAAATGTGGATTGCTTTGCGACCAGTATTGAATCACTTTCGCCACTGTAGAAAAGCCAAGTGGAATCCTCCTTGGATGATGTACATTAAGTTCATCTGCTATCTTTCTATTTGACCATCCTTCATGTCCACTGAGAAGTACCAGTTCAGTTCTTTCTTCTTTCGAAAAAGCCATATTTAATCTGTGGAAGAAAAAAAATTGTAGTTAATGAGAATTCCTATGTGTCCAGACTTTAGGGACTTTTTGTGTGATTTAGACTTCTACCAATCTCATGTAAAAACGTGGCTTGATTGGTGTCTACCTTTTCGGGATACTTGACTCTTATCTTTTCTTCGTCCGCTTTCATACATTAGGCTGAAAGTTATTTTCAACATCTGGAATTTATTTCCAAGAAAACTGCCATAAGACACCCAAAATGTATCACATAAAATAAACTTGTGTTATATCCAAAGTAACAATGTATTTGGTTTGAAAATTGTCCTTTTATACAATAAACCGTGACATGAAGAAGTAGGATGGATGAATCCACATGGCTGGATTTCCTGATCATAGCTGAATTGTGTAAATTTATCTTCATTGCATAAAATTGGTCGATTTCTAGACTGCAGTGAAAAATGATAGGATCATAATCACAATTTTGCTAAATAATTTGTTTTAATAATAAATATGCTATTATTAAGAATATAAGTAATAAATGAAGCCAATCATGTCAGGAAATTAGAAAATTAAATAGTTTTAAGTTTAGATTTACAAAAGAAATACAAAATGTTAAGCACTTTACATTGAATATTATTCCTTGAAAATATTTACAAATTTTTGCTGTGATTATTATTATTTTAAAAATAATATTCTAAGTCACTATGCAAAGAAATTAATTATTAATTATTATCACCAATTGTCTTCATTATGGTCTCTTATGTTTGTATCATTATTTCTACATTGAAAATCTGTTCGGTACATGGAAGATCTAAAGCCTTCTCCACCTGCGCTTCCCACCTCACTGTGGTCCTGATGTATTTTCTTACACTTCTGATCATGTACATGGGGCAGGCAGGAGGACTTTCATCTTATCTAAAATATATTTCTCTGATTTACGCACTTTTAACTCCTGTATTGAATCCTTTGATCTACAGCTTAAGGAATAATGAAGTGAAAGAAGCTTTTCAAAACATCTTGACAGCAGCGTCTGTAAAACATCTATAAGTGCAAAAAAGCAGCAAAAATGCATTGCCATAAGTTTTTGCAGCATTTTAAGTGAAGAAAAACGCACGTACAGCAGGATGTGAAACCCATTTATTTTTGTGATTTTTGAAAGCTTAAAGCAAAGAGTCTTGGTGTCCTCACCTGAGAATGGCAGTTAGTATTAGTACAGTTTTATTAAGCTAGTGATATGTAAGCAATGCCTGAGCATCTCAATGCCCAACCAATGTGTGAAAGTAAACATTGCCCGAACAATTTGTAGGGTGCAAGAGGGCAATAGTCATGAAAGTGAAATTTGTGTCCCATATCAAATGCACTGTTGTGTGTAGTGTGTGTTACACTCACATGTAGCTGTGACCTCAGCTGTCTCCAGGTCTACAGTTTCAGAAGCCGCTGCACATGAATCAGGGAACACCCAGATTGTTTTTTGACACACACGTTTACTCAACAGCCCATATGCATCATATTGCAACACTATATCGGGCACACCACTTTCCATTTCTTGCTTCCACAGCATAGTACACGTCCAGATTTTTCTACTATTCTACATGGACTATCCCTGCTTGCACTAGTTCTGTCAGTCCCAGGGATCCCCAGCCCGGTCCCGCAGTATGTCTGAGGTCCATTACTTCTCCCACGTGCATTTCCACATCAATCTTCCTCTCTACTGTTCATATTAGCTCGTGCCTCTTAATTCATCCCCATCCTGTGATCGTCTTATCTATCTCCCTGCGGCTTCTCCCTTCTGTTCACATCTGGTATCTTTCATGTGCAACTAAAGGTGTATAAGTTTGGAGACCTAGGTTTATGCTGACCGTGGTCTATGCTGACCGTGGTCTATGTGCAGCTCTTTCCATTGCAGCTGTTAAGTGCAAATTAGAAATATACCAGAAAGTAAGAGCTACCACAGTTTATTAGGTGTACTTACCTCTTTATTTTCCCACACTTACTCTCTCCCATGCTTACATTTGCTCTTAAAGTTTTTGCTCCACTAATCCTTACTCTCTTTCACTCGCCGTAAACCCCAGCACTTGCCAAACAAATACCTATCTCACCTTCCCTCTTAACTCCCCATCTGACCTCATCTGCAGACCTGCTCCTCAACCTCACATCCCTCCTACTAAAACACATAACATGCCGACCACTCTCCTCCCAATTCCTCTCCCTCTTTCTCTCCTTTTCCCATCTGCTCTCTCCTTCTCCCACTACTTGCTCTCTCTTTGCGTCTCCTCACTGCTGGCGATATATTGTCCAATACTGGACTTCCACGGCTGATATCCCCCATTATTTCTCCATTCTATCAATCCCCACCTACTAGATAGAACTAACACAACCTCTCCAACATAAAGACCACTCACTTAACCCCCACCACTCACTCTCTCTGGAGCAATTTAGAACTCCTGTTCTATATGTAATGAACTCCATGTCATTCACAACCTCTTTACGCCTCACGTAGGTTCAAGACTGGTAGCGTAGATGCAGCAACAACGGCAGTATGTTCATGGGGTGTATAGTATCTGGTGTAGATAATTAAAACAGGTATTCCAAAAATAAAAAAGACCTCTTATATTAAAAATGAAGAGAAAACAGGTCAAGTGCCTTTACAAGATACGATGGGACAAGGAAATATAAATAGAATCATTTCCAATAAGGAAACACCTTCAACTGGCCACTGTACTCAGGTGGCATATGTACCTGTCTAATATTAGACAATTGGAGCAACAAAGAGAGCTAAAAAATTATTTAAAACAACGCACACACTTTTGTTGGTTAATATCATACTTTCACTTGCAAACAGAAACAAGCCTTGAACTTAGAATTTGGATTTAGTTGCAAAATTTGCAATTAGTGGTTTAATACTAGAAACTAAAACCAAAATAGACCCCTAAAATGTAACCTATAATAGTTAAAAACTCACAAATACTCTCAAAAAATATAAAATATATTACAAGGTGTATAGCCAGATACGCATTAATTAGTAAGGATAAATATACACTGCTCAAAAAAATGAAGGGAACACTCAAATAACACATCCTAGATCGGAATGAATGAAATATTTTCATTGAATACTTTGTTCTGTACAAAGTTGAATGTGCTGACAACAAAATCACACAAAAATCATCAATGGAAATCACGTTTATTAACCAATGGAGGCCTGGATTTGGAGTCATCCCCAAAATTAAAGTGGAAAAACACAGTACAGGCTGATCCAACTTTGTAATGTCCTTAAAACAAGTCAATATGAGTCTCAGAATTGTGTGTGGCCTCCACGTGCCTGTATTACCTCCTTACAACGCCTGGGCATGCTCCTGATGAGGTTGCAGATGGTTTCCTGTGGGATCTCCTCCCAGACCTGGACTAAAGCATCCAACTCCTGGACAGTCTGTGGTGCAATGTGACGTTGGTGGATGGAGCGAGACATGATGTCCCAGATGTGCTCAATCGGATTCAGGTCTGGGGAACGGGCGGGCCAGTCCATAGCTTCAATGCTTTCATCTTGCAGGAACTGCTGACACACTCCAGCCACATGAGGTCTGGCATTGTCCTGCATTAAGAGGAACCCAGGGCCAACCGCACCAGCATATGGTCTCACAAGGGGTCTGAGGATCTCATCTCGGTACCTAATGGCAGTCAGGCTACCTCTGGCAAGCACATGGAGAACTGTGCGGCCCTCCAAAGAAATGTCACCCCACACCATTACTGACCCACTGCCATGCTGATAGTTGTTGCAGGCAGCAGATTGCTCTCCATGGCGTCTCCAGACTTTGTCACGTCTGTCACGTGTGCTCAATGGAAACCTGCTTTCATCTGTGAAGAGCACAGAGCGCCAGTGGCGACTTTGCCAATCCTGGTGTTCCGTGGCAAATGCAAAGCGTCCTGCATGGTGTTGGACATCGGGCCTCATACCACCCTCATGGAGTCAGTTTCTAACCGTTTGTGCAGACACATGCACATTTGTGGCCTGCTGGAGGTCATTTTGCAGGGCTCTAGCAGTGCTCCTCCTGTTCCTCCTTGCACAAAGGCGGAGGTAGTGGTCCTGCTGCTGGGTTGTTGCCCTCCTACGGCCCCCTCCACTTCTCCTGGTGTACTGGCCTGTCTCCTGGTAGCACCTCCAGCCTCTGGACACTATGCTGACAGACACAGCAAACCTCCTTGCCACAGCTCGCATTGATGTGCCATCCTGGATGAGCTGCACTACCTGAGCGACTTCTGTGGGTTGTAGAGTCCGTCTCATGCTACCACGTGTGTAAAAGCACAACCAACATTCAAAAGTGACCAAAACATCAGCCAGAAAACATTGGTACTGGGATGTGGTCTGTGGTCCCCACCTGCAGAACCACTCCTTTATTGAGTGTGTCTTGATAATTGCCAATAATTTCCATCTATTGTCTATTCCATTTGCACAACAGCATGTGAAATTGATTGTCAATCAGTGTTGCTTCCTAAGTGGACAGTTTGATTTCACAGAAGTTTGATTTACTTGGAGTTATATTCTGTTGTTTAAGTGTTCCCTTTATTTTTTTGAGCAGTGTATATAAGGGTATATTTTTATACGAGTCAGGGACTTGATCATGACTATAGAAATGTATTTTGACATATTATGATTATTTGATAGGAGCAACAGTTGGATATACTATGCTGACACTTACCACGGTTTACCACCTTCCTAGCGCTCTCCATCTATCTCTTGATAAGGCATTTGTTACTTACTGACCAGGGCTACATGTTATTATGGCAGACTCCTGCCTTAAATGGATATTGTGTGCACCTCTGGTTTATATTTGATTTCTTCTTTTTTGCCTGCCGTGCTCTTTCCCATCTTCCTTGCCTTTACCCAATGAAATGGTCTGGGGATTATGAGCTTATGGGTGTTCCGGATAGTGTGCACTTTTCTGTCGTTCCATGCTATGACTATATTACCTATGTGATGATGTTTATTCATTGAACTTAATTATTAAAATGTCTATTGCTCTTTACCATTTTGCTCCTTGTTCCTCCTTTTTATCATGTTCTTCGGAGTTGGTATATTTAGGCTGATTCTGGCACTGTCCAACTGCATCAGCCATGTTTCTTTCTGCCTTTTTTACACATAGGGCCGTTCTGTATGTTCTATGTTGACACTTATCTAGGATTATTACCTGTGCTCACTTTATATTAGGGTTACAAGGGATAGCCATCGTGCAGCGGGGGTGCCATACCGTCTCTAATTAGGGTGCCAACCTCCGCTGACAGGTAGGGACTCCTATAGGGTATACTTGGGTGTGCAATTAGCACACCAAATATCAAATCGATGCATACCACTTCAGACTAAATATAACAACACAACCCAAGATATGGGTGATCCAAGGGTTAACAAAGAGATATATGCTGAAAATATCTTAAAATTGTTAATTTAATTAAAACAGTATATTAAAAACAATTATTAAACATTAAATAGCAGGGAGAGTCTGTATCAACGAACCACATGTGAACCAGTCCAAAAATATTGTAGCTAAAGGCTACGGGCAATATCAAAAATTGGTAATAGATTTTCCCAAACGGGTAAAGATTTGTATAGTTCAGATATACATACAAATAAATGTCAGGTGGAGTGATTTTAGGGGTCTATTTTGATTTTGCTTTCTTAAATAATTGGGGACCGCCCTTAATATTTTTTCGGTCTTGGTTTAATACTAACCTTGCTTGCTGGCGCTGTGTGAAAACACTTTATATCATTTGAATCTTGGATTCTTATTCACAGACAGAGACTATCACTTCCATTTTCTATCTGATACATCAGCAGTGAAGTTGTACACCACAATCACATTAAGCCCTTAACTTTCCCTATGCTGTCTGCTCTGAGCTCCTATCCGTACCCAATATTGGCATGAAATGGTGCTACTCAGCTGGCCCCTATGTTTTATACTGCCTAAAATAGCCCCACTGATTGGCTGTGCTACACCATGTGATCGGATTTCTGCAGGACATTATAGGTAAATGACGTCAGGCTTTTTTTTGCCAATCTTTGTGAATGGAATTCCAGATTGTTCGAATTTACGTGGAACAACAGATTACAAGAAATTCAACTCAAACTTGATCCTCCGCAGATCAATCTGCTCATCTCTACTGGTAAGGTATCAGTAGTTGTGACTGAAATTTGTTTCAAATGGAACCTATTACATTTGTCTTAGATGTTGGAAGTGTAATATTTTGCTTACTTATGTTATAGCATTTACATTACGTAAAAATACAATGTTCGTTGTCTAAATGACCTGAGTAAAAGAAATATTAAAGGTGAAGAGAAAAAGAGGTCACGTGCCTTTCTGAAAATAGGATGGGACCACAAAATCTAGGAAACAACTCGTCCCAATATCAAGTACCTAGGACTGGCCGCTGTACTTCAATGGTGCATGTGCGCATCTAAATTTACAAAATTGGAGCAATGGAATGGGCTCAAAAATTATTTTTAACAATGTGCACAGTTTAGTAGGTGAACACTTGTAGTTAAGCTTCAGGATTACGGAGATTTCTCATTATTTAAAAATAAAACTGGTGGATCTCAAAACACAGTGATAGCACTTTCATTTATAAAACAAGCCTATAAACGAATACGACCATTGGAGAGACTTTGTGGTACATTTGGCCCCAAAATGACCCCCGATCTTAGAGGCATGTGCCCAGGAGAGCACCTTATTTTGTAGATTAGGAGGAACAAACTTCACCCATTTCCCACTGCCGCCCTCAATTACTCTCCCCTCTTTTGAAGTGCACTGCGTGTGCATCTACTCCCCCTCCAACCTCCAACTGGCTGTCATCTACCGCCCCCCAGGATCAGCCACCACTTTCTTTGACCACTTCACCACTTGGCTACTTCATTTCCACTCCGTTGACATCCGCACTATCCTCATGGGCGACTTCAACATCCCCATTGACACTTCCCTCTCAGCTGCCTCTAAGCTTCTATCCCTCACTTCCTCCTTGGTCTTGCCCAGTGGTCTTCCACACTCACCCACAAAGACGGCCACACGCGTGACCTCATCTTCATCCGCCTCTGTTCCCTATCTAACCTCTCTAACTCACCTCTCCCTCTCTCTGACCACAACCTACTCACATTCTCTACCCTCTCCTATCCAGGGCAACAATCCCCACTCCACAAACTTGCATACCCTCGCAGAAATCTCAAACACCTTGATCTACACTCACTCTCTGTATCCCTTCTCCCTCTTATAGACATTAGTTCCTTACATGACGCAGATGTTGCTGCCACTTTATACAACACCACAACAGCTGCAGCTCTCGATTCGGTCGCCCCCTCACACATACCAAAGCTCGCACAATCAACAGACGACCCTGGCACACCAGCCTAACTAAAGAACTGCGACGGACCTCCAGGGTTGCTGAGCATAGATAGAAAAGGTCCCACTCCAATGAGCACTTCGTCGCATTCCAACAGTCCCTCACTACCTTCAAGTTCACACTCACTGCAGCAAAACAAACATACTTCTCATCTCTCATTTCCTCCCTGTCTCACAACCCCAAACAACTATTCAACACCTTCAATTCTCTCCTCTGTCCCCCAGTGCCTCCTTCCTCTCCTCTTATTTCAGCCAATGACTTTGCCTCATTCTTCAAACAGAAGATTGACACCATCAGACAAAGCTTTTACCTAAAGCCCCCACAGTCCCTCCCCACACCTACTCAACCCTCCTCCTCCAAAACCACATTCTCCACCATTACGGAAGATCAACTTTCCTCTTTATTCTCCAAATCACACCTCACCACCTGCAAACTTGGCCCAATCCCGTCCCACCTCATCCCAAACCTTACCACTATCTTCATCCCAGCCCTAGCCCACCTCTTCAACTTGTCACTAACAACTGGTGTTATCCCCTCATGCTTCAAACATGCCTCAATCACACCCATCCTCAAAAAGCCCTCCCTTGACCCATCCTCTCTGTCTAGCTATCGCCCCATATCACTTCTCCCCTTTGCCTCAAAACTACTGGAACAACACATCCATTCTGAGCTGTCCTCCCACCTCTCCTCCTGCTCCCTCTTCGACCGCCTACAATCTGGTTTCCGACCGCACCATTCTACTGAAACTGCACTGACTAAAGTCACCAACGACCTACTAACCACCAAATCTAAGCGACATTACTCTGTCCTCCTCCTCCTAGACCTGTCATCTGCCTTTGACACAGTGGACCATTCCCTCGTACTACAGACTCTCTCATCTATCGGCATCACAGACTTGGCCCTATCCTGGATCTCCTCATATCTAACAGACAGGACATTCAGTGTTTCTGTAGCGCCGGCGTCCCTGCCCTCTGCTAGGCAGGGACGCTGTTCCCCTCACCTCTCTGCTCCGTGCCCGGCGTCCTCCTCCCGCTCTGCTTGCAGCGCGCGCTCCTTCCCGGCCACTGTGCTTAGGGCGCGCGCGCGCTCTCCCTCCCTCTTAAAGGGGCCGCGCGCGCCGTCCTAAGGAGTCCCTGGCCAATGGCCGGAGGACTTCACCATATATAAGGCACCTCCTCCAAAATGGAGGTGCCCGAGCAATGTTGTTGCACTGTTCACTACTCTGCTTCAGCCCTCAGGTTCCGTTGCCAGTTACCTGCCAGATACCTGCCAGATTCCTGCCAGCTTGCTGTCTTATTCCTGCCTGATATTCTGCTACCTGCCTGCTAGCCTGAGGTCCGACGGTCTGCCTTACAACTCCTGTCAGTCTGTCTAAGGACCAGCTTGCCCGCTCACCTGGGAGCGCACATCAGCTACCTGCCTGCTTGCCTGAGGTCCGACGGTCTGCCTTCCAACTCCTGTCAGTCTGTCTATGGACCAGCTTGCCCGCTCACCTAGGAGCGCACATCTGCTACCTGCCTGCTAGCCTACCTGGAGGCTCTGCCGTCACGTGCAGTGACCACCTGCCTGTCCAGTGACTCCTGCCCGCTCACCTGGGAGCGTTCATCTGCTGCCTGTCTGCTAGCCTACCTGGAGTCTCTGCCGTCATGTGCTGTGACCACCCGCCTGTCCAGTGACTTCTGCCCGCTCACCTGGGAGCGCTCTTCTGCCGCCTGTCTGTTGGTCTTCCTGGAGGCTCCGCCGTCACATGCTGTGACCACCCGTTTATCCAGAGACTCTCGCCTGCTCACCTGGGAGCTCACGTTTACCATCAGCCGCCACAGGTCGTACCAACCCTTTACCCAGAGACTGCCCCGGTCACTTGCCGTGACCTCCTGCCCGTTCATCCAGAGACTGCCCCGGTCACTTGCCGTGACCTCCTGCCCGTTCATCCAGAGACTGCCCCGGTCACTTGCCGTGACCTCCTGCCCGTTCATCCAGAGACTGCCCCGGTCACTTGCCGTGACCTCTTGCCCGTTCATCCAGAGACTGCCCCGGTCACTTGCCGTGACCTCCAGCCCGTTCACTCAGGGACTGTCCCGGTCACCTGCTGTGACTGCCTGCCCGTCTTCCCTGGTCGCCACCCGCTCCCTTACAAGGACCGCCCCCTTGTATAGTAGCTCAGAGGTTCCGCCTCCCAGACCCGTTACAGTTTCTCACTCACAGACCACCTCCTCATCTCACCCCCTATCTGTCGGTGTCCCCCAAGGTTCAGTTCTAGGACTCCTGCTCTTCTCCATCTACACCTTAGACCTGGGACAGCTCATAGATTCTCATGGCTTTCATTATCACCTCTATGCTGACGACACACAGATCTACCTCTCTGGACCTAATTTCACCTCCATACTAACCAAAATCCCACAATGTCTGTCTGCTATTTCATCCTTCTTCTCTGCTAGATTTCTAAAACTTAACATAGACAAAACAGAATTCATCATCTTTACGCCGTTTCATTCAACCCCCCCCAACTGACCTATCCATCATAGTCAATGGCTGCCCACTCTCCCCAGTCCATCAAGCTCACTGCCTTGGGGTAACCCTGGACTCTGAACTCTCCTTCAAACCACATATCCAAGTCCTTTCCACTTCCTGCCGACTCCAACTCAAAAATATCTCCCGGATCCGCACATTCCTCAACCATGAATCTGCAAAAACACTAGTGCACGCCCTCATCATCTCCCGCCTTGACTACTGCAACCTCCTGCTCTGTGGCCTCCCTTCCAACACTCTTGCACCCCTCCAATCCATCCTAAACTCTGCTGCCCGACTAATCCACCTGTCCTCCCGCTATTCCCCAGCCTCTCCTCTCTGTCAATCTCTTCAATGGCTCCCCATTGCCCAGAGACATCAGTTCAAAACCCTAACCATGACATACAAAGCCATTCACAACCTGTCTCCTCCATATATCTCTGACCTAGTCTCCCGCTACATACCCGCACGCAACCTCCGATCCTCACAAGATCTCCTTCTCTACTCCTCTCTAATCTCCTCCTTCCACAATTGCATACAAGATTTCTCCCGTGCTTCCCCTCTACTCTGGAACTCTCTACCCCAACACATCAGACTCTCGTTGACCGTGCAAACCTTCAAAAAGAGCCTGAAGACCCACCTCTTCCGACAAGCCTACAACCTGCAGTAACCACCACTCCACAAATAATGCTGCACGACAAGCTCTACCCTCACCTACTGTATCCTCACCCATCCCTTGTAGACTGTGAGCCCTCGCGGGCAGGGTCCTCGCTCCTCCTGTACCAGTCGTCGTCACATTGTGTTCAAGATTATTGTAATTGTTCTTGTATGTATACCACTTCTTCACATGTAAAGTGCCATGGAATAAATGGCACTATAATAATAAATAATGATAATAATAACGAACGTCCTCCCGGGAGGAACCTGGTTTAGGGACACTGGAGCCACCGTCCGCATACTGTCCGAAGGAATGATAAGGTTGGTCTCGTCATCGTCCTCAGTCATATCCGTGGACCGGAACGAAATAATCAGACATGGCCTGGATCTCGGGGACAGGCAGGGGACAAACCCTACCACGAGGAGACCCCGTGCCGGGAACCAAATCAATAGAACAGTCATACGGTCGGTGGAGAGGTAAAATCTCTGCAGCCTTTCTAGAAAAGACATCCGCGAAACTCTGATATTGCACAGGAAGAGCGGCCAGGTCAGTAGAAGGCTCTGAGACTACCCTCCAGATGGCTGTAGCCATACACTGAGAAACACAATTCTCACCCCAGGAAGAAATTATCCCCGTATTCCAGTCAATGTGTGGAGTGTGACAACATAGCCATGGAAGACCCAATAGCACCTCATCCAACCCACCGGGAAAAATTAGAAAGGGGATAACCTCCCGGTGACCCTGAGGAAACGACATGGTGAGGGGAATCGATTGGTGAGTGATTTGGGTGTCCAGCAGTGAACTGTTGACTACCCTAATGTTCATTGGTTTTGGTTTTGGCAGTAACTCCATAGGAATGGCGTGCCTCTGGGCCAACGTTGATGACAAAAAATTGCCATCGGCGCCAGAATCCATCAACGCCTTGGCACTAACCGTGGTTGTTCCGAAAAGCAACGTCACCTCATACAAAAATTTGGAGGAAGGAGCCCCATAATCTAACCCCTCCAACGGTGGTTAGACCCACCTCGTTTCCCGACCGCTTTGAACCCTTATTAATGGGGAACTCCAAGAGATGTGCAGGTCGGAAACAAGAGGAGCTAGACTCAGTCCGGGATATATCCATAGCCTCAGGCTCCGGGTCGGAGGCCACGGGTTTGGAAATAGGTCTAGAGAATGAAGGTGTCAACCGAAACCGAGGTCTGGAGACCTCCAGCTCTAAATTGTGTTCTGCATGACGCAAATCTATTCGGTTAGCGAGAGAGATTAACTCTTCCAGAGAAGTTGGAATCTCTCTGGTAGATAGAGAATTTTTAATATGCCCAGCCAGACCCTTCCAGAACACCGGGATTAGCGGCCGCTCAGACAAATCCAATTCAGCCGCTATGGTTCTGAACTGGATGGCATAGTGACTGCTGGTGGGCGAACCCTGGACCTACGCAAGAAGCTTAAGAGCCGTATCATGCGTGACCTGAGGAAGTAGGAAAACACTCTTTAGGGCTATAGGAAAGAGACCCGCATTAGCCACTACCAAGTCATCCTGCTCCCACAGAGGAGTAGCCCACTCCAAAGCCCTGTGAGAAAGTAACGAGACAAAACCCACTTTGGTTCTTTCTGAGGGGAACCGTGCTTCCATAATATCTAACTGAATGGAGCACAGATTAATAAAACCTCTGCAGGATCTGCTGTCGCCAGAAAATTTTTCCTGGAGAACAAAACGGGGTGGTGGAGCAATAGCAGATGTCGCAGCATTCACCGCAGCCATGTTAACAAGACTGGCCGCCTGTGAAGCTGCCTGGGAAGATACTGCAGTGATGTCAGCTACCGGGGCAGTTTGTTCCAGAGTCCTAAGTCTGGTCTCAAGTTGCTGTATATAGAGCTGCAGTTGCTGGTTGTCAGCCATGTTCAGCTAGACCCTGGCACTCTGATACTGTTATGGGGACGGTTGCAAACAACTTTATTAAAATGGAAAGCAACCGAACCCGGAGTCCACGATGCAGCCTAGAAGGCTGCGGCCGAACACCTTCCGGGTAAGAAGGTAACACAACCAACTAATGAATAACTCCCTCCAGTGTTACTGCACACCGGGTAGGGAAAAGGGATTCGCACTATCTTCGTTAACTGCACGAGAGATGTGCGACAAATAACGTAGCTCTGTTAACTGCACAGAGGCTACACAGCAGGCGCTAGGAAGTGTGTGTGACTCATGCGGGCATGTACGTGCTTCCTAGCCGGTGTGCAACTGGGCTGCGGAGTAACTCTCTACGTGGCTAAAAGGTGGAACCAGAGATATGGAACCCGAAGTCTGCTCGGGGTGTATAGCGACCCCCTTGTCATAGCCAGACTGTCAAACGGGAACTACCTGCCTCCCTCCAGCTAAGTCTGCCTATCCCCAGCTAAGCCTGCCTGTCCGAAGATAAGCCTGCCTAAGCGACCTGTGCTAATCACTGAGCGAACTCTGGCATCGGCAGGTCATGGAGAGAGCAGCTAGAGAGTACGTGGAGCCCAAACAGACAAGCGTCCACACAGGAACACAACCTAAACTCAATGATCAGAGCGTGTCGCCATGCTTTTTGGCGGGCTATTTAAAAATTAAGCCCTGCCCATAGTCGTGTGGCGCCCTGCTGCGCACTGGTGCCACAGATCCCAGAGGGGTGCATCGATGGAATTCTCCCCAGTGGCCTCAATACATGCAGACACCTCCACCCAAGTCCACTAGATAGAGCCCTGTCAGGTATATAAATACTGGGGGGTGGAGTTCATGAAGTCAGTCAGTGGAAAGCAGACAGTGTGACACGATGCTGCAGCTCCAGACAAGCTGAAGTCTGTGTGGCTGAAGGCCAGGCTAGGCCCAAGCTGCGGGCTAGTTTGACCAGTGAGAGCCTGGAGCGGGCTAGAAGGCAAGTGAGAGTTCCTGTCAGGCACAGACAAGGACAGAACTCAGAGAGTCTGCTCAGGGAGTCTAAATGAGAGAGTGCAGGGGGCAGAGGAGCATAACAGGCTCACCCCGAACCATATACCAGACACCGGCTCTGCACCTACAGGGATCTTTATGACCAGTAGGAACAACCGGAATCCCTGGAGAACTACAAGTCCCAGGTTAACCAACCGCTGACCACAGCAACAGGCTTAGGCACCACAAAGGCCCCAGCGACCAGGAATAGTGGGAAACAGGAGAAAACCCTAAAGCCAGGTCAGCAGGTAGAAGAAGGAAGCAGTAACCAAGCCAGGCCTAGCTCCAGGCAGGCCCGAAGCATAGAGAGTAAGAGACACAGATCAGGAGGCCCTACACCCACTCACTGGGGAGAGTCCAGAAAGGTACCCTTCGCCCTGAGTGACCTGGACCGTACCTGCATCACCACCAGCAAAGGTATTGAAGTTTACCCTTGTGTGTTTGCCTGTACTTCCTCTTTGACTGTCCTGCCATCTCCCTCCTGCTTCCGCCATCTTTCTACACCTCTACACTGCCCTGAGGCCTGCTCCACCTGTGGGGAGCCATCCCATCATAGCTGCCCCTAACATTAGCCTCAGTGGACTGTCGCAGCGCTGGTAACCTCTTACCAGAATCCACAGGTGGCATCACGAACATTTCTTAAGAAAACCTTTAATCCCAATATAAAAACCCCCCTTTTCAGTTGACCGCCCTGGGCCATGGACCGGGCCAGCCACCGTGTTATTCCCCCACCAGCATCTGAGTACCCTACGGCCCCGGGGGCGCGTCAGTCGCATTATTGGTTGCACTTCTGATGACGTTACCCGTGACCAATCAGGCGGTGCCAGGTCGCCGGATCAGCTGACACCAAACCACCAATCATGGTCCGCCATGTCACGGGCATGCTCAGTGCAGTGCAACCTGGACTTAGGCTGTAGCAACCCTGTTCATTCCCGCAGCCGATGCTTAACACTACTAGGAACAAAGACCCAAGAAACAGCCTGTACACCTTGTGCACTAGTTAGGTGTTGAGACTGATGGTGATGCTGAGCAGTGTCTGCCCTGGCTGGACCAGAATGGGAGACCACAAGATCCACTGATGATTCAGACCCAATTTCAGATCCAGCACACACCTAACACATTGAGTGGGATGAGGCCTGGTGGGTCCATGTGGTCTTTCCAAAAACAGCTAGGCCAGCCAACAAGATCATTCACTGACCCTTGTGTCTGCACAGATGTATATGGATCTAACTATAGATGTATCTAGAGTTAAATGAAATAATTTGTTAATCTACAAATAATTGGTTGTATGGAGACTTGTCAGGTTCTACGTGGAGACAATGAGTACCATATGGGAATTACTCGCTTTCTTATAGAGATAGAAGGAGGGAGTGCGATGCCGAAATCAGCAGGAGGGAGTTTATCATTCCTGATTTAGCTTTTCCATCCACAAGCAGCAGGTTTGGGTTTATTGTCGGGTGCTACTTGGGGTTGTTATTCTGCTTTGTGTCTTTTAAGGAAAGTCAGAATGATCGGATCCCATTATCATGTGAAGAGATGTCCATGTCTACAGCAGATGAATGTGCGCTCCTGCCACGTCTTACACAACACATATTACTCGTCTCCTTAGAACCTTCTTTTTGTGTATTTCATATTCTCATCTAGCAACAAAGTCCATGTTGGTCTTCAGGACTCATCAGAATTCATTGGTTTAGATTCACTGGAACTTGAAAGTCATAACATTTTTATTTTTCCGCTGATGTAGTTGTGTTAAGTTATGATTTTTGTGATTTCAGAGTATTGTTCTGACGCACATATTGCTGTACATACAGACAAGAGTTTTTCTTACAGCCCATTATATTTTAGTAGCAGAATACCTAAAGAGACAATTTTTGGGTTTTTTGCTGCTGTTTTATGAACTATTTTTAATAAATAAAATGTGAGTTATTATTTTTAAAACTTTTGTAACTTCCTTTCTTTATGTTTAGCTTTTATAACTCACTTAAAAGATTGTTACTTTGGATAATTACATTCTTGTACTGTATTATTCTAAAGCATAATAATTGAACAGGTATTTCTTAGGCTGTATCTAAGCTATCACAGGAATTATCACAGGACAGCATTGTAGGTTTTTATCAATCCTGGGGAGAGGCAGCAATAATAATATGAAGAAAAACCCAATCTATGGATCTTGACATTTTGGACATTTATTGCCCCGGATTAGTGTTGTTGGAGCCGTAGCCGTCAATCATGCACTTAGTGGTAGGATGCACTATGTCTATACTTTCTCTTTAGTCCGTCGATACATTTTTCAGGACCCTCAAAAAAAAATGTAAAGGAGAAATCTGTGTTTTTTCCCACTGCTTTACACCACTTTATATCAAATCCCTCCACTGTGATTGCTATCAATTCACCCAAGGAGGAAAACACTCCAACTTCTATGAATTCACATCACCTCATGTCAAAACTATTTTGAGTTATTTTTGTTGCTTTTTTCCTTCCCTTTCATTATTTCCTCTTTTATGCGTCTTCATTATCTACATAGAGGGACACGTCAGCTGCACATTAAAGGCTCCTGATGGGTTTTCCACCATCTTCCCTCCAGTCCTGTTTCTGCTTTTGTATATTGAACGTGATCAGTGATATTCTGCGGATTCCATTTTTACAAACTATTGAACTTTGTAATTTTTTTTATCTCGAGTGCGACATGTTGATCAAAGAGGAGTTTCCTTATGAGAATGATGTGATAATCATAATTACCTGATAATTTATGTCACTCACAGTTGATGAACAAAGCACGTTTCCCGTCTCGAACGCGTCAGCCAGTTATCAGGATTGTGGAGCTGAAGCGACTCACACATTCATTTTCAAGGTTTTGTATCATTTTTAAACTATTTTTAACAATCCGATGCATCTACAATAAAATAGTAGCTTTGCAAACAGTTTTCCTTAAAACCCATTTACCCTTTTTGTATCTGCAGCTACAATATAAATTTACGTGGCGTCTCCATTGTCATAGACCTCAAACAAATCTGATCCCAAAGTCACATTGCTCTTGTCCTTCTGCCTTCTCTGCTCATGTCTGTAATGTATCTAGTAAAGTGGAGCCATGATGTAAAATATAAAAGCAGATGAAGACTCAACAGCTTTTATCTTTTTAGTTAGAGACACATAATCTTGTATAAGAGCTCTCAACGTAAATCATAAGATTCCTGCTTCTTCTTCATTCATGGCAGGCATGGTAGAAGTGCAACAGGTGGCAAGATCAGACTTCTGCCAATCTCATCCCTACCTGCCGTGGGATGTTTGGTATATACTGTATAAAAAAATGGCATGATTGGTGTCTTCATTTGCATCACTTTTTTCTGGATACTTGACTCTCATTTGTTCCTCGTCCACTTTCATACATTATTTTCGGACTATGGAATTTATTTCCAAGAAAACTGCCATTAGACACCCAAAGTGTATCACATAAAATAAACTTGTGTTATATCCAAAGTAACAATGTACAGTATATCATGAAAGTGAGTACACCCCTCACATTTTAGTAAACATTTTATTTCCAGATATGATGCTGTGATGCAATGTAGTCAGTGTACAGCTTGTATAACAGTGCAAACTTGGTGTGTCCTCTAAAGAACTCAACACAGCCATTAATGTCTAAACCGCTGGAAACAAAAGTGAGTACAATCCTAATGAAAATTGCCAAATTGAGCCAAAAGTATGACTATTCTGTGTGGCCACCATTACTTTCTAACACTGCAGTAACTCTCTAGGGCATAGAGTTTACTAGAGCTTCACATGGCGCCAATGAAATCCTCTTCCACTCATCCATGATGACATCATTTTGCTGGTGGATGTTAGAGATCTTGCGCTCCTTCTGTTTGAGGATGTCACAGATGCTCAATAGCGCTTAGGTCTGGAGACATGCTTAGCCAGTCAAGCACCTTTACCCTCAGTTTCTTTAGCAAAGCAGTGGTCATCTTGGAGGTGTGTTTGGGGTCGTTATGTTGGAATACTGCACTTTGACCCTGTTTCTGAACATAGGATATTATGCTCTCCTTCAGTATGTCACAGTACATCTTGGCATTCATGGTTCTCTCAATGAACTATAGCACCCCACAGTCAGCAGCACTCATCCAGCCCAAAACCATGACACTGCCACCACCATGCTTGACAGTAGGCTGACACACTCGTCTTTGTACTCCACACCTAGTTGTCGCCACACACGCTTGACACCATCTGAACCAAATAAGTTTATCTTGGTCTCATTATTCAACAGGACATGGTTCCACTAATACATGTTCTTAGTGTGGTTGTCTTCAGCTGTTTGGGTTTTTTCTTGTGCATCATCTTTAGAAGAGGCTTTCTTCTGGGACGACAGCCGTGCAGACCAATTTAATTTAGTGTGCAGCGTATGGTCTGAGCTCTGACGAGCTGTGCCCCCCACCCCTTTATCTTCTGCAGCAATGCTGGTAGCACTCATATATTTATTTTAAAAGGACGATCTCTGGATATGACGCTGAGCACGTGCACTCAGCTTTTGTGGTCAACCATGGCGAGGTCAGTTGTGAGTGGAACCTGTCTTGTTAATCTGCTGTATGGTCTTGGCCAACGGGCTGCAGCTCAGTTTCAGGGTGTTTGCAATCTTAATTTAGCCTAGGCCATCTTTAAGTAGAGCACAAATTCTTTTTTACAGATCCTCAAAGAGTTCTTTGCCGTGAGGTGCCATGTTGAACTTCCAGTGATCAGTATGACAGCGGGTGAGAGCGAGAACACCAAATTTACCAAACCTGCTAATCATTCACACCTGAGACCCAGTAACACTACTGTGCCACATGACACCAGGGAGGGAAAATGGCTAACTTTCACAATTTGGCCATTTTCACTTAGGGGTGTACTCACTTTTGTTGCCAGTGGTTTAGACATTAATGGCTGTGTGTTGAGTTGAGTGTCATAAAAAAAATTATACTGGCTTTTCGTTTTTTTTTCTCGTTATGCCGTTTACCGATTAATTTACTTTATATTTTAATAGATCGGACATTTCTGTACTCAGTGATACCAAACGTGTACTTTTTATTTTTTTTTTTGTTTCTTTTATTTTGAATGGGGGAAAAGGGGGTTGATTTGAAGTTGTGTGTTTTTTTATTATTTTTATATTTTTTACAACTTTTTTCTTTACTTTTTACTGGCTTCAATAGTCTACTTAGGAGATTTAAAGCTGCGATCTACAGATCAAAAAAAAAAAAATTGTCTGTGCTACACATAGCAGGGCTTCAGCCGTGCTATATGTAGCAAAAATCACAATCTCCTATGAATGCCGGCCATGCACCGGCATTCATAAGAGATTTACAATAGCAGACATAGGGGTCTTCTGCAGACTCCCATCTGTCATGACAACCCATTGGTGCCCCATGATCACGTGACAGCTTCCTGTTAATGCATGTTAAATTCCGCTGTCAGAAAGTGGCTTTTAACTTGTTAACAGACACTGGTGGATCACGAATCCTCTCACGGCTGTTAGATGTACATGAAGAGCTGATCAAATTGGCCGTCATATGCAGGGAGAGATGTGAGGTCGGAGCCCTCATCAAAGGCAGGGACACAACTGGAAGCTGGAAAGTTTGAGGTTCGTACTGGACACCTCGTGTCCGTTGCTGAACTTCGCACACTAAAATGGTCTTCAAGGAGAAGTCTATGTTTAAAGTTCAGGTGAAGAGAGAGAAAAAGAGAGACATTTGTAGCCTCGTAGCCATTGCTTTGACCATTTTATAGCATCAAAATTCGGGTCCCGATTTACTTGTATGGGGATTGGGTTCTGGTTCAAGTTTGAGTACAGTTCTGGTGCCTGAGTAGAACTTTGGACTAAAGTTTGCTTGAACCCAATGAATCCGAATATCAACAGGTCCGCTCGTGTCTAGACACGATCGATGACCTATCTATGCGTCATCGGTCGAGAAGGGCTTAAGCACTTTACATTGTTATGTTAGTCCTAGAAACTTTTTGAAAAATGTTGCTATGATTATTATATTATTTTAAAATATATTCTAGGTAATTATGTAAAGAAATTAAATGTTAATACAAATCGACTCTTTTTTATACATTGTATTTCAGGGCTGTGGACAATATAATGTGAAATGTAACATGGAGCTTAGAAATCAAACTGTGATCAAACATTTCATCCTGATTGGGTTTTCTCAGAACTTTCAGGCTTGTATCTTACAGTTTGCTATCTTTTTGGTGTTATATATGTTGTCCATCCTGGGGAACAGTTTCTTGATTCTCTCCGTCATCGTCAGCCCTCGGTTACATACTCCGATGTATTATTTCCTATGTAATTTATCTTTCCTGGATTTGTGCGTCACATCATGTTCTATTCCGAAATTGTTGTTTGATCTATTTTCGAAGCAAAGAAAGGTTTTCATCATTGGTTGCCTTGTACAAATGAACATTAGTCTATTTCTAGGAGGAAATGAGTGCATCTTACTGGCGGTGATGGCCTATGACCGGTACGTCGCCATATGCCTCCCCTTACATTACATCACCATTATGAGCTGGACGGTATGTAGGAACATCACCGTCATCATGTGGGCAGGAGTTTGCATTATATCATCTATTCCCTCTATTGTAAAACCTCCCGTATTCTGCAAAGAGAACAGATTGAACCACTTTGCTTGTGAGGCTTTGGCTCTTCTAGAGGTGGCGTGTGGAGACCTCTCCTTTTATAAGCTAATGATAGTTGCCGTTGGGTTTTTCACATTATTATCACCACTTGTCTTCATTGTGGTTTCTTATATTTGTATCATTATTTCCATATTGAAAATCCGTTCAGCACATGGAAGATCTAAAGCCTTCTCCACCTGCGCTTCCCACCTCACTGTGGTCCTGATGTATTTTCTTACACTTCTGACCACGTACATGGGGCAGGCAGGAGGATTTTCATCTTATCTAAAATATATTTCTCTGATTTACGCACTTTTAACTCCTATATTGAATCCTCTGATCTACAGCTTAAGGAATAATGAAGTGAAAGAAGGCTTTCGAAACATCTTGACAGCAGCGTCTGTAAAACATAGGATGAAATAGTTCACCCACTGAAAGAAAGAATTTGTCTATAAGATTGAGATTTGCATTTTTTTGTTAAATTAATGCAGCTTAGAAAAGTCATATATCTGTTCAGTTCAACCAGAAGATGGGAGAGGATGCGAATAATAAGAAGGTGGAAGGTACTGTGCATCTTATATCTTTATTTCTATCTATGAGTCCAAAGAAAGCAAAAAAATGCTAAAATTGAAGACTATAGAACCAATTCCTCCATAATTTAAAAATGAAAGAATAGTCTTGTTTACTCTTTAGGTTCATCTGTTGGTAGAAAAAAAAACAATTCTTCCTAGTGCGAATCCCAAGCAGATGGAAATGTGTCTGCTCATGTTATGGGATTGCGCATGTGATCTAAGGAGCTGCTGCCATTCTACTTTTAATCACAAATGTCCCAAAGGAAACAACAGTATATTGTTTGATACTTTACCAATTGATTAACAACCAGTATCTGTAAGAGTAAGTAAATATTCTACAGGAGATAAAGAGATTCAAGCTGAGTAATTAAAAATATATATTTTATCAAATTAATACATAAAAAAGAGCTTATCAAAAAAGACAGAACAATAGGCCTCCAAAATGGAAACACAAACCATATATTAAAGATCCAAATAGATCAATTGGACATATATATATATATATATATATATATATATATATATATATATATACAGAATACCACAGGCATGATTAACAAAGTGCAAGTGCAGGGGAATGCTCATTCAAGCTTATTGGCAGGTTGTGTTAGAATAATATAGCATCATAATCAAAGTGCTAGTGCAATAACAATCACAGAAAGAATGCATTCCCACCTATATGATATTTGTGCATGGATCCCACATGAATAACCCACCCAAGGTAGAGAAATCTGATTCTGAACAATAAAAGTTATAATACCTACGTCCAGGTGCCACAAGAGGGAATGACGGATACTGTGTCTCCCCACCCCGACGCTGTTTCGCCTCGCTACTTCCAGGGGTATGTCTAAACATAGGGGACCAGGAAATAAATATATCACCAGTCTACCAATAGTGTGATGCCACGTCAAGTAGGGATTTAGCTGTGTGTTGGTCTAAAAGGTACATAGCGGGTCCGCTTCGTCCCTTAGTTGCTAATTCTTGTGTAATAGATGACACCTTTAGATGCTCAATTAAGATGTTTTCTTATTTCAAAGGACTTGGATCTGTCAAAATTCTTAAACGTTTTTCCTTAGTCAGATTGAGATAGGCCTTGCAAAGGCCACATGGAAAGAATCTGTTCATGTTCATCATTCTCATAGATTTTTTGTTGCAGGAGAAATCATAGTGACTGTGTACCTGCAGGTCTTTAAGATTTTAGCACCCTCTGGGTCTGGCCACCATGGAGGGAGATGGGGAAGGATCCTATGAAGAATGGTGTGGGTCATTAACACTTTCCAGTGTTTATTCATGATAGATGTTAATTAGAGATGAGCGTTGTTCTACTCGAACTGTTCGCCAATCTCAAATTCGAGCTGTTTTGGGCGGTGTTCGAGCCGTTCGGCGAACATGAACGATTTGAGAAAAATTCGGCTGTTCGAGGTTATGTTCGATAACTGTTCGTGCACCAAAATCATAACTGGATTTTTTCTCAGTAATGATGAAAATTAATGTTAATACGCAGTTTGAGTGTACAGCGGGGCGGGGGGAGGGGCAGGGGATGGATCTCTGCAGGAATAGTGAAGATCTCCATTTTTTTTTCTCTTTCCCGCATTTGCAGTGGGGAGGTGCAATCTGTCAGCCTATCAGCAGCGCACACACGGAGCGAAGTGCTTTTTTTCACACAAGCAAGGGCATGTGTCATTGGTAGTGTATGTCACATGTCCTTGCCCTATAAGACCCAGCCATTTTCCCCGTCGCCACCATTTTCTCACTGCTGCAGCTGCGTGTTAGACGGCACCGCTGTTGCTGTGTGCGCTATACCTTGTTAATTTCAAGCCAATTTTCGCACAAATATACAGATAGCTTGGGAGTAGGGAATAGTTGTGATTGCAGTCCTTTTAAGGACTAGGTTACAGCATTTCCTACGACTTTTATCAGGCAGGTCTGTGCTCTTAAATAGATAGATTGTGGGAATAAAGACTAATTGTAATTGCAGTCCTTTTCAGGACTAGGTTACATCAGTTCCTATCAGTTTTTGCCAGGCAGGTCTGTGCCAGTGCTGTGCAAGTTTTTTTCACAGCATTTGGCTGAATCTAGCAAAGCTAATCCTTTTTGGCCTATTGCACAGTGTGTTAGTCAGTGGAGTAGCCTATCTGTGTTGCAAGATATACCACCTGTGTATAGAATACCAATTTTTTTACTGCACCTAGTGCAGTAAAATCTTTTGGGCATAGCATCATTCTATTAGTCCATCTATACTGACCTCCATCAGGTTGTAAATTGAATATATTTTTTTTCTGCATCTAGCTCTGAAAAAATATTTGGGCTTCTAGCAGTGTGTGGGACTTGTTCTATTAGTCCATCTATACTGACCTCCATCAGGTTGCAAACTGAATATAATTTTTTTCTGCATCTAGCTCTGAAAAAATATTTGGCCTTCTAGCAGTGTGTGGGACTTTCTCTATTAGTCCATCTATACTGACCTCCATCAGGTTGTAAATTAAAAATAATTTTTATCTGCATCTACCTCTGAAAAAATATTTGGGCTTCTAGCTGTGTGTGGGATTTGTTCTATTAGTCCATCTATACTGACCTCCATCAGGTTGCAAACTGAATATTATTTTTTTCTGCATCTAGCTCTGAAAAAATATTTGGCCTTCTAGCAGTGTGTGGGACTTTCTCTATTAGTCCATCTATACTGACCTCCATCAGGTTGTAAATTAAAAATAATTTTTATCTGCATCCAGCTCTGAAAAAATATTTGGCCTTCTAGCAGTGTGTGGGACTTTCTCTATTAGTCCATCTATACTGACCTCCATCAGGTTGCAAATTAAAAATAATTTTTATCTGCATCCAGCTCTGAAAAAATATTTGGCCTTCTAGCAGTGTGTGGGACTTTCTCTATTAGTCCATCTATACTGACCTCCATCAGGTTGCAAATTAAAAATAATTTTTTGTCTGCATCTAGCTCTGAAAAAATATTTGGCCTTCTAGCAGTGTGTGGGACTTTCTCTATTAGTCCATCTATACTGACCTCCATCAGGTTGCAAACTTAATATATTTTTTTTCTGCATCTACCTCTGAAAAAATATTGGCCTTCTAGCAGTGTGTGGGACTTGTTCTATTAGTCCATCTATACTGACCTCCATCAGGTTGCAAACTGAAAATAATTTTTTGTCTGCATCTAGCTCTGAAAAAATATTTGGCCTTCTAGCAGTGTGAGGGACTTTCTCTATTAGTCCATCTATACTGACCTCCATCAGTTTGCAAATTAAAAATAATTTTTTGTCTACATCTAGCTCTGAAAAAATATTTGGCCTTCTAGCAGTGTGTGGGATTTTCTCTATTAGTCCATCTATACTGACCTCCATCAGGTTGCAAACTGAATATATTTTTTTTCTGCATCTACCTCTGAAAAAATATTTGGGCTTCTAGCTGTGTGTGGGACTTTCTCTATTAGTCCATCTATACTGACCTCCATCAGGTTGCAAATTGAATATAATTTTTTTCTGCATCTAACCCAGCCAATAGTTTTGGCCTAATACCACAGTTTGGCCACTCAGCTCTGCTCGGTTCCCATCCATTGTTTTTTTGTGCAAACAAGTCCAGAGTTGTGAATTAGTTAACCACCAAAATGAGTGGAAAAAGGCCTGCTGCTGGTGGAAAGGGGAATAGGCGTGTTGGGAAGGGGAAAAAAGGTTGTGTCCATGGGGTAGGTGTTAAAGCAACAGTAACATCTGCAGAAGAAAGACCATCTTCCAGCCAAACTAAAATGTCTACTTCTTTTAGCGGACAATGTGATAAGATCCCTTTCTTACGGCCACGCCAATCGCTACAAATTCCAGATGAGGCACAAAAACAGCAGGTGCTTCAACGGATATCAAGTGCTCCTTTAAGTGGGCTCTCCTCCACATCAACTTCAACATCACAAATACTCCAGTCCTCAAAGGTGTCACCCCAATCGCACTTGCTTCCTCACAGCTCCCAAATCTCCAGCTGAGTATGAGGTAGAACAGATGGTTGAGTCTGCAGAGCTGTTTACTCATACTATAGCCTGGGAATCAGAGGTCGACTCCAGCGCTTCTGTGAATCCAGACGAGGAAATGATCTGCACTGATGCCCAGAATCTTTATGAATAGGATCCAGGACCAGACGCAGAAGGTTCTGACCATAATGTAGACCCTCATTCCCAAACTGTAACTCCTGTTAGTGGAGACAATGAGGAAGACGATGATGAGACTCAAATACCTGATTGGAGCGACAACTTTAGTTTTTTGTCAGGGCAGGAACAGGTTGGCTCTGAGGACGACGGGTGTGATAACGCACAGGGTGATGATGATGAGGTTGGAGATCCCACTTACTGTCAACCCACAGTCAGCCAAGAGATGAGGTTAGCAGAGGAGGTGGAGGAAGATGCTAGTGACGACGAGGTCAGGTTGCGCCTTCCTGGACAGAGACGTAGTACTGGAAGCACGTCAACAACTGCATCCTCAAACACAACTCTGCCTCTCACCACAAGTCGTGGTGGCTCTTCAGGTCGCATGGGTGCTAAGCCTTGCATAGCCTGGGCATTTTTTCAGATCGATAAAGATGACCCAACTCGTGTTATCTGTAACATTTGTCAGCAAAAGCTAAGTAGAGGCCAAAAAATACATAGTTTGAGTACTTCATGCATGAACCGGCACATGGACATGAAGCGGCACATGGACATGAAGCATAAGTTGCAGTGGGAAGCTCAGTGTGCTACAATGCGGCCTAGCCGGCCGGGCCAACCACCGTCTGCCATATCTTGTGCATCCGTGGCCTCTTCATCCTCTGTGACTGGGGGGACAGCAGTCACACCTGTTTTGGGGTGCAGACCTGCCACCTCTTTACCCGCAACAGCCAGCGTGATTGGCAGGTCATCATTTTCTTTGGAGGTGGTAACACCAGCTGGTGTTGAGCGCTGTCCGACATCGATAGCACCACCTTTGGATCAAGGCAACCTAACATGTCCGCCTGCATCTTCCTCACAGACCGGCAGTTTGCCGGGGACACCCTTATCAACCCCGTATAAGCACAATAGCCTGCCCTCGGTCCCTCAGATGTGGACAAGTAAAATACCATTTCCTCCTAGCCATGAGAAAGCTAAGAGGTTGAATTTCACCATCTGCAAGCTCTTGGCTACAGAAATGCTGCCTTTCCGCCTGGTGGACACAGAGGATTTTCGAGACCTTATGTCCGTCGCAGTGCCCCAGTACCAGATGCCCAGTCGGCACTACTTCTCAAAGAAAGGTGTGCCTGCGCTCCACCAGCATGTCGCACACAACATCACCGCTTCTTTGAGAAACTCTGTGTGTGACAGGGTGCATTTCACCACAGACACTTGGACGAGTAGGCATGGACAGGGGCGTTACATGTCGCTGACTGGGCACTGGGTAACTATGGTGACAGCAGGACAAGGGGCTGCTGTCCAAGTCTTGCCGTCCCCACGAGTTGTGCATCAATCCTCTTTATGTCAAAGTTCCTCCACTGCTTCTGCCTCCTCAACCTCCTCTCGGTCTTCCACCTGCACCCAAAGCCTGTCTGGTCATGCCACAAGCTTTTTAACTGTGCAGAAGGGATCCTGCACACCTCCTTACTATGCTGGCAGTAGGGCTCAACGTCATCAGGCGGTTTTTACTTTGAAATGTCTGGGAAATGTGAGTCACACAGCTGAGGAGTTGTGGTCAGCTCTGGAGAACCAATTTCATGAATGGTTGTCTCCACTGGACCTGAAACCAGGGAAGGCCGTGTGCGACAATGCTGCAAACCTGGGTGCGGCCCTTCGCCGGGGCAATGTCACACACGTGCCTTGTATGGCTCACGTGTTGAACCTGGTTGTCCACAAATTTTTAGCCCACTATCCCAGACTAGATGGCCTTCTGCAGAGGGCACGGTCGCTGTGTGCTCACTTCCGCCGTTCGCATCCCGCAGCTCAGCGACTTACATCTCTACAGAAGTCGTTGGGCCTGCCACTTCACCGGCTAAAATGCGATGTGCCTACCCGGTGGAATTCAACTCTGCACATGTTGCAGCGACTGTGGCAGCACCGACAAGCCCTGGTGCAATACGTTCTGACGTATAGCCTGGGCCAACGAGATCCGGAGGTGGGGCAAATCACGCTGGAGGAGTGGTCTCAGATCAGGGACCTATGCACCCTTCTGCACAGTTTTGAAATGGCGACGAAGATGTTTAGTGCTGACGATGCCATTATTAGCATGACTATTCCGGTGATTTACATGCTGGAGCACATGTTAAACAGAATTCGGAGTCAGGTGGTGGCACAAGAGGAGGTGGAGGAAGTAGAGGAGGAGGAGTTGTATGCGGAAGGGCTAATATCTGCAAGGTCCAGACGGTCGGCAGCACCAAGGCGGTAGGCATGTGAGGGTGGGGGAGATGGTTTTACCAGGGCGCATGGTAGCAGCCAAACTAGTGAGGAAGGTGCAGGAGCCCAGGAAGAAGTGGAGGACGAACTGATGGAAGACTCATCAGATGAGGGAGACCTTGATCACATTTCTGTTGTGCGAGGTTGGGGGGAGAGGACAGAGGAAGGAAGCATGATTGATACCTCCCCACCAACACAACAGGGACTTGGTTCTCCTGGATGCGCAACACACATGAGTGCCTTCTTGCTGCACTACCTGCAACATGACCCTCGAATTGTGAGAATTAGAAATAATCCTGACTACTGGGTTGCCACACTGTTAGATCCCCGGTACAAAAGTAAATTTGCAGAAATTATTCCTGCCATAGAAAGGGATGCACGCATGCAGGAGTATCAGCAGAGACTGTTGCAGAATCTTACATGTGCTTTTCCACAAAACACCAGTGGTGCACGTAGTGAATCTCACAGTTCCAACTTGCCAACCGTGGGACCGTCAAGTGTTCAGCACTCAAACCGTAACAGAACCACAGTATCTGCTGGTAACATCAATTTTGCGGAATCATTTCACCACTTTTTTAGCCCATCCTTTGCAAGGCCACAGGAGACAAGAAGTCTGACACATAGTCAACGCCTAGAGACGATGGTACAGGAGTATCTCCAAGTAAACATTGAAGCCATGACTGTGTCACTGGACCCTTGCTCTTTTTGGGCTTCCAATCTGGCTAAATGGCCGGAGCTAGCCACTTACGCCTTGGAGATCTTGTCATGCCCCGCAGCCAGCGTTCTGTCTGAACGTGTGTTCAGCGCTGCTAGTGGTGTGCTGACAGATAAGCGCACGCGGCTCTCCACTGATAATGTAGACGGACTCACGTTCATAAAGATGAACAAATCATGGATCCGAAACGACTTTTCTACCCCTGTGTCATCCTGGGGAGAGTAAAAGCTTGATGATTGGTTAAAATCACCCTACCAACCATTTTAAGCTTTCAAATTACTAATCATGTTTATCTGTATCTTGACTGGAAAATAATTTGGGCTTTGTAGCAGTGTGCAGCACTGATCCTATTAGGCCATCTATACTAAGCTCCACCAGATTTAAAATTAATAATAATTTTTAGCTTCATCTAGCCCGGAAAATAATTTTGGGGCTCCGAGATGCGCAAGACACATAAGTGCCTTCTTGCTGCACTACCTGCAACAAGACCCTCATATTGTCAGAATTCGAAGTAATCATGACTACTGGGTTGCCACACTCTGAGATCCCCCAAACTTTTCGATCAACCTTTTCATTTTAATAAAGACCAAAAAAATGGTCATTTTTGAAATTATAAGCATTAGCAGGTTATTAGAAACTGAAATCAAACAGTTTTCAACTCAAAACTTTATTCTAGGTGATGTTACATTTTCACATAGGAACCCTTGTTCGAAAGGAGCTTCTGAACTCTCTCGTCCATTGAATTTGTCAGGTTTTGGATGGTTTCTGCTTCAATTGTTTTGCATGAGGACAGAATACCCTCCCAGAGCTGTTGCTTAGATGTGAACTGCCTCCCGCCATCATAGACACTCCTTTTGATGATGCTCCAGAGGTTCTGAATGGGGTAGAGGTCAGGGGAGCATGGGGGTCACACCATAAGTTTGTCCCCTTTTATGCCCATATCAGCCAGAGATGCAGATGTTTTATGTGCAGCATGAGATGGTGCATTATCATGCAAAAAAATGATCTTGCTGTGAAATACACGGTTCTTCTTCTTGAACCATGGCAGGAAGTGCTGTTTGAGAAAATCCACATACATTATGGAGTTCATCTTTAGCGCCTTCAGGGATCCTAAAGGGGCCGACAATCTCTCTCCCCATGATTCCAGCCCAAAACATTACTCTACCTCCTCCTCGTTGGCGCTGTAGCCGTGTTTGCGTGGGGTGTCCATCAACCAGCCATCCTCCACTCCATCCATCTGGACCATCGAGCGCTGCACGGCACTCATCCGTGAACAAAACAGTTTTGAAATCAGTCTTCATGTAATGTTTGGCCCACTGGAGCCGTTTCTGCTTGTGTAAAGTTGATAGAGGAGGTCGACAGGATGGCATATGCACAGCTGCAAACCTCTGAAGGACCCTGCATCTTGTTGTTCGGGGGACGTTGGAGGCACCAGCAGCTTCAAAAACTTGTCTGCTGCTATGACAAGGCTTTTTTGCCGCTGCTCTTTTAGCCTGACGTAATTGCCTGTAGGAAAGATTCCTCAATTTGCCCTTATCAGCACGCACACGTGTGTACTGTGAATCAGCTACATACTTCTTGATTGCCAAGACACTTCATCCTGATCATCGCACAATGTTGATTGTAGTCATGCCTTGACCTAAACACTCCACAATTTGTTGCTTCTCAGCAGCCGACACATCCTTTTTCTTTCCCATTTTGGCAGAAAATGTAGGCTGCTTAATAATGTGAGACAGCCTTCTTAAGTAGTCTTGCCTTTCATTGGACACACCTGCCAAACTAATTAGCACAGGTGTCTGCAATTGCTTACAGTGATATAAAGAGCCCTGACACACATCACCATCAATGAGTTTAACTGACAAACAAACAAATTCTTCCCTTATCACTCCTAAACACTTTTTGCATAATAATTTGGAACACAGTGTACATGTGCTTTTCCACAAAACACCAGTGGTTCACGTAGTGAATCTTACAGGTCTAACTTGCCAACCGTGGTCTGTATGGAGTTGTTCAATAAAGGGCCCAAAATTAAGATAACATAGATGGGAGAGGTCTCTATGAATAGGAATTCCTAAGTATTTGATACCCTGTGAGGGCCAGGCAAAGGGAAAGTTGGATTGGATGGAATCCTATATGGATTTGGGGAGGGAGACATCGAGGGCCTCAGACTTCGCTGCATTGATTTTAAAATTTGACCATGTAACAAAGTGATCTATTTCAGCCATAACAGCAGGGATGGATATATGTCATTGAGTGATATATACTAGGACATCATCAGCAAATAGAGAGCACTTGTACTCGGTGCCTCCCACCTCAATCCACCTAATATTGGGGTTATGGCGAATTGATGAGAGCAGGTGCTCCGTCACTAGGATGTATAAGAGAGGGGACAGAGGACATCCCTGCCTTGTCCCATTGGTGATTGTGAAAGGTGATGAAAATGTTCTGATGCACCCCCTGGGCCTTGGGACACCCGGAGCCGGACCATTTTTGGTGGATGCTGGTGGTTGTAGTCTTCGTGGCGGCGACCCGGTTCCGTGGCTCAGGGTGGTCAAACCAGTGGCGGAACTATTTATGTGGTTTTGATGTTTAAATGTCCGACTACGCCACCCGTGGATTGCGTTCAGAGTGAACCGCCGCTGCAGGGCAGACCGCTGAGGCTGGTGTTGTGGGTGCAGCAGAGCGTAGCATAACTCCCCATGGGAGGAGTATAGCCTCAGGGCAGTGTATGCGGAGGATGGGGGTGATGGTGCAGGGCAGCAGCAGTAACGACACGGAGTCAGTGATGCAGTTCAGGGCCTTTACTCACAGTTCTTATTATCCAGACCACGTCTGCAGGTAACGGCTGCCCACGTCGTACTGTGCTCACCAGGTGAGGGGCTCAGACAACTCCCAGATAACTTTGGAGCGCTTCACAGGACCCCCTTTGTGTGTCCTTTGTCTGGCCTTTCTTACCAACCCTTCTGTCCGGCTGCCTCGGGCCTCCTCTTGGTAAACTTGGCGCCAGTTTCCCTGACCCTATGTGCTGCCCTCCTAGCGGGTGTAGCGAGGGGCTGTGCCACATAAAATGTCACAGCCTCCGGTTTCTAGCTGAGGGTCGTTTCCTGCCTCCACTAGTTTCGGGGACCGGTCTCCCCCTTTGGCCTGACCCCTCCATGCAGGTGGATTCGGGCGTGCGGTGGCGACTCGCCCGTCCGCACCCCTGGGATCCCTTCGTTCCTCGTTCCTGGAGCCTTCTCCGCTCCTCTTCCTTCCTTCTCCCTCTTCCAGGCCTGGGCCTCTGTTACTAGGCTCGTCTCCGGAGCAGAGCTCATGCAGAGCCCCTGCTCCCTGCCACTTCTGCTCAGACTTCTCTGCACTGAACTAAGATGGTGCCCACCTTTTATACTCCCTTCTCAATGCACCCAGGAACTGCTTCCTCCCTGCTCCTGCACTACAGGGTTCCCCTTCCTCAGTGTTCCCTCCCCCCACTCCAGCCAGGGACAGGGACTGTCGTGCCCATCTCAGGGGCATATTGGTCGCCCTGCCCCACGGCAATGTGGTGTAATGCATGCAGGTGTCGGGTCCTGATCCACACTACATCCTTACCTGAGAGTGAGATATCACACCTCTGGGTGAGGTGCAATACCTCTGTAGCAACCGAGCCCTCAGGGTGCTACAGTTCCATTTATCTTCAGCCTAGGTGACGTATTGCGATACAGGGCTGTGATTTTGGCTATAAAAGGGTCCCCTAGACCCCTACCCCAAGCTTTTTAAGAGAATCATATATGGCGTGCCAGGAGACTCTATGGAATGCTTTCTCAGCATCCAACGAGAGTATCTAATTACAAATTTTTAACTGCATCTAGCCCAGGAAATACTTTGTGCCTAGTAGCAGTGTCTGCTAGTCAGCGGATTATCCCGGCTGTTAAGCAAGCTACACCACCTGTAGTTTGGACACTTAATTTTTTCAAAGAAAATGCTTCGGGACCACGGGATACTCAGTGAAGAGCATCAGGAGGCACCCCAAGGCATAGGGGCTGGGACTGGCAGTAGGATGCCTTGCGGTGGACAGCCGAGCTCGATCCTTATAAAAGCTTTTTAACTGCAGCAGCTTTAGTGGACGCTACTGGAGCTGGAATTACGCGGCTGCTGGCATGAGACTTGCCCTCCAATAGATCCTTGTAAATGGATTTAAAGTGTATTCATTCAAATTAGAGAGACAATTTAAATTAAAAAGCTTAGAGCTGCCTCCACCACAGGGGGGCTCGCTCGACCCACCAGCGGACAGGCACCAGTATTGGGAGAGGGGGGCTGGCCGTCAGGGTTCACCGCGGCTCTGGCACAAACCCGGCGACACGGAGGTGGCACGGGCAGGAGCGGACTGAACGTGTCGGCTTCTCACTTTTTGGATTTTAGAAGGGCATGACATGCCTATATCTGTGTCTCCCCCTCCTTTTACTCCTCCACCTCTTTTCTTTTCTCATGACTATATGTACTTGTCACTTTTCCATGTGTTAGTTGTGTCTTCTGAGCAGTTTGTCAGCTTTTGGACACCTTTGAAGGTGTTTTCTATGTGTTTCTATGTGTTTTTGTTTGCCTGCCATTGGTTTTAACGGAGTTCGAAGGTGTTCGACGAACAGTTCGACGAACAGTTCGGCGAACACACGGGTGTTCGACGAACCGAACCGAACTCGAACACTACGGGGGTGGCTCAACACTAATGTTAATTCATGCCGTTGTTGAATGTGGAGATAAACACACTTGTTATTTCAAATTATTGTTTTTGTTTGGTGCTATAAATCAATTTCTCCCTAGAGGCTTTTTTAGCTCTCCTATATCCGCATCTAATCAGCCAGCGGTTGTTTCCCTTATCTTCTAAGCGATGTGCTAAATTCATTGCCTGAGCCTTGAAAGAGTCTTCTTCTGAGCAAATTCTCTTATCTCTCAAGAATTGGCTTATCGGAATACCCCGAATAGTGGAGGATGGATGTGAATATTTGGCGTGGAGGAGTGAGTTGGTTGATGTAGGTTTCCTATGTATGTCTATGGTAATACCACCATCTGCGGAAACATATATTTTAAGATCAAGGAAATCCATATCCTTACCATATTTGAAGGTCAGTTTTATGTTTAATTGGTTGTTGTTAAGTTTGGTCATCAGTTTTTCCACACCCTCAACTGTCCCTTCCCACAAAAACCAAACATCATCGATATAGCGCATCCATCCTTGCACAAAGGTCATCTCCAAAATTCTTTTCTCCTGGAAAATGTCCCTCTCCCATGCCCCTAAAAAAAATTTGCATATGAGGGGCACAAGAGGAAAAACCATTGTCTGGGCACACGGCAGGGTTCGGAAGGGAAGGAGCGCCATTTAACTTTTTGATTGTAAAATTTGCTTGAATAATTAGCAGACGCCATGTTGCGTTTGGAAAGCCCCTGATGTGCCTAAAATGAGGAAACCCCCGACAAGTGACACCATTTTGGAAACTAGACCCCTCAGGGAACTTATCTAGATGTGTGTTGAGCACCTTGAACCCCCAAGTGCTTCACAGAAGTTTATAACATTGAGTCGTAAAAATTAAATGTTCACATTTTTCCCACAAAAGTGTTTTTCAGCCCCCAATTTTGCATTTTCATAAGGGTAACAGGAGAAATTGCACCCTGAAGTTTGTTGTGCAATTTCTCCTGAGGAAGAAGATACCCCATATGTGGGGGAAAACAACTGCTTGGGCATACGGCAGGGTTCGGAAGGGAAGGAACGCCATTTGACTTTTTGAATGTAAAATTTGCTTGAACAATTAGTGGATGTGACCCTGATGTGCCTAAACAGTGGAAAACCCCCTCAAATGACACCATTTTGGAAACTAGACCCCTCAGGGAACTTATCTAGATGTGTGGTGAGCACCCTGAACCCCCTAGTCCTTTACAGAAGTTTATAACATGGAGCCGTAAAAATAAAAAAATCAAACTTTTTCCACAAAAATTATGTTTTAGCCCCAATTGTTTTTATTTTCACAAGGGTAAGAGGAGAAAATGGACCCCAAAAACTTTTGTGCAATGTCTCCTCAGTACGCCAAAACCTCATATGTGGGGAAAATACAGTGTTTGGGCACACGGAAGGGTTCAGAAGGGAAGGAGCACTGTGTGACTTTTTGAACGCAAATTTGGCTGGAATCGAGAGTGGACGCCATGTCGCGTTTGGAGAGCCCCTGATGTGCCTAAATATTGGAAACCCCCCACAAATGACCCCATTTTGGAAACTACACCCCTCAAGGATTTTATCGAGGGGTATAGTGTACATTTTGAACCCAGAGGTGCCACACAGAATTTGATAACATTAGGTCATCATATTGAATAAGTTTTCATTACTCTTGAGCGCAAGTGCTCGCTACTTGAGTTAGCATCGGGTACTCGGGTATGCACCGTGTATCGCGGGTGCTTGAGTGACATGCTCGAGTCCCCACCCACATGTTTCACGGTTATTACACACCCCAAAAAAAACATGTGGGGATCGCTCGTGCATGGCAGGCAATCCCCGCAAGGTTTTTTTGGCCGTGAAGCATATGGGGCGGAGTATCGAGCATGTCACTCTAGCACCCGCGATACTCAGTGCATACCAGAGCACCCGATGCAAACTCAAGTAGCGAGCACTTGCGCTTAACACTAGTCGCCATATCGTCATCATTTTTTTTTTTTACTTTTGAAAAAAATCCCAACCCTAGCCCTAACCCCAACCCTAACCATAGACCAACCCTAACCCTAACCTGAGAGTTTATTTTTTACGCCGTTCCTCGTGTGGTATAAGTGATTAGACGACGTTATTCTTCGGTTCGGTGCGATTACAGCGATACCAGAATCATATGGGGTTTTTATGATTGACAGCTGTCACACACTAAAAGACACATATTTTGTAAAATCTAGTTTTTGCATCGTCATATTTTCAGAGCTATGATTTTTCCATATTTTGGCAGACAGAGTCATGTGATGGCTGGTCTTTTGAGGAATGACTTGACGTTTTTATTGATGCCATTTTCAGGCACGTGACATTTTTTGATCGCTTTCTATTCCGATTTTTGGGAGGCAGAATAAACAAAAATCAACAATTCAGGAATTGTTTTTTTGTTTTTTTTTGTGCTGTACCACGTGTGTTAAAATTGATAAAGTAGCTTTATTATTCGGGTCAGTACGTTTACAGCGGTACCACCTGCAAACTTGACCCAATCCCGTCCCACCTCATCCCAAACCTTACCACTATCTTCATCCCAGCCCTAGACCACCTCTTCAACCTGTCACTAACAACTGGTGTCTTCCCCTCATGCTTCAAACATGCCTCAATCACACCCATCCTCAAAAAGCCCTCCCTTGACCCATCCTCTGTGTCTAGCTATCGCCCCATATCACTTCTCCCCTATGCCTCAAAACTACTGGAACAACACATCCATTCTGAGCTGTCCTCCCACCTCTCCTCCTGCTCCCTCTTCGACCGCCTACAATCTGGTTTCCGACCGCACCTTTCTACAGAAAGTGCACTGACCAAAGTTACCAACGACCTTCTAACCGCCAAATCTAAGCGACATTACTCTGTCCTCCTCCTCCTAGACCTGTCTTCTGCCTTCGACACAGTGGACCATTCCCTCTTACTACAGACTCTCTCATCTCTCAGCATCACGGACTTGGCCCTATCCTGGATCTCCTCATATCTAACAGACAGGACATTCAGTGTCTCTCACTCACAGACCACCTCCTCATCTCACCACCTATCTGTCGGTGTCCCCCAAGGTTCAGTTTTAGGACCCCTGCTCTTCTCCATCTACACCTTAGGCCTGGGACAGCTCATAGAGTCTCATGGCTTTCAGTATCACCTCTATGCTGATGACACACAGATCTACCTCTCTGGACCCGATATCACCTCCTTACTAACCAGAATCCCACAATGTCTGTCCACTATCTCATCCTTCTTCTCTGACAGATTTCTAAAACTTAACATGGACAAAACAGAATTCATCATCTTTCCGCCATCGCATTCAACCCCCCCAACTGACCTATCCATCATAGTCAATGGCTGCCCACTCTCCCCAGTCCACCAAGCTCGCTGCCTTGGGGTAACCCTGGACTCTGAACTCTCCTTCAAACCACACATCCAAGCCCTTTTCACTTCCTGCCGACTCCAACTCAAAAATATCTCCGCACATTCCTCAACCATGAATCTGCAAAAACACTAGTGCATGCCCTCATCATCTCCCGCCTTAACTACTGCAACCTCCTGCTCTGTGGCCTCCCCTCTAACACTCTCTCACCCCTCCAATCTATCCTAAACTCTGCTGCCCGACTAATCCACCTGTCCCCCCGGTATTCCCCGGCTTCTCCTCTCTGTCAATCTCTTCACTGGCTCCCCATTACCCAGAGACTCCAGTTCAAAACCCTAACCATGACATACAAAGCCATCCACAACGTGTCTCCTCCATACATCTGTGACCTAGTCTCCCGCTACATACCCGCACACAACCTCCGATCCTCACAAGATCTTCTTCTCTACTCCCCTCTAATCTCCTCCTCCCACAATCGCATACAATATTTCTCCAGTGCTTCCCCTCTTCTCTGGAACTCTCTGGAACTCTCTACCCCAACACATCAGACTCTCATCGACCGTGGAAACCTTCAAAAAGAGCCTGAAGACCTACCTCTTCCGACAAGCCTACAACCTGCAGTAACCACTGCTGCACAACCAGCTCTACCCTCACCTTCTGTATCCTCATCCATCCCTTGTATATTGTGAGCCCTCGCGGCAGGGTCCTCGCTCCTCCTGTACCAGTCGCTGTCACATTGTTTTCAAGATTATTGTAATTTGTTCTTGTATGTATACCCCTTTTTCACATGTAAAGTGCCATAGAATAAATGGCACTATAATAATAAATAATAATAATAATAATAATAATAATAATAATAATAATAATTGATGGGTACATTATACTTTTATTTTTGATGGATTATTTTTTTTATTTTTTTTATATTTTTACAATTTTTTTTTCACTTTCTGATACTTTTTTAACTTTTATACTTTGTCCCACTATGGGACTTTCACTTTTTTTATTCTAATCACCTGCATAGCACAGTAATGGAGCACCATACCTTTGCTATGCAGGCTGTCACCGCTGCACAGGGAGAAGATCATTTGGTCATGCACTGCGCATGACCAAACTATCTTACTGCTGTCTGGTGACCCGGATGTTGTCATTACAACATCGGGTCATCATGGCAACATCCGGGAAGCCGCGGCAGACAGCGCTGGAGGCCATAAGAGTAGGTGAGTATTGCGATCACCTCCCCTTGCCACCGCAATGCGGGTCCGCTCCCTGCACATAGTGCCGGGTGTCAGCTGTGACAATCAGCTGACACCCGGTGGCGATCACGCCCGCACAGCCTGTGTGAGGGCGTGATCACCATGATGTACTATTCCGTACCTGGCTCTTAAGTCCCAGGTGCAGGTACGGAATAATATGTCATGGGCTTTAAAGGGGTTAAATAGTAATCAATCACATCTGAAATAATCTAAAACAGACCACAATTACCTGCAAGAATGGGCCTACCCGGAGGGTCTGTCGACTTCTTGTGCAGTTTCGGAGTCAAATAGAAAATAGGGAGTCATGTATGGAAATTTCCGAAGAGTAGTGTTACACGCACGCTGCTAGGTTCAGATAGGGGCGAGACAGGTTACATGAATTCTTTGGAATCCTGGGGGAACTTTTACTCAGGGTGACCATAGACCATGTGCTGCAGCTTCTCTTAAACACACAGGGGTATTGACCCTCAGGTACTGACATGTAGGTTGTTTCACTTGCTGACAAGACACACTTGACAAGAGTCCTCATAAACGGTAGAACAGTAGCAATTAATAAGAAGCCGCACAGCCAGTGCAACTTAAAGAATTGTCCACTACTTTTACATTGATGCCCTATCAGCTGTTATCGGTGCCAGCAGCGGCGGTGGCTGGCCGGAAGTGCTCGCCTGCGGGGCTCCTCCATCAAGTGGTAGTGGCCGCCGCAGTGTACTGCACATCCTCCTCCCATTCAATTGAAATCAATTCAAGTGGCAGATCATACATTGATGCCCTATCCTGCGATAGGGCATCAATGTAAAAGTAGTGGACAACTTAATTAAGTCTTATGAGCAACAGGCTCCAGTGACAAACAGTACAGTTTCCTTAGCAGCAGAGCAGTTCACAGTCTTCCCAATAGTTACATAGTTACATAGTTACATAGTTTATAAGGCCGAAAAAAGACAAGCGTCCATCCAGTTCAGCCTATTTCTTGTGCACTGCAGCTATTCCGCAGCGTTGATCCAGGGGAAGGCAACAAAAAACCATGCGGTATAGGCCAATTTACATCACTGAGGAAAAATTCACTTCCCGACACCAATCTGGCAGTCAGATTAAATCCCTGGATAAATTAACTAAGCATAAGATGTAATTTTATTGTTCTCAAGAAAGGCGTCCAGGCCTCTCTTGAACTCATTAAGTGAGTTGGACATCACCACTTCCTCTCCCAGAGAGTTCCAGAGTCTCACGGCTCTGACCGTAAAGAATCCCCTTCTATGCTGGTGCAGGAACCTCCTTTCCTCCAGACGCATAGTGTGCCCCCTCGTCTTTGTCACCATCCTTGGTATAAACAGGTCATGGGAGAGATCTCTGTACTGCCCCCTGATGTATTTATACATGTTTATGAGGTCTCCCCTAAGCCTTCTCTTTTCCAATGTAAATAGGCCTAATTTTGACAACCTCTCTGGGTATTCTAGTCCCTCCATTCCCTTTATTACCTTAGTCGCCCTCCTTTGTACCCTCTCTAGCTCCAATATGTCTTTCCTGAGCACCGGAGCCCAGAACTGTGCACAATATTCTAAGTGCGGCCTTACCAGCGCTTTATACAGAAGAAGAACAATGTTCTCATCATATGCCCCTATTCCTCTTCTGATGCATGCCATGACTCTATTTGCCTTCGCAGCTGCTGCCTGACACTGGGCACTCCAATTTAATTTGCTGTTAACCAAGACGCCCAGGTCCTTCTCCATGTCAGATTTCCCCAACGGTTTCCCATTTAATATGTATGGGTGACTGCTGTTTTTCTTTCCCATGTGCATGACCTTACATTTATCGGCATTGAACCCCATTTGCCATTTTTTGGCCCAACTCCCCAATTTATCTAAATCCTCCTGTAGCTGTGCCCTATCCTCATCTGTATTAACTACTTTACAAAGTTTAGTATCATCTGCAAATATTGCTATTTTACTATGCAACTGTAGCACCCTGAGGATTCGGCTGCTACAGGGGTATTGCACCTCAACCCAGAGGTGTGATATTCCACTCCCGGGTAAGGAAGGAGTGTGGAACTGAGCTCGGTAGGCTGCATGCACTACATACATCCCATTTCCGAGGAACAGGCCGACGGTACTCCCACTTAGAAATGTGCAGGTACGACCGAGTCTGTTCCTGGCTGGAGTGGGAGGGGGGTGGTACATCCCATGTAGTGTAGGGGCAGATAGGGGGAGCAGCCTGGGTAAAGTTAGGAGCTCATTGGGTGCTGGTCACCTGAGCTCACACATAGAGGGATATATAAGGTGGGCACCAACTAGAATCAGGGTCAGTGGCAGAGAACAAGTCAGTTGGAGAGGAGCCTGTCTGATGCAGAGAACAAGTCAGCAGAGAGAAGGAAACAGCAGCCCTGGAGAGAGAGTGGAGCAGAGAAAGACCCAGAGCACAGAAGAGAAGGGACCCAAGAACCCAAATCAGAGCACCGGGTGAGGAGTCAGCATCAGGGTACCGGAACCCAAGCTGGTGGGGGTAAAAACAATCCCCAGCCAGAGACCGGAGACCGTGGGCAGAGTCTGTCACGGTCACCCACCACATTCACCCCGAAGGCACACCACATGAAGGGTCAGGGAACCCAGGGCCAAGGGTGTCCCAACAGAAGGCCCGAGGGAGCTGGACCTAGGTGGATCACTGGTGGGGACGGCTGAAGAAAGGACAGAGGGAGAGCTCAGGGCCACGCTCCGGACTTGTTTGGGGGTTGGCTGGATCCAGGACCTGGTGGACGCAGCACGGCTCGGGTGGTCACTAGCAGCTGGAGTGACCAGTACAACATCTGCAGTAAGTAAACACCCTTAACTGCACAACCCGACTCTGTCTTCACTGCCGTCTGCACTACACCACCACAACCCCCATCCTCTGCGCCTGTCCCCTCTGAGGCTATACCCCTCCCGTTGGGGGTTATCTCACCAAGCTGCGCACCCACCATCAGCCTCAGCGGACCCTGCTGCAGCGGCGGCCACAGTGACCGCATCACAACGGGTGGCGTAGTCGACACAAAAGAACTTTAGTAACATCTGTAGAACTGCCACATCACACTGAGCTTGACGCCCTGGGCACGGGACCGGGTCACAGCCGCTCGGAGACTACAAACCCCCATCTGATCCGGTGCCGGGTATTCCCCTCAAAAAGGAATATGTCCCAGGGGGCGCGTCAACTTTGGCGTAGTCGGCAGGATTACGTGCCCGCAACACCCGGGTACTGCGTGCCTGAAGAAAAGTGCAAGTTTACCTCAGAAAGAAGTCTCCCGCCGGTTCCGGAGGGTCCACGCCATCGGACCCCATCACAGGTCGTTTCCCGCCGATTGTCCGCCATTTCCAGCTTGTTCCCGCCATCTGCAGAGTTTCCCGCCACTGGGCGACGCTTCCCGCCAAAACCGCAGATTTCCCGCCTTGGAAGAGCAGCGGACGCCATTATGGGCGTGCCAAAGGAGGGCAAGAGGCCACCTCCCATCGTGGGCCAGGACAGAAAATGGCGCCAAAAGTGGAAACCGCCCCCACCAACAGAGACTGTGATGCTGGAGGTGTCTGTCAGCGTGAAAGAACTCCCCCTGGAGCTGACAGTCACCGAGTTGCCCCGGGACCGCCCTCGAAGTGGGAGGAGACGAAAGAGAAGAGAAAAGATGGGTGTCGCTTGGAGCAGTCTGGAGCGAGCGCACCCGGAGGCAAGAGGTCTAACGAGGAGTAGCGGAGAAGCTTACCCGGATATGGAGAGAAAGCAGAACAGCACCGGCCCGCTGGCCAGGAGTCTGCTAGAGACCGAGGAAGGAGGGCAGAGCAGCACCGGCCCGCTGGCCAGGAGCCTGCCGGAAGCAGAGCAGAGCAGCACCGACCCGATGGTCAGGAGCCTGCTAGAGTCCACAACCCCGCTAGGTCTAGCGGAGATCTTAGCGCAGCTCCCCCGAGACCGGGAGTGTGCACAAACTGCCCTGGAGGGCCTCGCACGGAGGATGGCCCGGGTACAGCGCGAGATACTGGCGGAGTGGAGCCGGGAGATGACCCAGCAAGCTGAGACCAGTCGACGGAGCACGCTACCCTGGAAGAGGAAGCAGACCGCCTCTGAGGATGGCGCGGGAGGACCCAAGGCCGGAGACGGCGCCGAGAAGGGAGCCGAACGCATGGAGGCAGGTAAAGGGGACGCCTATGCCCCAAGCCGTGACACCGCCCACCTGCCCCAGCTCCCCGTCGCAGAGCCCGAAAGTCCCCCTGCTGTGCCCGTAGCCGCCATGTCACCGCTATGGACTAGGCCCCGACCGGAAGCCGCCGCAGCGACCCCTGTGACGTCACGCGCCTCGACCCGGAGTGTGACAAAGCCGGAAGTACCACCAGCCTGGTCGCAAGGCCTAGTACTCCCGGGCGCCGCACCACCAACAGTGCCCGCCACCTCCGCGGAGCCTCCGGCCTGGCCGCAAGGCCAGGTAGCCCAGGGCGCCGCCGTCCTAACGGTGCCCTTCACCTTCCAGGTGCCCCAGGCCTGGCCGCAAGGCCTGGGCAACCCGGGCGCCACCACCACCGCGCCCGCGCCCGTAAAACAAAGGGTGCCACACCTGGGGGAGGACTTGTTCAGCCAGCTCACATGGCCGGACGGGCGGCCCTTCATCTGGCCCGAAGGATACCATGAGCTGGAGCGGCAACAAAGACTAGGGCCCTTGTGTGAGCCCCTGATCCCGGCTCCGAAGCCCGTGACTCGGGTCTCGCCTCCTTTAGAAGAAGCCCAATTCGTGTGGGACCCCACGGGAGAAGATTTGATGGGGTTCACCGGAGAAACTCAGGCAGTCGCCGCTGAGCGTACTGAGTGTTGTCGTCAGCAGCTAGCAGAGTTTGCGAGAGAACGGGAGGAGAGGCGGGTCAGAGAACAACAGGCCCAAATCCGGAGCGCGGAGCAGAAGAGCCGGACTAGGAGGAACCCCCGTGCAGCGCACTGTCCCCGCACCATCGGGACGGTGATAAAGTTCAACCCACAGCATGGGTGGGGCTTTATTCGGGACCGTAACAACCGCGGTGACGTTTTTGTGACCCGCAGAGACGTCGAGTCCCACCTGCCGGAAGGTCACAAAGGCCGTGACCTCTACGTAGGAGACGAGGTCACTTTCACCCGGCACAAGTGTGCCAAAGGACCTTACGCCCTCCACGTACACCGCTTGACGGAGGAGGAGTTGCGGTACGGGGAGGAGGAGCAAGAGGACCCGGACGGGTCTGAAGCAACACCATATCACCAAGAAAAAGCAGGAGGGAGCCGTCGTTGAGGACGGGAGTAGAGACTGTATATAGTTGCCCGTCGGGGCACAGTGAACCGTTGCTGCTAAAATAGTCCCCGTTGGGACCAGTGAACTGTTTACCCGTTAACCCCTTCATCCTACAGGCTGAGGACTGTGAGCAGCCATTCCCTTCCCTCTACCTGGCCGAGGACTGAGAGCGGCCAACTTCCCCTGTATATAGTTGCGCGTCCTAAAGCGCCCCCTACCGGTTTTATAGGAAAACCAGTTTTTCTAAGAGACTGTCGCACTTTTCCCGGACACACGTTGCACAGTGTCCGGAGGAGGAACCTGAAACCAGAGACGACGAGAATGTTTATATGAAAAGTTTTATATATATAATGTTTTATATGTTTTATTATGTTTATATGAAAATTTTGTATGTTTTGGTGTTTTATGTCTTTACAGCCCGAGGACGTGCTGTGGTTTACCAGGGGGGAATGTAGCACCCTGAGGATTCGGCTGCTACAGGGGTATTGCACCTCAACCCAGAGGTGTGATATTCCACTCCCGGGTAAGGAAGGAGTGTGGAACTGAGCTCGGTAGGCTGCATGCACTACATACATCCCATTTCCGAGGAACAGGCCGACGGTACTCCCACTTAGAAATGTGCAGGTACGACCGAGTCTGTTCCTGGCTGGAGTGGGAGGGGGGTGGTACATCCCATGTAGTGTAGGGGCAGATAGGGGGAGCAGCCTGGGTAAAGTTAGGAGCTCATTGGGTGCTGGTCACCTGAGCTCACACATAGAGGGATATATAAGGTGGGCACCAACTAGAATCAGGGTCAGTGGCAGAGAACAAGTCAGTTGGAGAGGAGCCTGTCTGATGCAGAGAACAAGTCAGCAGAGAGAAGGAAACAGCAGCCCTGGAGAGAGAGTGGAGCAGAGAAAGACCCAGAGCACAGAAGAGAAGGGACCCAAGAACCCAAATCAGAGCACCGGGTGAGGAGTCAGCATCAGGGTACCGGAACCCAAGCTGGTGGGGGTAAAAACAATCCCCAGCCAGAGACCGGAGACCGTGGGCAGAGTCTGTCACGGTCACCCACCACATTCACCCCGAAGGCACACCACATGAAGGGTCAGGGAACCCAGGGCCAAGGGTGTCCCAACAGAAGGCCCGAGGGAGCTGGACCTAGGTGGATCACTGGTGGGGACGGCTGAAGAAAGGACAGAGGGAGAGCTCAGGGCCACGCTCCGGACTTGTTTGGGGGTTGGCTGGATCCAGGACCTGGTGGACGCAGCACGGCTCGGGTGGTCACTAGCAGCTGGAGTGACCAGTACAACATCTGCAGTAAGTAAACACCCTTAACTGCACAACCCGACTCTGTCTTCACTGCCGTCTGCACTACACCACCACAACCCCCATCCTCTGCGCCTGTCCCCTCTGAGGCTATACCCCTCCCGTTGGGGGTTATCTCACCAAGCTGCGCACCCACCATCAGCCTCAGCGGACCCTGCTGCAGCGGCGGCCACAGTGACCGCATCACAACGGGTGGCGTAGTCGACACAAAAGAACTTTAGTAACATCTGTAGAACTGCCACATCACACTGAGCTTGACGCCCTGGGCACGGGACCGGGTCACAGCCGCTCGGAGACTACAAACCCCCATCTGATCCGGTGCCGGGTATTCCCCTCAAAAAGGAATATGTCCCAGGGGGCGCGTCACAACCCTTCCACTAGATCATTAATAAATATATTAAATAATATAGGGCCCAAGACAGACCCTTGAGGCCCCCCGCTAGTAACCCTGACACCCCCTGAGCTTACTCCATTGATAACCACCCTCTGCTTTCTATCACTCAGCCAGCTATTTACCCACTTGCACACATTATCCCCCAGACCAAGCATTCTCATTTTATATACCAACCTTTGGTGTGGCACGGTATCAAACGCTTTGGAGAAGTCAAGGTCTACAACATCCACTGCCTCTCCCCGGTCCAGCTGTGAGCTCACCTCCTCGTAGAAGGCCATCAGGAGCGATCCCTCATGAATCCATGTTGATATGGAGTTAGACAGTTATTATCATTAAGATATTCTACAATAGCATCTCTAAGAAATCCTTCAAACAATTTACCCACAACAGACGTTAAGCTGACTGCTCTATAGTTCCCAGGGTCACTTTTAGACCCCTTTTTGAATATTGGTACCACATTTGCTTGGCGCCAGTCTAGTGGGACAGTCCCTGTCCATAAAGAGTGCTTGAATATAAGATACAGCGGCCTGTCTATCACATTACTTAATTCTTTTAGTACCCGGGGGTGTATGTCATCTGGGCCTGGTGACTTGTCTATTTTGATATTATTTAGGCGTTTCTGAACTTCCTCCTGGGTTAGGTGGGTGATATTTAGCGGAGGATTTACTTTATCACTCTGCATTTCCTCCGATAAATTGTTTTCTTTTGTGAAAACAGTGGAGAAGAAGCTATTGAGTAGGTTCGCTTTACCCTCATCGCCCTCTAGGATTTTACCCAGGTTATTTTTCAATGGGCCAACTCCATCAGTTTTAATCCTTTTACTGTTTATATAGTTAAAGAACAGTTTGGGATTCGTTTTACTTTCCTTGGCAATTAGTCTCTCTGTCTCCTCTTTTGCTATTCTTATTTGTTTCTTACAGATTTTGTTTTTTTCCCTATAAGATATTAGCGCTTCCTCGCTGCCTTCTTGTTTAAGTTTACCGAAAGCCCTTTTTCTGTTTTTCATTGCCCTCTTGACTTCCTTATTTAGCCACATTGGCTTCCTCCTATTCCTAGCCCTTTTATTCCCATAAGGTATGTACCTTCTACAGTGACTATGTAGGACTGTTTTGAAAATTTCCCATTTTCTATCCGTGCTCCTATTACTGAAGATCCTATCCCAGTCTATAAGGTGAAGGGCATCTCTTAGCTGAAGTTCAGTGTTTTTGTGACTCCCTTGCTGGGCACCTACTGAAGCACATGTGGAATTGTATAATGTTGTGGTCACTATTTCCCAGGTGCCCCCCGACCTGCACCTCAGTTATTCTGTCTGGCCTGTTAGTTAATATTAAGTCTAGAAGGGCCGTCCCTCTAGTTGGTTCCTGCACAAGTTGTGACAAATAATTGTCTTTGATAATTGACAGAAACCTGTTTCCTTTCTGAGATCTACAGCTTTCGGTTTCCCAGTCTATATCGGGGTAGTTGAAGTCCCCCATAATAATCACCTGGTTATTTTTTGCTACTTCGTCTATTTGTCTCATTAATAGACTTTCCGTGGCTTCTGCTATATTTGGTGGTTTATAACAGACTCCTATGATCATTTTATTCTTGTTTTTTGCCCCATGTATCTCCACCCATAAGGACTCGACCTCCTCATTTCCCTCCCATACATCCTCCCGTATTGTAGGCTTTAGACACGTCTTTACATATAGACAGACTCCACCCCCTTTCCGATTTCTTCGATCCCTTCTAAACAGACTGTAACCCTGTAAGTTAACTGCCCAGTCATAGCTTTCATCTGACCATGTCTCGGTTATTCCCACTATGTCATAGTTACCTGTAGATATTTCTGCTTCCAGTTCATCCATCTTGTTTGTCAGGCTTCTGGCATTTGCTAGCATGCAGTTTACACGATTTTGTTTTGTTCCAATCTTCTCCCTGTGGATTGTATTAGAAATTTTCTTACCTCCCTTCCAAGTATCTTGTCTTGGACCTTCTTTGTCGCACTTCATATCTTTCATTAGTATGTTCTCTGGTTGCATGATCGTGTCCGGCGTTTTTCTTCCCATCCACTCTTCTTCTAGTTTAACGCCCTCCTGATGAGTGTTGCGAGTCTCCTGGTGAATGTGTGTTTCCCGGGTTTGTTGAGGTGTAGTCCGTCTCTGGCAAGGAGTCCGTCATAGAGGTAATTCACAATAGTACACAATAGTCATAAGAGGTAATTCACAATAGTACAGGACAGCACAGTTATAATGCAAAGGCACATTAATGAACCCAGCATTCTTTACAGCACAGTAAGATGGAGGAGCGGGAGGCTTTGCTGAGGGAGAAAATCCCTGTGACACCATTTCTTCCAGTCCTTATCTTTCTGCCTGACAACACTCTGCACTGCTAGTTCCGGAACTCTACCTGACCTGCGCTTAGCTTCATTCCTGATTTGTATCATTTTCTCTTGCAGGGGTGCTTCTGTGAGATACAGAATACACACACCACCTTTCTCTTCAGCTCCAGCCAGACAGTAAACAACTTCCCCACAATCCCCCTGGGGCCCTGCTAAAACTCTCCCCTTCTCCTGTGACTGTGTTAACCCCTCTAATTGCTGGATGCGTCTGGAGCACAACACTTCCTGTCTCATGTGCTTGTGTTACTTCTAATAGTTGCTGAATGCTTTTAAAGCAAAAGCACTACTTCTGTATGTCACACTCTTCCCTTCTTTTTGAATGTCGTCCTCAACATTCGTCTTAATTGGTCAATCTAACCAATTCTGAGACAGTGGTGAAAGTTGGATAACTTTATATACAAATTGGCATTGTAAAATTGGTATAACATTCATAATCATTTGTCAGGAATTCCAACACACAGGCTAGACGACACCGGGGAGATCACGCAATATCTCGCCTTTGCCGTTACATCGACCGTATTTCGCCCAGAGATGAGAGCATGCGATCCAGACTACTCGCTACGTGGATATCGGCAAGTGACCAGTGAGTGTATGGCGTCACACCTCAGGGATTCCAAAGCCTGGAATTCATGTTTAATGCCCTCTGTATGGTCACTATCAGCTTCACGATAGACCAATTATTATTAATATTCGCTGCCACCACTGGCCGAGTTTGAAATATAATACAGGCCTGGCTGGCGCCTTGTGTTTTGGTAGCGTATAAGGCTTTGGGGAAGGGAACGATTACAGAACAAAAGAAACAGAACTGTTAAATTTTATATTTAATCCAAAAGGGAGGCAGTGTTTAAGAAAAATATATACAAGCATGTTACAAAGGAGACATTAAAATACATAAGCAGTTACACAAATAAAACAGGATAAAAAAAGGTGAAACTTACACTATAAAGTTCGCTGCGACAACTCAGTAAAGGCGGAGGGGAGATGCTCTCTTTACTGTTATCGAACAGGGTCCTCCGCTATAATAGACATATACTCCCGGGCAAAGAACATGGCCTCAGCCTCAACAAACTATTTTATGCTGAAGGGAGAGACCCCCCTGTGATGACATCACAGGGGCTGGGCTCCACCCTTCAGATTTGTATTAAAAACCTGTTTTTTGGGATAACTCATCGCGCGTTGATCCCAGAAGCCCAAAAGTGATATCATGTTTTCCCTTATGATTTTATCTTCAGTTAGAGACCACACATCGCAAAGCTGCAGTCTGCTATTCTGGTGTTTTTGTGTAACAGCTCCCTGATTTTTCTTACAACTCTGGAAGACAACATATACATTCCTGATTTGGTCACTAAACATATGGGTCCAGTTACTGTCGGACCAATGGAACTCACAATATTTCATATTTCATATCAGAGTCGACCTGGCTATGGCTGGTGGTCGGGAATTGTTTGTGAGTGCCTTTCAACTTAAAGAACCATTTCCTCTTTCCTCCAAACTCTGGCTTGGGAGGAAATTTTAGCTTGTGACACTTCATGGCTGGCATGTTTGTGTAAGGCCTTTTGGCTATGGGTGATAATTTGCAGTAAGACACTGTATAATTGTCATCTCTGGACAAACACTACAGGAGAGGGCATGGGAGAAGGGGCTAATATTCTGTTAATATGTCCTTGACATTAATATGTTCCTGACAACATTAATAACAACCTAATCTTATGACCTTTTTCTTGTAGGATGCCTGTAAGAAATAAAAAATTAACACAATTAAAACAATTAGCATCTCTTCAGCTGGAGCTTTTCATGCGTCTTCAACCATCTCTCTCTCTCTGTGCTTTAACAGTTCTTTGATTCTACAAAGTCTTTTAAGGAAAATCAAAGCATGAAAACAAGTCTTTCCACCATGCAACATCTTCCATACTGCCTCTCAGTGGTGAATACCACTCAAGTGGGCTTTCCTGGTCCACAGGCAGAGATACCTGTTTCCAGTCGACAGTCCTTGGCACTTGACTCGGTTCACCAAGTGTCTCATACGTCAGCATCACGGGCCTCCTCACTTCTCGAGTCGACATCCTCCTGGTGGGTTGTTCCTCAGAGACCACGGGTTCTTCGGTCACAGAAGTTTATTTGGCCGCACTCCATCCTTTCCCGTGCTTCCTCAGATGCTCTTGGAGCTGCCTCTGTAAGTTTCTGTACTTCTCCTGAGTCGTTTATTTCCATACGGTCTGGTAATTTTGATCCTCCTGAGTGTCGATCAGTCTCTTCAGCAGCAGGTGTTTGATCATCAGATCTGAATTGGACTTCATCTGTACTCCTTGGTACGAACACTGGAGCCTCAGGACTTAGTTCACTCTCCTGAGGATGGTACATCCTTCTCCTTGCCGGTCTGAGAAATACAAGGGTTTGTTTTTCTCCATCGGAACTTTCAAGGTCACTATCCACCTCTGGAACTTCAGACTGTGATGGACCCTTAGTCAATCTCGGATGATGTCGGTCTACATCTGGGATGTCTTGTTGTGGTGGGAGATAATCACAGGGTACTAGTAAATTCCGATGAACTATTCTGGTTTTCTTGTCTCCCGTTTCCAATTGGATTTCATACACTGGGCTGTCATCAGCTTTCCTCCTTACGACCACATACACCAAGTTTTCCTCTACCGCTTTTCTCACGTACGTTCTTGACTAGCACCCAGCTTACCGGTGCCAACTCTTCTCCGTAACATTTTCAATAAAAGCACTCATTACTCTTGCTCTGTCCTTGCATAACCACTTTGGATGCAATGTTGTATGCCTCTGCAATCCGTTCCTTCCATTTCCGAACTTACTCCGGATATGTTCTGTAAGTCTCTGACACCGGAGTATCAAACATGATGTCGATTGGCAGTCTTGGCAATTGTCCATACAATAGAAAAAAGGGTCAGTAATCCATTGCATCGCTCTTTGTACAGTTATAGGCATGTACCACTTTTGACATAGAACTCTTCCAGTCTTTCTTCTCATCAGTTGTTAAAGTGCACAACATCGAAAATAATTTCCGTTAAAATGTTCCACTTGTCTATTACCCACTGAGTAATAGGGCATTGTGGGGGATCTCTGAATTCTTCAGCACTTTCCTAGCTTTGCAAAGAGCTAGTTCTCTCTTCCTTGGTCGTGGTATAACCTTGTAGGGAACCCAAACCTCAAAGATAAATCATTGAAGATCTTCTCTGCCTCAGTTAGACCTGATTTATTGGTGGTGGCATAGGCTTGAGCAAATCAAGTGAAACGGTCCATCACCACCAAGATGTATTCATAACCACCCTTGCACGTCTCAAGATGTAGACAGCCTATTGAGACCATCTCAAATGGATACGTAGTTTGGATGTTGCCCATAGGTGCCCGGGTTGATGTGTTGGGACTAGTGATGAGCGAGCACTAAAATGCTCGGGTACTCATTGCTCGGGTCGAGCAAATTGGAATACTCGGGTGCTCGACCCGAGCAATGAGCCCAATGTAAGTCTATGGGAAACTCAAGCATTTTTCAGGCGGCTTCCCCCGGCGGTCTTCAGAGGGCCTAAAAATTGCCCAAATTGATGGGAACAGTGCTCAAATGACATAGGAACAGCATGGGGAAGATGCCTGGAAGCATTTCTGACTCCCAGGTCACTGCTGTCAACAACGCTGTCAGAGGTATTAAGCCACTTTTACGGACTCACAATAAAACATACAAAAACAAATCCAAAATGGATTTTCCTGGGAAATATGTTAAGGAACATCCTTTCCAGGGTAATGACTTGTGTATAAGGCAAAATAAATAATACTCCTCCACACCTTGGGCTATGTTCACATATAGCGCTTTTGATGCGTTTTTGCACTTTTGCATTGCTTTCAACCAAGACAAATGCATTCACTGGGAAATGTCATTTTAACATTTTACAACCTTATGTGGCCATGTGGTGTGACACACATCATCAGACACATGCATACAGTGTTGAAACAACATGGGAACAGCATGGGGAAGACCCCTGGAAGCATCTCTGACTCCCAGGTCAGTGCCTAAAAGTGTGCCCATCATAAATGATCCTTGGCGCACGTGAAGATGACTCCCGACATGCACCTGTCATTGCAGACTTGCAACAATCACCGTCCACGTCCTTGTCCCAGTGCAGCGTCCAGTTGTCCCTACCCCATTTCTTGGAATGCAAGCGCAAGTATGCAGCCAGCCACCCACCCACCCACAGGTTGCAATACTATACTGCCAAATTTTTGACACCTGCTTGAACTTGAAATGTGGACTTTTAGGCTCATGATGGCGGAAGCTGTCCACAATCTTATGGTGACAGCGACCGGGTATCCATACTCGGTCCCCAGCCACCACTATTTGTCCCGGTGTCGTCTCCACCTTCCACAAGCACGGGTCTCACAACATTACCCATGCTCTCCCCAGTGAACTTACTGTGAAGGACCGCCTACCCACAAACATGTGGTCAAATGAATGTGGCCAGGGACGGTACGGAGCCAGTCCACAGCTTTTTTTGCTGAGTTGTATTTCACCACAGCCATATTCTTTAGTTTGGTGAAAGGACTTGGGAAACCATACCTACTCCAGCTGTCCTTTCTCCCAGGAAGTCCTCTAAAGTTGTTTTCACTTGAAATGTGTCCTTTTAGGCTCGTGGAGGCGGAACCTTTTCACAACCTCATGCCTCATGACTTGTGTCCATACTCGGTCCCCAGCCGCCACTATTTCTCCTGGTGTCGTCTCCGCCTTCCACAAGCATGGGTTCCACAACATTACCCGTGTCCTCCCCAGTGAACTTACTAGGAAGGACCACCTAACCACAAGCATGTGATCAAGTGAATGTGGCCAGGGATGGTATGGAGCCAATCCACAGCTTTTTTTGCTGAGTGGTATTTCACCACAGCCATATTCTTTAGCTTGGTAAAAGTACTTGGGAAACCATATCTACCCAGCTGTCAATTCTCGCACAAAGTCCTCTAAAGCTGCTTTCGCTTGAAATGTGGCCTTTTAGTCTCATGGAGGCGGAAGCTTTTCACAACCTCATGCCTCATGACTCGTGTCCATACTCGGTCCCCAGCCGCCACTATTTCTCCCGGCGTTGTCTTCGTCTTCCACAAATGCGGGTCCCTGAACATTACTGCTGGTACTTTTCTGTCAGAATCTGCTTGCCTCTTACCAGCCTGGAATATTTCCAATCAACTATGGTATGACGCCATGGTATTAGCACTGCCCCCAGTACCAGTAGCGAAATCATCCTCAATTTCCTTATCAGGAATTTTATTTGGTAGACTGAGTGGCTGCCCAAATACATTAGTTTCTCACAAAGGAGCCGAAGATAGAGTGGCAGTAGGTGCAAGTTTCTCCAGCCTGTTAGATATATAGGGTGAACGACAACACATTGAATCAGTGGTTAGCACTGAAGCCTTGCAGCTCTGGAATCCTGGGTTCAAATCCCAGCAAGGACATCATCTGCGAGGATTTTGTATGTTCTGCCCGTGTTTGCGTGGGTTTCCACCTCAGTAAAAAAGCAGCAATAGAGTGTCCGGGAACTTTTCCACACAATTTTCTTAGCCAGGACTGCTTCTCGGCAGGGTTGGATGGTTCCACCAGAGATTCATCTGGTGTGCCCTTGCTTCTACATAAAGAGAGTTCATGATAGCGCTAACTTTGCAGCTGCTATGGAGCTCTTGAGCATGGGAGAAAGGTGAGCTTTCAGAATCAAGTCCTCTGGTGGGCCCAATGTTTTTCAATTTGAAACAGCTTCTCAGTGGGAGTTGTATTTCACCACAGCCATATTCTTTAGCTTGGTGAAAGGACTGGCATAGAGGGAAACCGTATCTACTCCGGCTGTCATTTCTCCGTCACCAGTTTCCGCCCATTGTCACACACGACCATGCCTGGCTGTATGTTCAGCGGTGAGAGTCACAGATCAGACTGCTATGTTACAGCTTTCAACAACTCTGCAGCGCTGGGCGGTTTGTCACCTAAGCATTAAGCATGTTATCTTCAGCACAGCCTGTTGCCGCTTGGACAAGGCAGTGCTGCAGTGCTTTCAGCTTGTGAATGTGGACATTTTGGAGATGGAGGAGGAGGTGCAGGAGCTGAACAATGTGATTACATTGAGGTGACATTGATTACCCTGTTTTTTATACTAAAGAAAGATCCTTTTTTTTTTTTCGTTATTTTTTAAGACAAATGCATTCACCAGAAAATGTCATTTTAACATTTTATAACCTTATCTGGCAATGTGGTGTGTGACACATCATTAGACACATCCTGTTTCATTTATGATGGAGGGACTCTGAAAGTCACAAAGCCTATTTTTATAGGGCCATCAGGCGCCCATTACTATTCTTAAAAGGCCAGCAGTCGGCCATCGCTATTGTTAGAGAGCCATCTGCCGGCTATGCTTTGTTGTTCCCATTATTAACGAGTGGGTCTCCTATACTGTTATTGCATATGCAGTGACTGCAAAGGCTGCCAAAAATTCGGATGCAACCCAATACCCCTTTGAAGAGACATAGAGTAGGGTCTCAGTAAAAAAAATGTTCCCATTATAAAGGAGCGGGACTCCTATAGTGGTAATGCCCATGCTGTGACTGCAAGGGCTGCCAAAATTTGGGAAAAACTCCACTAATAATTTAAAGACATAAAGCTGGGCCACAGTAACGACATGTTCCCATTTGAAAGGAGCGGGTCTGCTATACAGTTATAGGGTATGCAGTGAGTCCAACGGTTGCCAAAATTTAGGAAAAAACAAACAGACAATTTAAAGACACATATAGCAGGGCCACAGTAAAGAGTACGACATGTTCCCATTAGAAAGGATTGGGTGTGTTATACAGTTATAGAGTATGCAGTGAGTCCAATGGCTGATCAAATTTAGGAAAAACCCCACTAAGAATTTAAAGACACATAGAGCAGGGCCACAGTAACGAGTACAACATGTTCCCAATAGAAAGGATAGAGTCTGCTATACAGTTATAGGGTATGCAGTGAGTCCAACGGCTGACCAAATTTAGGAAAAAACCCACTAAGAATTTAAGGACACATAGAGCAGGGCCACAGTAATGAGTACAACATGTTCCCATTAGAAGGGAGAGAGTCTGCTATACAATTATAGGGTATGCAGTAAGTCCAACGGCTGACCAAATTTAGGAAAAAAAAACACTAACAATTTACAGACACATAGAGTAAGGCCACAGTAACGAGTATGACATGTTCCCATTAGACAGAATAGAGTCTGCTTTTCAGTTATAGGGTATGCAGTGAGTCTAACGGCTGATCAAATTTAGGAAAAGTCCCACTAAGAATTTAAAGACACATAGAGCAGGGCCACAGTAACGACAAATTCCCATTAGAAAGGATAGAGTTTGCTATACAGTTATAGGGTATGCAGTGAGTCCAATGGCTGACCAAACTTAGGAAAAACCCCACTAAGAATTTAAAGACACACATAGCAGGGCCACAGTAATGAGTAAAACATGTTCCCATTAGAAAGGAGAGTGTCTGCTATACAATTATAGGGTATGCAGTGACTCCAACGGCTGACCCAATTTAGGAAAAATCCCACTAACAATTTAAAGACACATAGAGCAGTGCCACAGTAACGAGTACAACATGTTCCCATTAGAAAGGAGAGGGTCTGCTGTACAGTTATAGGGTATGCAGTGAGTCCAACGGTTGACCAAATTTATCAAAAAACCCACGAAGAATTTAAAGACACATAGAGCAGGGCCACAGTAACGAGTAAAACATGTTCCCATTAGAAAGAAGAGAGTCTGCTATACAGTTATAGGGTATGCAGTGAGTCCAACGGCTGACCAAATTTAGGAAAAAAAACACTAACAATTTACAGACACATAGAGTAAGGCCGCAGTAACGAGTATGACATGTTCCCATTAGATAGAATAGAGTCTGCTATTCAGTTATAGGGTATGCAGTGAGTCTAACGGCTGATCAAATTTAGGAAAAGTCCCTCTAAGAATTTAAAGACACATAGAGCAGGGCCACAGTAACGACAAATTCCCATTAGAAAGGATAGAGTTTGCTATACAGTTATAGGGTATGCAGTGAGTCCAACGGCTGACCAAATTTAGGAAAAAACCCACTAAGAATTTAAGGACACATAGAGCAGGTCCACAGTAATGAGTACAACATGTTCCCATTAGAAAGGAGAGGGTCTGCTATACAGTTATAGGATATGCAGTGAGTCCAACGGCTGACCAAATTTATCAAAAAACCCACGAAGAATTTAAAGACACATAGAGCAGGGCCACAGTAACGAGTACAACATGTTCCCAATAGAAAGGATAGAGTCTGCTATACAGTTATAGGGTATGCAGTGAGTCCAACGGCTGACCAAATTTAGGAAAAAACCCACTAAGAATTTAAGGACACATAGAGCAGGTTCACAGTAATGAGTACAACATGTTCCCATTAGAAGGGAGAGAGTCTGCTATACAATTATAGGGTATGCAGTAAGTCCAACGGCTGACCAAATTTAGGAAAAAAACCACTAACAATTTACAGACACATAGAGTAAGGCCACAGTAACGAGTATGACATGTTCCCATTAGACAGAATAGAGTCTGCTATTCAGTTATAGGGTATGCAGTGAGTCTAACGGCTGATCAAATTTAGGAAAAGTCCCACTAAGAATTTAAAGACACATAGAGCAGGGCCACAGTAACGACAAATTCCCATTAGAAATGATAGAGTTTGCTATACAGTTATAGGGTATGCAGTGAGTCCAATGGCTGACCAAATTTAGGAAAAACCCCACTAAGAATTTAAAGACACATATAGCAGGGCCACAGTAACGAGTAAAACATGTTCCCATTAGAAAGGAGAGTGTCTGCTATACAATTATAGGGTATGCAGTGAGTCCAACGGCTGACCAAATTTATCAAAAAACCCACGAAGAATTTAAAGACACATAGAGCAGGGCCACAGTAACGAGTAAAACATGTTCCCATTAGAAAGAAGAGAGTCTGCTATACAGTTATAGGGTATGCAGTGAGTCCAACGGCTGACCAAATTTAGGAAAAAAAACACTAACAATTTACAGACACATAGAGTAAGGCCGCAGTAACGAGTATGACATGTTCCCATTAGATAGAATAGAGTCTGCTATTCAGTTATAGGGTATGCAGTGAGTCTAACGGCTGATCAAATTTATCAAAAAACCCACGAAGAATTTAAAGACAAATAGAGCAGGGCCACAGTAACGAGTACAACATGTTCCCAATAGAAAGGAGAGGGTCTGCTATACAGTTATAGGGTATGCAGTGAGTCCAACGGCTGACTAAATTTAGGAAAAAACCCACTAACAATTTAAAGACACATAGAGTAAGGCCACAGTAACGATTACGACATGTTCCCATTAGAATGGAGAGAGTCTGCTATACAGTTATCGGGTATGCAGTGAGTCCAACGGCTGACCAATTTTAGTATAAATCCCACTAAGAATCTAAAGACACGTGGAGCAGGGCCACAATATCGACAAATTCCAATTAGAAAGGAGAGGGTCTCCCATAGTGTTGGCCTATGCAGTGAATGCAAGGGCTGCCAAAAATTGGGAGCCACTCCAATGCCCCTTGGAAGAGACTAAGATGGCCTCATAAAAAAATGTTCCCATTACAATTGGAGTGAGTCTCCTATACTTGTAATGCCCATGCACTAAGTGTATGGGCTGACAAACATTTACCCCTGGGGTGTATACAAGAACATATTGTCTAAAAAAAATTTTTTACGAGCATCATAAACATCCTTTAAAAAAAATATGTGGGTGTTGCATCATGGACCACGGTCACCCTGGTGATATGGTGGTGGAGGAGGAGGATGAGGAAAAGGAGGAGGATAAGAGCAAATAGCCAAAATCAGGAACCATATACGCATGTTGGGGTGTGAAAAGCTGCATGGGAATACTCCTCCCAAAAAAGACACTGTATTTGAATTTATGTTACACTGCTATCATTCGGTGGTGTTGAGAAGTCTGGCCCAATCCAGCCCTTGTTCATTTTAATAAGAGTCAGCCTGTCAGCATTTTCAGTTGACAGGCGAATGCGCTTATCAGTTATAATTCCACCAGCGGCACTAAAAACCCACTCTGATAAAACGCTGGTGGCAGGGGAAGGCCAGAACCTCCAAGGCCTAGTGAGCCAGTTCATTCCACGTATCCAGCTTGGATACCCAATAATTATAAGGCACAGAGGAATCATGGAGGATGATGGTACGGTTGTCAAGGTGCTCCCTCAGCATCTTCCCAAACTTTGCACTCCTTGTGAGAGTACCCCGTGCCTCAGGGCTTGTGCGACGTGAGGGGCTGAGCAAATTCTTCCAGAACTTTGACAGTGTTCCCCTGCTTCTGCTGGATTGGAGTTGTGTCTCTCTCACCTGTAGTCCTTGGTTGTCCAAAGAACTATGACCTCTGCCACCAGTGTTTTTAGATGGGAATTTTTTTAATAGTTCCGCAACAAGGGCCTTCTGGTACTGCCCCATTTTTGTAGACCTGTCCGTCTCATGAATAAGAGATCTAAAGTTCTCCTTGTAGCGTGGGTCTACAAGTGTCACCAACCAGTAATGAATGAATTTTGAGAACGCGAGGGTCATGGGAAAGGCAGCATAACATAAAATCAGCCATGCATCACAGACTGCTAACAGGCAAGACTTCCATGTACTCACCAAGAGGATGAGTGACCATGCTCTCCTTCTCCTCCTCCTCTCTGTCCTCAGGCCATCCATGCTGAACAGACGATACGACAGTAGTGCAGGTAGTGCCGTCTATAGCGCATGAAACAAGCTCCTGTTCTTCCTCCTCCTCCTCCTCTTCCTCATTGTCACCCAATCCACGTTGGGACGAGATGAGGCTGGGCAGTGTATAATCACCCGGTATGGTTCCTTGCTCCATCTCATCGTGCTCCGCCTGCAATGCATCCTCTTTCATCATCAGCAGAGAGCATTTCAGAAGACAGAGAAGAGGGATGGTGATGCTAATTATGGCGTCATCGCCGCTCACATCTTGGTGGAGTCCTCAAAGTTTTGGAGGATGGTACATATGTCTGACATCCATGTCCACTCCTGAGGTCTTATTTGTGGACTCTGAACTGAATACCAACGGCCTTGTTGATGCTGGTACTCAACAACTGCCCTCTTCTGCTCACAAATCCTTCCCAACACCTGCAGTGTAGAGTTGCAATGCGTGGGGACATCACACACCAGTCTGTGAGCCGGAATCTGCAAACGCTTCTGAAGCATGGCAAGGGTGGTGTAGCATCGGCGTCTCTGCCCCGTTCTAGGCAGAGACGCCGTCCCTCTCACCTCCCCGCTCCTGGCGCGGCGTCCTCCAGCGCTTCTCTCCCCGCTGCTTCCGGCACGCGCTCCTTCCCCGGCAGTGTGCTTAGGGCGCGCGCGCTCCCCCTCTCTTAAAGGAACCGCGCGCGCCGTCCTAAGGAGTCCCCGGCCAATTGCCGGAGGACCTCCCATATAAAAGGCACCTCCTCCAAAATGGAGGTGCCCGAGCAATGTTGTAGCACTGTTCACTACTCTGCTTCAGCCCTCAGATCCCGTTGCCAGTTACCTGCCAGATACCTGCCAGATTCCTGCCAGTCTGCTGTCTTATTTCTGCCTGACATCCTGCTACCTGCCTGCTAGCCTGAGGTCCGACGGTCTGCCTTCCAACTCCTGTCAGTCTGTCTAAGGACCAGCGTGCCCGCTCACCTGGGAGCGCACATCTTCTACCTGCCTGCTTGCCTGAGGTCCGACGGTCTGCCTTCCGACTCCTGTCAGTCTGTCTAAGGACCAGCTTGCCCGCTCACCTGGGAGCGCTCATCTGCTGCCTGTCTGCTAGCCTACCTGGAGGCTCTGCCGTCATGTGCTGTGACCACCCGCCTGTCCAGAGACTCCTGCCCGCTCACCTGGGAGCGCTCATCTGCTACCTGTCTGTTGGTCTTCCTGGAGGCTCCGCCGTCACATGCTGTGACCACCCGTTTATCCAGAGACTCTTGCCTGCTCACCTGGGAGCTCACGTCTATCATCAGCCGCCACAGGTCGTACCAATCCTTTACCCAGAGACTGCCCCGGTCACTTGCCGTGACCTCCTGCCCGTTCATCCAGAGACTGCCCCGGTCACTTGCCGTGACCTCCTGCCCGTTCATCCAGAGACTGCCCCGGTCACTTGCCGTGACCTCCTGTCCGTTCATTCAGAGACTGTCCCGGTCACCTGCTGTGACTGCCTGCCCGTCTACCCTGGTCGCCACCCGCTCCCTTACAAGGACCACCCCCTTGTATAGTAGCTCAGAGGTTCCGCCTCCCAGACCCGTTACAGTTTGCTCGGGCCATGGAACCCGGTGGCACCCAAGCTCCCTCGCTCTCGGACCTGTGTCATGAACTGTCCCGTCAGAGGTCCCAACAGGAGTCCATCCTGGGTCACCTGCGGAATGTCAATTCTCGCCTGGACACTCTGACTGCTCCGCCTGCAACCACCGCCAGCGCCATGACTCGCAATCCGGCAGCTCCACTGCCCACTAATAACATGGTATCCTACCCCGGACCCCGGCTTTCTGCACCTCCTCGCTTCGGAGGCGACTCCGCCCAGGCTCGGGGCTTCATAAATCAGTGCACCCTGCACTTTGAACTCCTGTCTCACCAGTTTAACTCCGACCGGGCCAAAATTGCCTTCATCATGTCCCATCTCACCGGGGAGGCCCTGGCCTGGCTAAATCCTCTATGGGAGAGAGGAGACCCCCTGGTGTCCGACTTGCCTGCCTTTCTCACGGCTTTCCAGAAAGTCTTCGACGAACCCGGACGGAAGACCTCATCCACATCATCACTGCTACGCCTCCGTCAGGGAAGTCTCACCGTGGGCCAATATGCCATACGGTTCCGTACCCTTGCCTCGGAGCTGGCCTGGGATAATGACGCTCTGGTATCCGTCTTCTGGGAGGGTCTGTCCGGCCGTATTAAAGATGAACTTGCCGGTCGGGACATCCCTACCACTCTCGATGACCTAATAACTCTTGCCACCCGGATTGACCTACGGTTCCAGGAGCGTGCCAAAGAGGTCACCCGTGAGAGGAGGTTTCCACGTCTAGCTCCTACTTTTCAGAAACCCGTCACTCCCTCCGTCTCTCCTCTGGTACATTCTCCTGAGCCTATGCAGGTCGACCAGACCAAGATGGTCGGTTCTCGCCAAGAGTCTCGTCGAGCCGAGGGAAGCTGTTTCTATTGTGGCAGTATGAAGCACCTCATCCGTTCCTGCCCGGAAAAGCCGGGAAACGCCAGTGTCTAGGACCACTCGGAGAGGTCGTCCTAGACAAAAGTAAGCCCTCTCCGTCTCTGACCTTACCGGTCTCTATTGCTTGGGGAGAGAACCATCTCTTTGAACTCGCCCATCTGGATTCTGGATCTGCTGGAAACCTCATCTCCCAGTCTCTGGTAGAGAGATACCATATTCCCACCAAGTCCCTGGCTGAACCATTGTCAGTCGCCTCCGTGGATGGAAGACTTCTCTCAGAGACCATCCTGCTCGTCACTGAACCCATAACCCTGCAGGTGGGAATGCTGCACTCTGAGGAGATCTCATTCCATGTGCTGTCCGGACTTTCTCACTCCCTGTTGCTAGGTTTACCTTGGCTCCAGACACATGAACCGGTATTGAACTGGCGGTCCGGTGAAGTACTCCGATGGGGTCCTGACTGCCATAGGACCTGCCTGGTCCCCGTCCGTCCACTTCGCCCTCAGCCTACTCCAGCTAACTTACCTGGTCTCCCGGCTCCCTACTGGCCCTATGCGGACGTCTTCGGTAAGAAGGAAGCTGAGACGTTGCCACCCCATAGGCCATACGATTGCCCGATCGACCTGGCACCTGGCACCACTCCTCCCCGTGGGCGTATCTACCCGTTGTCTGCAGCCGAGACCCGGGCCATGTCTGAGTACATTGAAGAGAATCTGGCTAGGGGTTTTATCCGAAAATATACCTCCCCGGCTGGAGCCGGATTCTTCTTTGTCAAAAAGAAAGACGGCTCGCTACGTCCCTGTATTGACTACAGAGGACTCAATCTCATCACGGTAAAAAACAAATATCCCCTGCCACTCATCTCCGAATTGTTTGACCGTCTCAAGGGCGCCAGGATCTTCTCCAAGCTGGATCTACGAGGAGCGTATAATCTGGTCCGTATCCGTCAAGGAGATGAGTGGAAGACGGCATTCAATACCCGGGACGGTCACTACGAGTACCTTGTGATGCCCTTCGGTCTCTGTAATGCTCCCGCGGTCTTTCAGGAACTAGTCAACGACATCTTCCGTGACCTCCTGTACTCCTGCGTAGTGGTATACCTGGACGATATCTTGGTCTTCTCTCCGGATCTCCCCACACACCGGAGGGATGTTCGTCAGGTCCTGCTTAGGCTTCGGCAGAACCACCTTTATGCCAAATACGAGAAGTGCCTCTTCGATCAGACCTCCCTTCCATTCTTGGGCTACGTCATCTCCCAAACAGGTCTGCAAATGGATCCTGAGAAGCTCTCTTCCGTTCTAAAATGGCCTCGTCCTGAAGGTTTGAAGGCGATACAGCGATTCCTGGGCTTCGCTAATTACTATCGTCTTTTCATCCCACACTTCTCGTCTCGGACTGCTCCCATATCTGCACTTACCCATAAGGGGGCAAACCCCAGGACATGGTCGCCTGAAGCCGAGGAGGCCTTCCTTTCCCTAAAGAAAGCCTTCGCCTCTGCTCCCGTCCTGCACCGTCCGGACTGTAATAAACAATTCTACCTGGAGGTTGATGCCTCCTCCTCCGGAGCCGGAGCGGTGCTCACCCAAAAATCTTCTACCGGGAGAATGGTAACATGCGGCTTCTTCGCCAAAATCTTCTCCTCGTCGGAGCACAACTACTCCATAGGAGACTGTGAATTGCTAGCCATCAAATTGGCACTGGGGGAGTGGCGCTATCTGCTTGAAGGGGCTCTCTACCCGGTAATTATCTACACGGATCACAAAAACCTGGCATATCTCCAAAATGCCCAGAGACTCAATCCCCGCCAGGCCCGGTGGTCGTTGTTTTTTGCGAGCTTCGACTTCGTTCTTCATTTCCGTCCGGCGGACAAGAATGTCAAAGCTGATGCCTTGTCCTCCGATCAAGAGGAGGAACCTACGCACATCATCGACTCCTCCAAGGTGATGAATGTGGCCCCCTTGGATCTGACTCGTCTTCCACCCGGTAAGACGTTCGTAGCTGTGCCAGATCGGGAGAGGGTTCTTCGCTGGGGACATTCTTCTAAACTAGCTGGCCATGCTGGCCAAAAGAAGACCTTCCAACCATATTACCCGGCATTACTGGTGGCCTACCCTGCGTAAGGACGTGGTAGACTTCGTCGCGGCCTGTTCATCCTGTGCCCGTAACAAAGTTCCCCGACATCTACCAGCCGGCCATCTCCTGCCCCTTCCCGTACCTGCTGCTCCTTGGCAACACATCGCTATGGACTTTATCACCGACCTTCCAGTTTCTGCCGGTTGTACTGTCATTTGGGTTGTCGCTGACCGTTTTTCTAAGATGGCCCACTTCATTCCCCTGCCTGGTCTCCCGTCTGCACCCGAGCTGGCTCCGCCACATCTTCCGTCTCCATGGTCTGCCCCTCCACATCGTGTCGGATCGTGGGGTTCAGTTCACCTCACGCTTCTGGAGAGCCACATGTAAGCTGCTGGACATTACCCTGGACTTCTCCTCCGCTTACCACCCTCAGTCCAATGGTCAAGTGGAGCGGATCAATCAGACCTTGACCAGCTACCTCCGGCACTTCGTTGATGCTCACCACTCGGACTGGGTGGATCTCCTACCATGGGCCGAGTTCTCTTATAACAACCATGAGAGCGAATCCTCTTCCAAATCCCCGTTCTTTATAGTCGGTGGCCAACATCCCCGGATTCCACTTCCTGTCTCCGTTTCTGTGGACAACCCTGCTGCGGAGTCTCTTGTCAGCGAATTTTCTACTATTTGGGAGAGCACCAGGTCCGCTCTTCTTCTCTCCTCTGAGCGGATGAAGAGATATGCTGATAAGAGACGTCTGGATCCGCCCCAATTCCGTCCGGGAGACAAGGTTTGGCTCTCATCCAAACATGTGCGGCTCAAAGTACCCTCCTACAAGTTGGGTCCTCGATTCATCGGCCCCTTCGAAGTCCTCAGGCAAATTAACCCTGTGGCCTACAAATTAAAACTCCCGGCCACCCTACGGATCCCCAACTCCTTCCACGTATCTCTCCTCAAACCCGTTGTCTTTAACTTTTTTTTCCAAAAATCTAGGTGCCCCTCCTGCTCCGGTTTCCGCTGATGACGTCTTTGAGGTAGAGAGTATTCTGGCCTCCAAGAGGGTAAGAGGAAAAACCTTTTTTCTGGTAGATTGGAAGGGGTTTGGTCCTGAGGAGAGAACTTGGGAACCCAGGGAGAACATCAACGCCCCGCTTCTCCTTGAAACATTTCTTTCTGGCCAAAAAAAGAGGGGGCCTAAAGGGGGGGGTACTGTAGCATCGGCGTCTCTGCCCCGTTCTAGGCAGAGACGCCGTCCCTCTCACCTCCCCGCTCCTGGCGCGGCGTCCTCCAGCGCTTCTCTCCCCGCTGCTTCCGGCACGCGCTCCTTCCCCGGCAGTGTGCTTAGGGCGCGCGCGCGTGCGCTCCCCCTCTCTTAAAGGGACCGCGCGCGCCGTCCTAAGGAGTCCCCAGCCAATTGCCGGAGGACCTCCCATATAAAAGGCACCTCCTCCAAAATGGAGGTGCCCGAGCAATGTTGTAGCACTGTTCACTACTCTGCTTCAGCCCTCAGGTCCCGTTGCCAGTTACCTGCCAGATACCTGCCAGATTCCTGCCAGTCTGCTGTCTTATTTCTGCCTGACATCCTGCTACCTGCCTGCTAGCCTGAGGTCCGACGGTCTGCCTTCCAACTCCTGTCAGTCTGTCTAAGGACCAGCGTGCCCGCTCACCTGGGAGCGCACATCTTCTACCTGCCTGCTTGCCTGCGGTCCGACGGTCTGCCTTCCGACTCTTGTCAGTCTGTCTAAGGACCAGCTTGCCCGCTCACCTGGGAGCGCTCATCTGCTGCCTGTCTGCTAGCCTACCTGGAGGCTCTGCCGTCACGTGCTGTGACCACCCGCCTGTCCAGAGACTCCTGCCCGCTCACCTGGGAGCGCTCATCTGCTACCTGTCTGTTGGTCTTCCTGGAGGCTCCGCCGTCACATGCTGTGACCACCCGTTTATCCAGAGACTCTTGCCTGCTCACCTGGGAGCTCACGTCTATCATCAGCCGCCACAGGTCGTACCAATCCTTTACCCAGAGACTGCCCCGGTCACTTGCCGTGACCTCCTGCCCTTTCATCCAGAGACTGCCCCGGTCACTTGCCGTGACCTCCTGTCCGTTCATTCAGAGACTGTCCCGGTCACCTGCTGTGACTGCCTGCCCGTCTACCCTGGTCGCCACCCGCTCCCTTACAAGGACCGCCCCCTTGTATAGTAGCTCAGAGGTTCCGCCTCCCAGACCCGTTACAGGTGGAGGAAGCTGTAGCTGACTGGACACACAGGTGGCTTACTTTGACAAGTAGATCTGGCAGCTCTGAGTAGGATTTGAGAAATCGCTGAACCACAAGGTTAAGCACATGTGCCAGGCATGGTAAGTGTGTGAGCTCGCCTCACCTCAGAGCCGCTACCAGGTTCTGGCCATTGTCAAACACGGCCATGCCTGGCTGTAAGTTCATCAGTGTGAGCCACAGATCTGCCTGCTCTTTCAGAGCTGTCCACAACTCTTCAGCATTGTGCGGTTTGTCACCTAAGCATATTAGCTTCAACACATCCTGTTGTCGCGTGGCCGAGGCTGTGCTGCTGTGCTTCCAGCTTGTGACTGATGTGGTCATTTCAGATATGGAGGCTGAAGAGGAGGAGGAAGCTGATGAGCATGAGGTGAAGGAGCTGTAGACTGTGGGGGCAACCCTGATTGGCCTAGGGCCTGCGATCCTTGGAGTCGAGAGGACGTGTTCCGTCCCAAGGTCTGACTGAATCCTGGCTTCCACTATGTTAACCCAGTGTGCCATCAGCGAGATATACTGTCCCTGCCCACAAGCACTTGTCCACGTGTCCGTGGTTAGCAGGATTTTCCCGTAACTGGATTGTTGAGGGCACGGCTAATATTTTGGGACATGTGCTTGTGTAATGCGGGGACGGCACAGCGGGAGAAATAGTGGCGGCTGGGGACCAAGTACCGGGGAACGGCCGCTGACATCAGGTTGCGGAATGCTTCCATCTCCACGAGCCTAAAGGTCAACATTTCTAGTGCAAGCAGTGGCAAAATGTGGGAATTTAGTAGTGTGGCCTGTGGGCTGCGTATTTGCACTTGCATTAGAAGGACTGGGGTATGGACAACTAAACGCTGCGCTGGGACAAGGACCGTGGACGTGCTTCCTGATGCTGCTACTTGAGAGTGTACAATGACAGGTGCAGGGCAGGAGGCATCTTCGCATGCACCATGGACAGGGTATTGGCTTGCATGCACTACAGCGGAAGAAGCAGTGATTTCACCCGCAGACCCTGTTCCTGGACCCTGGGGTTAAGCCCACAAAGTCAGGTGCTTTGCTGCCATGTGCCTGATCATGCTGGTGGTGGTCAGGCTGGTCGTTTTGCCAACCCTGCTGATGCTGGCCTGGCAGGTGGTGAAAATAGCCTTTTTGGGGTTATTGGCAGAGTCTTTAAAAAACAACCAGACTCGGGAAGGCCTAACAGTTGTACTGGCAGCTTCCTTCGTGTTGGTGTTACGGGGAACGGTTGCCTGCCTTCTGTGTGCGGCCACCACACTGCTTCTTCCAGCCTGTTGGGGTGCTCTGCCTCCCTCCCCCTGTGTGCTGCTCCCCTCACTCTGCACGTCCTCCTGCCAGGTTGGGTCAGTTACTATATCATCCACCACCTCGTCTTCCACTTCCGCACTCTGGTCTTCCTCCTGACTTTCTGGCAATTGTGTCTCATCATTGTCCACCTCTCATGACACTTTCCCACCGTCGCCTTCATGTGACCGTGGCTGCTTAACTATTTGGGCATTGCTACATACGATATCCTCTTGCTCCGTTTCAAGTGGACTGGGTGAGAGGCCCGAATCTATAACTGGAAAAGTGAACATCTCTTCGGAGTGTCCAAGTGTGGGATCAGTTGTCTCCCAGCACTCGGCATGGTGGGAGGAAGGAGGATCAGGGTGAGGAATATGCGGTCCAGACTCACAGCTACTGAGACTTGACTGTGTGAAAGACAAGGTAGTGGTGGTGGTGGCTAAGTGACTGGAAGCATTATCTGCTATCCAACCAATAACCTTTTCACATTGCTCTGTGTTCATTAGTGGTGTTCTGCGGTCCCCTATTAATTGGGACAATAAGGTCGAGCGAGAAGATGTGGGTGTTTGTTGTGGCACAATTTCACCTTGCCCACGGCCTTGTCCTCGGCCGCTGCATGCACCATCACCATCACGTCCAGGTCCCCATCCCTTACCTTGCACCTTGCCCATTTTAAATGGAGGGTAATATCTTCCACGGTCACTACAAATGACTGAATTTGGAGCGAACTTATTTGTGATCCTTGTAACGGACAAAACACAGTTTTAAATACCTGGCCTGTAGGTAACTATTTTGAACAGCAAACTGGTGTCAATAGCTTCACTAACACACTGAAACAAATTTTTAATGGAGGCCAGAAATGGCAGTATTTTCAGCCCAATTATATGTGATCTGTGTGACGGACAAACCACAGTTTTAAATAACTGGATTTTTAGCGCTTTAATATGGAAATGACCTGGCTGTATTCTGCAGTGCCAACAAGCAAATGGTGCAGAAGAGCGGTATTCTCTGGATTGCTTTTTAAGCAAATAATGAGGATTAAGATAGATTCAAAAAAATATTATTCCTTGCCCCTGAGACCTGGAGCTATTTCTAGAAATATCTAACAGCAGAAGCAGACAAAACTGAAATGGAGCCTATTGTGCTATGTGCACTGCAGTCTGCTATATACCCTGCCTGCCTGCCTATATACACTGCCTGCCTGATATCTCTGCAGATGGATTATTCCTCAGAAGGACTGTTAGTTGAGATGGATATAGGTCTCTAATATAGTTTGGAATACCTACACTAACTAGAAACAAGAAAATCTCTCCTTAGCTCAGCAGCAGCTCTCCCTACACTGTCTGATTCCGGAGTGACTGTGACGAGCATGGCTTCGCCAAGTCTGATATAGACCTGATGACGCTGTGCGGCCAGCCAATCACTGTAATGCCACAACCAATATGGCTACGGCATTACAGTGAGTGGCAGGCAATCCCTGCATGTTCATTTGTTCTGTAAACAGCACCAAACATGCAGGGAGGAGACCCGAGCTCCCGCTGAGCAACCCCGGAAATACTCGGCGAGCGCCGAGCATGTCAAGTAGTGAGATGCTCGGGCAAGCACCGAGCAGTAGCGAGCATGCTTGCTCATCCCTAGTTGGGACATTTATCTTTCAGACACCCACACTTCCTGGGCATGTACCTCTCAATATCTCTCTCCATGTATGGGCAGAAGAAACGTTCACGGATCAAATTTGTTGTCCTTTCTACTCCCAGGTGTCCCATGTTTTCATGGAGTTATTTTGAAGACCTACCTATGGAATTCTCTGGGTAGTACCAACTGCTGGTTTTGTATCCAATACCGGATACCTTCTTTACTGATGTAGAGTTTTGTCCATTCTTTAATTAAAACGGATACTGCTGGTGACTCATTTTCTCTCTCCCGTTTACTTGGAAACAGATTTTGGTCCAAATAAAGTAGTATTCTACCAATTATCTGATCTCCCCGTTTTGCTCTCCAGATTTTCTCTTTTGGTAGTTGTTGAATAGACTGGGGGCGATCTTGTTCTCTCGCTTTTATGGTGGTTTCCACCGTCAGCGGACACCACAATGGTGTGTCTTCCTGCTGATAAGCTTGTACTTCTTGGGTAGTGCTCTCAATTGCTTCCAGACTGATTTCCTTAGAGCATTCTTGCATGAACTCCTCAGGCTCTAGAGGCATTCTCAACAATCCATCATCATCCGCATTGCATTTTACTGGCCTGTACTTGATGCTGAAATTGAAGTCAGCTAGTTCAGCGACCCATCTCTGACCCGTTGCATTCAGTTTGGCTGTAGTAAGGACATAGGTCAAAGGGTTGTTGTCAGTGTATACCTCAAACTCTTTGCTGTAGTAGAGATAATCTCTAAATCGTTCTCAGATAGCCCATTTCAGTGCCAGGAGCTCCAATTTTCCGGAATGTAGATGATAATTCTTCTCGGCATCTGTCAGTGTTCTAGAACCGTAACCGATGAATCTAAATTTTCCATTTTGATGCTGATACATGGCAGCTCCCAGTCCAACTTGAGAAGTGTCACAATGAGAAACAAATGGTAAATTGAAATCAGAATATCCCAAGATGGGTGGTTTTACCAGGTAGGCTACTAGTTCTTCCAATACCTCCTGGTGGTCTGCTGTCCAGAAAATGGGCTGTTGGGACGAAACAGCGTTGTTTCTTTTAAGCCTTGTCCTACCTGCGTTCTTCTTTTTCTCCGTGGGTGTTGTCATCTCTGTCGTCCTCCCCAAGAGGCGTTATAGTGGGGCGGCAATCCTGGAGAAGTTCTGAATTTAAGTACGACAGTAGGAGAGGAATCCTATTATCTGCCTGAACTCCCCAACGGTAGAGGGCCGTTTGTCTTTTAAGGCCAGTACCGGAACGATTTCTGCTGGGTCCATGGTATATCCTTCTCCAGGCACAATTTTACCTAGAAATCGGACTTTTCTTTTGAAGAGTTCATATTTCTTACGGTCCTTACGTGTTCAACATGCTCCTGGAAGGTTTTGCTATGTACCACATTGTCATCCAAGTAAGGCTGGCTGATATCGTCCCTTAGTCCTTCTAAACATGTCTCCATGCTCCTCTGGAATTCTGCTGGAGCTGAACTGAGCCAAAACGGTATACGGATTCACTCATATAATCCCCACGGTATGATGAATGCTGTCAAGCTTCTACTGGATTCTTCGACAAACCCTTGGTGGTATGCCTTACCCTGATCGAGGACAGAGAACCAGATGCTTCCTGATAGGCTATCCAGCATATCTTAGATCTTTCGTATCGGGTGTCGATTGGGTACTGACTTTCGGTTTAGTTCCCGGTAATCACAACAGAGTCTTCCTAACACAGACAATAGGAGAGGAATAATACGACTTCGACTTTTGGACACAACATCTGTTGATGACATCATGTAAATATTCTTTCACTTCACGGTGTAATGGTTTCGGCACAGACATGTATCTTCTGGTTACTGTGGTAGTGTATTTCAAATTGATTTTCAATTGGAACAACGGGATACAGCCTATATCAGAGTAATCTTTATAGAATGCATGACACTCTTCTCTCAGCATCTGTTTTGCTATCACTATTAGTGATGAGCGAGCACTAAAATGCTTGGGTGCTCAAAGCTCGGGTCGAACACATTGGAATACTCGGGTGCTCGACCCGAGCAATGAGCCCAATGTCAGTCTATGGGAAACTCGAGCATTTTTCTGGTGGTTCCCCCCCTGGTGGTCTGCAGAAGGTCAAAAATTGCCCAAATCAATGGGAACAGTGCTCAATTAAATGTCAGGCAGACAGGCAGGGTATATAGGAGGGTGCATGAAAAACATAGCAGGGCTCTTAGAACACTCTAGTGCCCTCCGATTTCAATGCACCCATCTCTTTAAAAAAGCCAGCCGACAATTCATCAGCGGCATACACCAGTACCCTCGCTCTTCCCACTGCCCTGTAGCGGTGGCAGTGGGGTAATAGGGCTGGGGTTGATGTCAGCTTATAATGCCAGCTGACATCAAGCCCAGGTTAGTAATGGAGAGGCATCTATAAGACACCCCCATTACTAACCCCATAGTGAAAGTTAAAAAAAACACCAACACCCAGAATAAAATCCTTAAATTGAAATAAAGACACAATTCTTTATTGTTCTAAATTAAACCATACTCACCATCACGCCCATTCCAGCTGAAGCCAACGATCTCCTGCAATAAAAGAAAAATAATAAAGCAACCTCATACTTACCTTTCCATGGTTCCCAGGACAGCTTCAGCTCTGCTGCATTGACATGACAGGCTGGACCGCAGCAGAAAGCTGCCATCCAGCTTGCCATGCCGCAGACACTGAGAAGCTCCTCAGTGTCTAGCTGTGACGGCATCAAGATGAACCGAGTTCATGTCCAATGAACTCAGCTCACCTCATGCACGTCACTGACAGCGTGGGAAAATTCTCCTGCGCGTGCAGTGCCGGAAAATGACGTCACAGCGTGAGCAGGAGAATACTCCCAAGCTGGGACGGCATTGAGATGGCAGGCTGGATGGTAGCAGAATGCTGCCATCCAGCATGTCATCCTTCAGAGACACTGCAGAGCATCCAGCCTGCCATCTCAATGCCGTCCCAGCGTGGGAGAATTCTCCTGCTCATATTGTGACGTCATTTGCCGACACAGCACTTGCAGGAGAATTTTCCCACGCAGTCAGTGACGTGCATGAGGTGAGCTGAGTTCATTGGACATGAACTCGACTCATCTGGATGCCATCACAGCCAGACACTGAGGAGCTTCACTGAGGATCCCAGGACCCTGAGGTGGATCATGCAATTTCCTCCCCTGGGCAACTCCTGTTCCTTGGTGGGGAGATTGAATTCATGGTAGAACCCTGGGCGGGTCTCACACTGGCTGGATATACCATTTTAATGGTTTCAATGTGACCTAACACAGTCTTTGGATCCAGTCTAAATTCGTGTTTCATAGTATTCATCACCGGTACAGTCATGCGAGCAAACCCACCAGTAAGAGTCTTACGCACAGTCTCACCTTGAACTATGCCTTCCAGAAGCTCTGAGGAGTCTTTTGGCATGAACAGTAATTTCTGGACTTTTCTTCCCGGTTCTACCCGGACTCCACACCTCACCCCCACCATTTGGTTTGCATGGATGATGGTTGGGTGCCAGCCTACCTTGACTTCTCTTAGGTCCATTGTATTCTGTGCTTTCTTTACTCTGTAAATCACATTTTCCACCACGGCAGTGGGTATGGCAAGAGATGTGGCAATTGCATCCATCACCAGCGTCCCTGACTTGTGACCTCACTGATTACATTATAACCCAGGATGCACATTGCATCACTAACAATGGGGGCAGTTCACATAACAGATGAGACATGACAGGGTCCCTTTGACTAATTTATGTGATGATGAAGATGATGATAATGTAATTTCTCTGTATGTATTCTACTTTTTGGTTTACTATTTTGTAGCCATACTATCGGGCATAAATACTACTTGTAGATCATTTAATAGATTTTATTTGATTCATATATTTGAATGATCTAACATTTAGTATAATTCCTGTCAGTTCTTCATAAATATAGTTTCTCGGGTCCTATGGATATTCTGTTTGACCTTGAATACTGATACCCAGTTGTATTGTACTTTTCCCTTATGGATATACTGTGTATATTCAGACATTAATGGGCATTAATATGTTTGATCCATTTGCAGGGAGCCTTAATGTTGTCTCTATCCACTTAGTGCACAGAGGTTTTTGTATGTATTCACTTATTTACCTTTTCTTCTAAGCATGGGCACGTCATTCATTTTCATTGAAACTTTTCCTTTGCACAGAAACCTAAGTCTAAGAGCAATTTATTTATTCTTAAAAATGATTTTATTAAGTGATAGTTGAATATAAGTGGCACTAGCACTTTATTTAGCTGCACCTTGATTTTGATATGCACATATTCTTCATATTTGTATAAAATGTAATGACTATATCTTCTATCACTACACATATGATAGTATTAATATTATTATGCTGTCCATTGCATACATGATTATATCTACACCATTTATACTATAAAACAATACATATTTTAGTTGTTATTATTTGAATAATAAAGTTTAAACTGTCTGAAATAACTTCCCATTGATCAGTCTTTCAATAATTAAATACAGGATTTATTTTACATTTATTTCTGTCCGATTCGTTTATATAGCCCGCAGTTGGTCGGGAGCATGCGCTGCTGCCAGATCCCTTCTGACTTCCTGTGGTGCTTAATCACGTGACCTACACACATTTTAGCATGTTGTCCAGCTTGCACGTGACAGGAAGTCCCTTTAGCAACTAAGGGATGGAGCGAACGCAAACTGCTGCTAATCCCTACATGATGTGACATCACCCTATTGGCAGATGGGTAATATATTTTGTTCCTGGTACCCTATGTTTAGACATGCCGCCTGAAAATACAAGGCGAAACAGCATCGGGGTGAGGAAACACAGCATCCATTATTCCCTCTGGTGGCACCTGGACGTAGGTAATATATCTTCTTTGTTTAGAATCTGATTTTTGCTACCTTAGGTCGGTTATTCATGTGGGATCCATGCACAAATATCTTATAGGCAGGAATGCATTTGTGACGTCCTCTCTGGTGGAAGCCCTTTAGTTTACCCTGGGAGATGGGGGACTCGGAGTCGGGTCCTGTGAAGGAGAGATGGAATGCAGCCGTGGCCCGGGCCCGACCCGTGCTCAGGGCCGTCACATTAAAAGGAGATGGTGTGGGCTTATCCGGGTTGAGTGGCTAATTAACGACTACGCCACCTGTGGTGCCTGGTGAAGGCCGCCAGCGCCGCTGCAGTCCGCTGAGGCATGGTGTTATGGCGGCAAGAGTTCTTACTACTCCCCACAGGCGGAGCAAGGCCTCAGGGCAGAGGAACAGCAGGATGGGGGTAGTAGTAGAGGGAGACGGGCGCCGCGTCCCGCGGTGCAGTGCAGAAATAACAGTCCGGAGGCCATAGGGGTGAACTTCCAAAGCTTTACTCACATAGCTGGCAAAGGAAGGCGACTCCCTGCTTCCCACGGAGTCCTGCGGTCACCAGGGACGGGGGTCCGACAACCTCCGAGTAAGTCCAGCATTCAGTCGGGACCCTACTGCAAAGTGTTCCTGAACTACAGACCGAATCCTTTCCTGTCCGTATGTGTGCAAATAGGCCGGGACTCCCTCTGAGCTCCTCTCAGAACAAGGGCACAGGTGGCAGCTCCGCTCCGTCCGATACCGGGTGGGATCCTCTGGGCCTACCGGGCTTTCCCATCCAGGACGTAGTGTAGCCAGGTCGGGTGTCGGGGGCAGGTACCCCTCTTGCAGCCGGAGTCCCTCTGAATATATCAGGTTGGCGAGGACAGGTGGCGTGCTCCGCTCCGTCTGCATCCTCCCCGGGACCCATTTGCTGGGGAGCCACACTCTTAAGCTCCGGGCCTTATTGATCCTGGTCCTTGGCTGGGTTGAGACATTCCTTGTCTACAACCTACCTCTCGTCCCAAGGCCAGGGTACGAGGGCTGTGTCCCTTGCCGGTGCAGGCCCACACAGGATCTGCGCTCCGGGAGGGAGGTCTCACATTACACACAGTATTTTGAAAGCACAGAGAACAGCCGACAGACTAGCAAAGGCTAGACAAAGGACCAAGATCAAAGATGGCTTTTTATTAAATATGAAATTCAAAGTGTAACTAACTTGTAGGTCCTCCACCCTCACCCACTAACTGGTTCCTCTAACTCTTGGTTCCCCAGTCTCCCTGTAACCAGGGGAGCAGCACCTAGTGCATACCAGCTCCCTCTGGTGGAGAAATGTGGTGTTGGATGCAAAGGCTGGGTCACGACTATCACACTGTCCTTACCTCAGAGGAGGAACACCACACTCTATTAGAGAAGTGCAGCATCCCTGTGGCGGTCGAACCCTCAGGGGCGCCACACATTCTTTCTGTGATTGTTATTGCACTAGCACTTTAATTATGATGCTGTATTATTCTGGCACAAAGAACCAATAAGCTGGAATGAACTTTCCCCTTAATTCCTACTGTACTTGCACTTTGTTAATCATGCCTGTGGTATTCTGCATATATATGTCCAATTGGTCTATTTGGATCTTTGATATATGGTCTGTGTTTCCATTTTGGAGGCCTATTACCCCCGTCTTTTTTAATACGTTCTAATTTTATGTGCTAATTTATTAAAATATATATTTTTAATTATTCAGCTGGAATCTCTTTATCTCCTATAGTATATTTACTTACTGTTATGGATAATGGTTGTGGATGCTGTCCTACTTTGTTGGTCTTCAAGGCTTTCCTGATTGCACTGCTTATTTAAAAACTCAACTAGATCCTGGATTGTTAGATCCCAAATGTTTCCTGTATTGCAAAATATCAAGATCAGATAGTTCTCACCCTTCCCGTTCCAGCACAGGCTCTACATGTGGCTCTCCTATATAGATGATAGGAGCCACGGATCTCAATGATATTCTACAGTGGTTGTGTGAGCTATTGACAAGAAGCGCAGACAAAACAGCGAGACTGTAGCAGCGACATAGAACCTGGACTGGAGCAGAGAAAGGTGAGTACTATCTACTGTCATTATTTTGAAATAGAAGAAACGTTTGCAGTTCACTTTTCTTAAGGTGGAAAACCCTTTTGAGACCTAGTATTTAAGTCTAAAACTTTATGTATCTGTATCAGCCTCTCATTCAGGATATCTTATGATTATATGATACAGTGCCTTGAAAAGCCATTCATACCACGTGAACTTTTCCACGTTTTTTCACATTACAAACATAAATGTATTTTATTTGGATTTTATGTGATACCAAAACAAAGTAGCAAGTATTTGTGACGTGTAAAGGAAATGATACAAGGTTTTCTAAATATTTTAAAATTAGAAATCTGAAAATTGTGCCGTGCATTTGTATTCAGCCCCCTGAGGACCACCTTTCACTGCAATTACTACTGCAGTCTTTTGGGGTCTGTCTCTCCAGCTTTCTCTGCAGTCTTTTGGGGTCTGTCTCTCCAGCTTTCTCTGCAGTCTTTTGGGGTCTGTCTCTCCAGCTTTCTCTGCAGTCTTTTGGGGTCTGTCTCTCCAGCTTTCTCTGCAGTCTTTTGGGGTCTGTCTCTCCAGCTTTGCACATCTAGAGGTGACATTTTGCCCCATCTTTGCCCCCTCGCTCTCGCTCAGTGAGATCGGATGGAGACGTCTGTGATCAGTGATTTTTACGTCTTGTCACAGATTCTCTGGGATTTGGGTCTGGACTGTGACTGTACCGTTCACACACAGGAATATGCTCTGATCTAAATCCTCCATTGTAGCTCTGGCAGGATATTTCGGGTCGTTGTCCTGCTAAAAGGTGAACCTGTGCACCAGTCTCAAGTCTTTTGCAGTCTCTAACTGGTTTTCCTCCAGGATTGTCCTGTATTTAGCACCATACATCTTCCCATCATCTATTACCAGCTAACCTGTCCCTGCTGAAGTAAAGCCTCCCCACAGCATGATGCTGCCACCATCATGTGTGATGATGGGTATGCTGTTTTTAGGGTGATGTACAGTGTTTGCTTTCTGCCACAAGTAGAGTTTTGATTTTAACCCAAAAAGTTATCCTTTGGTCTCGTCTGAACACAGCCCCTTCTTCCACATGCTCGCTGTGTCCCCTACATGGCTTTTTGCAAACTGCAAACAGGACTTCTTATGGCTTGCCTTCAAAAATGTCTTTCTTCTTGCCACTCTTACATAAAGGCCAGATTTGTGACTTATTTGTGACTAATTGTTGTCCTGTGGGCAGATTCTCCCACCCTAGTTATGGATCTCTACTCCTACAGAGTGACCATGGGCTTCTTGGCTGCTTCTCTAATTAGTGCTCTCCCTAATTGGGATGCCAATTTAGATAAGCGGCCATGTCTTGGTAAGTTTGCAGTTGTGCCATACTCCTATTTCTGGATGATTGATTGCACAGTGCTCCATGAGATGTTAAGGTTTTTGGCTATTTTTTTATAACCTAACCCTGCTTTACTCTTCTCCATAACTTTTTCCCTGACCTGTCTGGTGTGTTCTTTGGTCTTCATGATGCTGTTTGATCCTCTGAGACCTTTACAGAACAGCTGTAATTACACTGAGAAGAAATTACACACAGGTGGACCCAATGTACTAATTATGTGACTTCTGGAGACAATTGATCACTCAGGATTTTATTTAAGGGTATCAGACTACATGGGGCTGAAGGCAAATGCACCTCACAATTTTCAGATATATATTTTTAAAATAATTAGAAAACCTTGTATCAATTCCTCCTCACTTCACAAATGCTTGCGACTTTGTGTTCGTATCACAGAAAATCCCAATAGAAATATTTTAGATTGTGAGTGTAATGTAAAAAAATATTGAAAATTTCACATGGTATGAATACTTTTTCAAGGCATTGTATATGGGAAAAAATGTAAATTGTCATTTTCATGTCCCAATGTTATAAACCAAAAAGGTTAATACACCCCTAGATCAATTCCTTGAGGGATGTAGTTTCCAAAATGGTGTTCTTGTGGTTTCTGGTATTTTGGCATCTTGGGTTTCTGCAAATGCGATATGGATATGGCATCCAAAATCAATTGTATCCAAAATCGCTCTCCAATAGTCTTGTAGCACTCCATCCCTTCTGTGCCATGCAATATGCCCAAAACAGTAGATTCCGACAATATATGGAGTATTGGCACATCCAGTGAACATTTCTTCATAAATTTTTGCATTCATTCTATCTCCTTACAGCTTGTGAGAATGATACATTTGAGGCTAAACATTTTGGTTGAAAGAATATAATTTTTCATTTTTATTCCATTAATTCCTATGAAGCAACTGAAGGGTCAACAATGTTCCTGAATGCAGTTTTAAATACTGTGAGGAGTGCAATGTTTAAAATGTTATCACTTTTAGGAACTTGTTGACATATAAAACTCTTAAAGTCACTTTAAAACTTAATAGGTGTGTAAAAATTAGGTTTTGCTATTTTTTTTGAAAAAATGAAAATTGCTGCTAAACTTTCATCCCTTCTAATATCCTAGCGAAATTAAAAAGGCATTTCAAAAAATATGCTGATGTAAAGTAAACTCATGGGAAATATTATTTATTAACTATTTTGTGTGGTATGACCACCTGTTATAAGAGCTGTAGCAAAACCAGGTAAGCTAGAGTTAAATCCTAGCTCTACAGGCTCTGATTAGTGCACCTGGCTGGCTCTGAATATAGCCAGGCTAGTTGTAAACCTTGTTCAGTCAGCTGGGGGAAGCAGACCAGAGTGGATTTGTGTTGGAGCTAAAGAAAGAGACAAGCCAGAATCTCTCTCTGAAAAGAGACTGCTCAGGCCATGACCATTAAACTGCAAGTGTGACTAGTTGCTATGGACAATAGCTGTTTTGTTTGACAGGATTGGGACTAGCTCAGCCGTGTATGAGTAGCCAGCGTCTGTGTTGTTTAGTTAGCACCTGGACAAGGCCAGGGATTTATGTTGATGGTTATTTTGTGTGGTACTGTGTAACCAGTGAAAAATAAACATCACATTGTTTTGATATGGGAAGCCAGTGCCTGTGTGAACACTACCTACTGCCTACTCGAGAGCATGGATCCCTACAGGGAAAAAAAAAAAAAATCAAAGTTTAAACTTGTAAACTTTACAAAATTTTCAACAAATTTCTGATATTTTCATAAAAATGAAAATTTTATCAACCTAAATTCACATTAACTTGAAGTGCTCTGTGTCCTGAAAAAACATTTTCAGAATCGCTTGGAATGGCAGAAGCTTTAAAAGATATTATCGTATAACTGCCAACAAAATAAAAAAAAATTAAAGGGTCACAGCTAAAATAATAATAAAAATAATAATAGATCATTGCCAGTTCATGGACCATATTATCTCTGACCCGGACTGATGCTTACTAGTGTTACTTCATTGGCCATACCATCTAATCCTCGGTAGTTCTCCATAGATTGCGTACTTGTTGTCCTGCTGCACAATACATTTTTAGCCATTAAGATGTCTCCCTGATGGTATTACATGATGGTTAAGTATCTGCCTAGATTTCTCAGAACTGAGGACTCCATTTATCCTGATCAAATCTCAAACTCAATTGGCTGAAATGCAGCCCCAAACTTGAAGGACCCTTCACCGTGCTTCACTGCACCGGCAGACTCTCATTATTGTGCTGCTCTCCAGAGCTTCGCGAATAAACTGCCTTATGCTCCAGCCAAATAGTTCACACTTTGACCCATTAGTTCAGAGCACCGTCTACATTTTTCTGCCTCCCAGTACCTTATGTTCTTATACACAGTTGTGTCGCCTGGCCTTATTTCCATGTTACTTTTGATCAGAATTCTACAAAAAATAGATAGAAGAAGGTCGCTCACAGTGGTCGCTGCCTGTTAAGACAATGGACACTTTCCTCCATGAGGAAGTTGAAGTCTTCAGAGCCAAGTCTTCTCTAACTTTAATAAAGACAAAAATTATTTCTTAAAGCATATACAGTAAAATACATGCTTATGTAAATATAAAGTACATAGATTTGGAATAGGAATGGGTTCTGTCATACTTTCAGGGCAAATAAGCTCATGACTCAAAGTTTTTTTTAATTTTCCTTAGAACAACTGGAGCCCTCGATTAAACGGGAAACATGGTCGATTTCTTTGAAATTTTCATCCTAGAAACCTTGGACCAAATGTTCGGCCTTTGGTGATGCTAAGTGTGGAGAAACAGTCTCACTTTCGTATAGGTATAAGAATAATCATGGCACTCACCAGGTTAGTGCAGAATCCACTTTACTGCATTTAATGCTTTCCCAAGACTTTGAGAAAGTGTAAAGGACATATTGGTACTCGTGCTAGAGCAACTCCATTTTGTCTGCTTGCTTTAAAATCATGTTATTATACCCCTTGCATAACATACATTCTTTCCTTCTTTTCTCATGCTTCTCAAGCATCTTTCCTACTCTAACCTTTTCTCACAAGAACATTCTGTGAGACACCCTGCTCCCGTTATCTGACTAGTCTGAGCCGGGAAGGGTAACCTTGTAAATTTCCATCATGCGCCGAACTAACGATGATATATGATGTCACTTGGATTCAAACTGTCTGAGGCCAGCTACACGCTATGTTCATCTCTGTCTGTATGCATCTTTTAAAGCGACACTCCAAAGTTTGTTCAGCGCTGGAGTGGCGCTTTAAGATAATACTTTGAATTCTCTGCCAAGTTTGCGAGTGCCATTGATATTCTTATGGTTATCTAAGAGAAGACTTTTCATCCATGTCATTTCCTATCTGTGAAATTACTTACTTTGTAAGAATATAAAGAAACACTAGGGCCATCTCAGTCTCAATGTCACATTCCTACCTAAATATGACGTATGATACTACTAGGGATATTGCCAATTCTTCATAAACCCAGTAAGAAGTAAAGCACCGCTTCAAGCATTCACCCCCTCGTACTCCACTAAATGAGAACTCTGATCGGCAGATTGATATTTCCATAGATTTAATGATTCCGTAATGAAAGTGTCTGTTTCGCAAGACTGGCACATAGAAAATATGGTGCCAATAATGAAAAAAGGTCAAAAGAGGAGTCCAGAAATCATAGGTAAATTAGGCAGCTATTGTGGGTAAAAGAGATGCTATGGTGGAGTATTTCAATAAAAATAATCTCATAAGCCAGTATCAAAATGGGTTTATGAGGTCCAATCAAACTTGTGTGATCAGCTTAAAGGATCTGGTAAACTCCACAGTGGAGTAGGGTCAGGCCGTGGTTGGATGTTGTCCATCTGGACTTTTCTGGCATTTGATGCTGTACAACATGGAAGGTTGGTAGACAAGAAGAGAACAATGGGACTATGGGAAAATTTATGTAAGTGGGTTATCTACTGGCTCAGTCATAGGAACCAAAAAGTGGTTATTAATGGAGCACGCTCTGATTAGGTCACAGTTAACTCCTTCGCCCCAGACAAATTTACATTTTTTTCTTTTTTCGAGCCATAACTTTTTTATTTTTCCGTCCCCATAGCCGTATGAGGGCTTCTTCTTTGCAGGACGAGTTGTACTTGTGAATGACACCATTCATTCTACCACAAACTGTTCTGGAAAATGGGAAAAAAAAAATTCAAGTGCTGTGAAATTGCAAAAAAAAAAAAAGTGCAATTCCACAATTTCTTATTTTATTGTTCACTATATGGTAAAACTGACCAGGCAATGTGATTCTCCAGATCAATACGAGTACGCAAATGTCAAACATGGTGAAAAAAAAATCGGAAATTTGTAAGAACATTTTTTATGGTTTTGTCGACAATTTCTGAGACCCGTAACATTTTTATTTTTGGGGGGGAAATGGGTCTGTGTGAGGGGTTTTTTTTGCGCCCTAAGCTGACATTTTTATGATACCATTTTGGGGTGGATACAATGTTTTGATCACCTCTTATTACATTTTATTTTAATATTGCAGCGGCATGACATAATTTTGGCACTAATAGGAGCGCTGATGGAATGACTTTATAAAGGAAGCTGAGGGCTCATACTGTATATGAGGGGCTATATGGGGGTCATACTGAATATAATGGGCTGTATGGGGGCTTATGCTGTATATGAGGGGCTATATGGGGGTCATACTGTATATATTGAGCTATGTGGAAGCTAATATTTTATATAGGAAGCTATGTTGGGGCTCATATTGTATATAGGGAGGCTATATGGGGTCATATTGTAAATAGGAGGCTATGTGGGGGCTTATGCTGAATATGAGGGGCGATATGGGGTCATACTGTATATAATGGGCTATATGGGGGCTTATACTGTATATGAGGGGCTATATGGGGGTCATAATGTATATATTGGGCTATATGGGGCTTATACTGTCTGGAGGGGGTTCTATGTGGGAGCTCATACTTTATATATTTGGCTATGTGGGGGCTCATACTATATATAGGGGGCTATGTGAGGGTTCATACTGTATATAGTCTATGTGGGAGCTCATATTGTATAATGGGGCTATGTGGGAGCTCATACTGTATATAGGGGCTATTTGAGAGCTCATACTGTATACAGTATTTTGGGCTATGTGGGGGCTCATATTATATATAGGGGACTCATACTGTATATAGGAGGCTATGTGAGGGCTTACACTGTATATAAGGGGCTATGTGAGGGCTGATATTGTATATACAGTATATTGTATAGTTATCAGTAGACCCCCTGCTGTCATGACAACCCATCAGTGCCCTACGATCATGTCATGGGTGCACTGATTTGAGCATGGAATGATTGTATACAGGAGGGTAACTTTATATAGAAGGACTATGCGGGTGCTCACATTGTATACAGGGGGCTATGTGAGGGCTCATACTGCATATAGAGGGGCTATGTGGGGCTTATACTGTATGTAGGGGGCTATGTGTGGGCTCATACTATATATAGGGGGATGTCAGCATATTTAAATCTCTTCATTATTAATTGATACGATTAATATTAGTATAAAATTATAATTAATATGATATTAACATTGAGTAGCCTATTGGTACGGCCCTCCACAACAGTCACAATCTCTCATGTTGCCCCATGGGATATTGTATTGCCAACCACTGGACTAGATGGACCTGTGTCTTACTTATGTCTTTCTATGTATTACAGACCATGTGGTGAAGAGTTTTTGAATGGACTCTAGAACTTCATTATTTCTCAAGCTGTAGATCAAAGGGTTTAATAAAGGCGTGAAAAGTATATAAACTAGAGAAATATATTTCAGATAAGATGAAAATCCTCCTGCCTGTCCCATGTACATGGCCATTAGTGTAATAAAAAACATCAGGACCACAGTGAGGTGGGAAGCGCAGGTGGAGAAGGCTTTAGATCTTCCATGTATGGAACGGATTTTCAATATAGAAATAATGATACAAATATAAGAAACCACAATGAAGACAAGTGGTGATAATAATGTGAAAAACCCAACGGCAACTATCATTATCTTATAAAACGAGAGGTCTCCACACGCCACCTCTAGAAGAGCCAAAACCTCACAAGCAAAATGGTTCAATGTGTTCTCTCTGCAGAATACAAGAGGTCTTATCATAGTGGGAACAGTCGATGTAAGAAAACTTCCTGACCACATAATGACAGTGATGTTCCTACATACCCTCCAGCTCATAATGGTGGTGTACCGTAAGGGGAGGCATATGGCGACGTACCGGTCATAGGCCATCACCGCCAGTAAGATGCACTCAGTTGCTCCTAGGAAAAGATTAATGTCCATTTGTATGAGACAACCGATGACGGAAATCCTTCTTTTCTTTAAAAACAGATCAAAAAGAAATTTTGGTATAGAACAAAATGAGCAGCACAAATCCAAAAAGGATAAATTACAGAGGAAATAATACATCGGAGTATGTAACCGAGGGCTGACGATGACGGAGAGGATCAGGAAACTGTTCCCCAGGATGGTCGATATATGAAAGACCAAAAATACAACAAACTGTAAAATACAGGCTGAAAAGTCCTGGGAAAACCCAATCAGGATGAAATGCTTGATGCGAGTTTGATTTCTAAGCTCCATTTTATAGTTGACATATTGTTCACAGTCCTGTAACACAATGAGAAGTTTTGTTATTACATGTGACTGTTTTTTAAACAATTATAAATGAGATTTTTCAGATATTTAGATTATTTTTATCATCATATTCAAGCAATTATCAATGTTGAAATTCTTCTGAAACAAAATACTGCATTTATACCACATTGTACTTATCACTCAAGCAACAAAATCAATAGAGATGTGCGGATCTCTGGAAATTTGAATTTGCCAAATTCACCAAATTTCCCTTCAAAATTTGATTGATGGTCAATAAATTTACTTGAATCACAATAATGGAAAGCTTGTAATTGCTTGGAAAGTTCCTGTGGGGGTAAGCGAGGACTCCTCTGACCATAAGAGCTTACACTCTACAGCAGAGAGAGAGAGGACCCCACTGACCATAAGAGCTTACACTCTACAGGAGAGAGATAGGACCCCACTGACCATAAGAGCTTACACTCTACAGGAGAGAGAGGACCCCACTGACCATAAGAGCTTACACTCTACAGGAGAGAGAGAGGACCCCACTGACCATAAGAGCTTATACTCTACAGGAGAGAGAGGACCCCGCTGATCATAAGAGCTGACACTCTACAGGAAAGAGAGAGGACCCCACTGACCATAAGAGCTTACACTCTACAGGAGAGAGAGAGGACCCCACTGACCATAAGAGTTTATGTAGCACCCTGAGGATTCGGCTGCTACAGGGGTATTGCACCTCAACCCAGAGGTGTGATATTCCACTCCCGGGTAAGGATAGAATGTGGACCTGAGCTCGGTAGGCTGCATGCACTACATACATCCCATTTCCGAGGAACAGACCAACGGTACTCCCACTTGGAAATGTGCAGGTACGACCGAGTCTGTTCCTGGCTGGAGTGGGAGGGGGGTGGTACATCCCAAGTAGTGTAGGGGCAGATAGGGGGAGCAGCCTGGGTAAAGATAGGAGCTCATTGGGTGCTGGTCACCTGAGCTCACACATAGAGGGTGTATATAAGGTGGGCACCATCAGAGAACAGGGTCAGTCAGTCAGCCTTTGCAGAGGAGTCACAGGAAGAGGAGCAGAGCAGCCCTAGAGAGAGAGAGAGAGGAGAAAGAAGGAAAGACCCAGAGGGGGAAGCAGAAGAGAGGACTCTAAGACCCCAAATCCAATCCACGGGTGAAGAGTCGGCATTAGGGTACCGGAACCCAAGCTGGTGGGGGCAAAAACACACCCCAGCCAGAGACCGGAGGCCGTGGGCAGCGTCTGCCATGGCCACCCACCACATCCACCACGAAGGCATACCACGTGGAGGGTCAGGGAACCCAAGGCCAAGGGTCACCCAACAGAAGGCCCGAGGGAGCTGGACCTGGGTGGATCAATAGTGGGGACGGCCAGAGAAAGGACAGAAGGAGAGCTCAGGGTCACGCTCCGGACTCGCTTGGGGGTTGGCTGGATCCAGGACCTGGTGGACGCAGCACGGCTCGGGAGGTCACTTGAAGCTGGAGTGACCGGAACATCAGCAGTGAGTAAATACCCTAAACTGCACAACCCGACTCTGTCTTCCTTTAACACCTATGCTGCACCACCACAACCCCCATCCTCTGCACCTGACCCCCTGAGGCTATACCCCACCCGTTGGGGGTTATACCATCAAACGCTGCACCTACACCATCAGCCTCAGCGGACCCTGCTGCAGCGGCGGCCATAGTGACCGCAATACAACGGGTGGCGTAGTCGACAATAAAGAACTTAATAACATCTGTAGGACTGCCACATACAACTGAGTTTGACACCCTGGGCACGGACCGGGTCACAGCCACTCGGAAGACTACAACTCCCATCTGATCCGGCTCCGGATATTCCCCCTAAAGAATATGGCCCAGGGGGCGCGTCAACTTTGGCGTAGTCGGCAGGATTACGTGCCCGCAACACCCGGGTACTGCGTGCCTGAAGAAAAGTGCGAGTTTACCTCAAAAAGAAGTCTCCTGCCGGTTCCGGAGGGTCCCCGCCATCGGACCCCATCACCAGTCGATTCCCGCCGGTTGTCCGCCATTAACAGCTTTTTCCCGCCATCTGCAGAGTTTCCCGCCACTGGGAAGCGATTCCCGCCATTTCCAAAGGTTTCCCGCCTTGGAAGAGCGGACGCCATTATGGGCGTGCCAGAGGGTGGCAGAGGCCACCTCCCATCGTGGGCCAGGACCGAAAAATGGTGCCAAAAGTGGAAACCGCCCCCACCAACAGAGACTGTGATGCTAGAGGTGTCTGTCAGCGTGAAAGAACAGCCCCTGGAGCTGACAATCACCAAGTGGCCCGGGACCGCCCTCGAAGGGGGAGGAGAGGAAAGGAGAGAAAAAAGATGGGTGCCGCCTGGAGCAGTCTGGAGCGAGCGCACCCGGAGGCAAGAAGCCTGGAGGAGAATATCGGAGGAGCTTGCCCGGAGATGGCGAGAAAGCAGAGCAGCACCGGCCCGTTGGCCAGGAGCCTGCTAGAAACCGAGGAGGGAGGACTCTGCTGCAGCACCGGCCCGCTGGCCAGGAGCCTGCTGGAAACAACTGTAGAAGAGCAGAGCAGCACCGACCGTTGGTCAGGAGCCTGCTGGAAACAACGACCCCACTAGGCCTAGTGGAGGTCCTAGCACAGCTCCCCCGAGACCGGGAGTGTGCACAGACCCGCTCTGGAGGGCCTCGCAAGGAGGATGGCCCGGGTGCAGCGAGAGACGTTGGCCGCAGTGGAGCCGTGAGATGGCCCAGCAGACCGAGACCTGTCAGCGGAGCACGCCACCCGAGACGAGGAAACAGACCGCCTCTGAGGATGGCGCGGAGACTGAAGGCCGGAGACGGCGCCGAGAAGGGAGCCGAACGAAAGGAGGCAGGTAAAGGGACGTCTCTACCCCAACACGGGAAACCGCGAACCTGCCCCCAGCTCCCCGTCGCAGAGCCCGAAGTCTATCCTGCCGTGCCCGTCGCTGCAAACGTCACCGCCGCAGACTAGGCCTCAAACGGGAGCCGCGACCCCTGTGACGTCACACGCCTCGATCCCGGGCGTGACCAAGCAGGAAGTACCACCAGCCTGGTCGCAAGGCCTAGTACCCCCGGGCGCCGCAATACCAACAGCGCCCCCTACCTCCGCGGAGCCACCGGCCTGGTCGCAGGGCCAAGTAGCCCAGGGCGCCGCCGTCCTTACGGTGCCCTTCACCTTCCAGATACCCCAGGCCTGGCCGCAAGGCCCGGGCAACCCGGGCGCTAACACCACCGCGCCCATAAGACCTAAAGTGCCGCATCTGGGAGAGGACCTGTACGCCCAGCATACGTGCCGGATGGGCAGCCATTTATATGGCCACCGGAGTTCCACCATCCCCGACTCCGGAGAGAGAGACCCCTGGATGAACCCCTGATCCCGGCTCCAAAGCCCGTAAAGAGGATCTCGCCCCCGCTAGCAGAAGCGCAGTTCGAGTGGGACCCCACCGGAGAAGATCTCATGGGGTTCACTCAAGAGACTCGGGCAGCTGCAGCGGAGCGTGCTGAGTGCTGCCGCCAACAGCTCGAGGACTTTGAGAGGGAGCGGAGAGAGAGGCGGGTCCGGGAACAGCAAGCTCAAGTAAGGAGCGCGGAGCAGAAGAGCCGGGCCAGGAGAGACCCCCGTGCAGCGCATAGTCCCCGCACCACCGGGACTGTGATAAAGTTTAATATGCAGCATGGGTGGGGCTTCATCCGAGACCACCGCACCCTAGGCGACGTCTTCGTGACCAGGAGACGTTGAGTCCCACCTACCGGAGGGACACAGAGGTCGTGACCTTTACATCGGGGACGAGGTCACCTTCACCCGGCCAAGTGTGCCAAAGGACCCTACGCCCTCCATGTGCATCGTCTGACGGAGGAAGAGCTGCGGTGTGAGGAGGAAGAACAAGAGGACCCGGACGGGTCTGAAACTAGAGCCAAAGGTAACAATAAAGAAAGAGCAGGAGGACGCGTCGTTAAGTACAGCGAAGCAGGAGCTGTATATAGTTGCCCGTCGGGGCCACCATAAACTGAAACTGAAACTGTTACTGCTGCTAATATAGTCCCCGTTGGGACCAGCATCTGTGAACTGTTTACCCGTTTATCCCCTTTAATCCCACTGACCGAGGACTGAGAGCGGTCATTCCTCCCTATTCCCATTACCTGGCCGAGGACTGAGAGCGGCCACTACCCCTGTATATAGTTGCGCGTCCTAAAGCGCCCCTACCGGTTTTATAGGAAAACCAGTTTTCCAGAGAGACTGTCGCACTTTACCCGGTCACACGTTGCACAGTGACCGGAGGAGGAGCCAGAGGCGACGAGAATGTTTTATCTGAAAAGTTTTATGCTAGTATATGTTGTTTTATATGTTTTATATGTTAAAAAAAAAAAAAAAAAAATTTGTATGTTTTTGGTGTTATGTCTTACAGCCCGAGACGTGCTGTGATTTACCAGGGGGGAATGTAGCACCCTGAGGATTCGGCTGCTACAGGGGTATTGCACCTCAACCCAGAGGGTTGGTAATCCACTCCCGGGTAAGGATGGAATGTGGACCTGAGCTCGGTAGGCTGCATGCACTACATACATCCCATTTCCGAGGAACAGACCAACGGTACTCCCACTTGGAAATGTGCAGGTACGGACCGAGTCTGTTCCTGGCTGGAGTGGGAGGGGGGTGGTAATCCCAAGTAGTGTAGGGCAAGAGAGGGGAGCAGCCTGGGTAAAGATAGGAGCTCATTGGGTGCTGGTCACCTGAGCTCACACATAGAGGGTGTATATAGGTGGGCACCATCAGAGAACAGGGTCAGTCAGTCAGCCTTTGCAGAGGAGTCACAGGAAGAGGAGCAGAGCAGCCCTAGAGAGAGAGAGAGAGGAGAAAGAAGGAAAGACCCAGAGGGGGAAGCAGAAGAGAGGACTCTAAGACCCCAAATCCAATCCACGGGTGAAGAGTCGGCATTAGGGTACCGGAACCCAAGCTGGTGGGGGCAAAAACACACCCCAGCCAGAGACCGGAGGCCGTGGGCAGCGTCTGCCACGGCCACCCACCACATCCACCACGAAGGCATACCACGTGGAGGGTCAGGGAACCCAAGGCCAAGGGTCACCCAACAGAAGGCCCGAGGGAGCTGGACCTGGGTGGATCAATAGTGGGGACGGCCAGAGAAAGGACAGAAGGAGAGCTCAGGGTCACGCTCCGGACTCGCTTGGGGTTGGCTGGATCCAGGACCTGGTGGACGCAGCACGGCTCGGGAGGTCACTTGAAGCTGGAGTGACCGGAACATCAGCAGTGAGTAAATACCCTAAATGCACAAACCCGACTCTGTCTTCTTTAACACCTATGCTGCACCACCACAACCCCATCCTCTGCACCTGACCCCCTGAGGCTATACCCCACCCGTTGGGGGTTATACCATCAAACGCTGCACCTACACCATCAGCCTCAGCGGACCCTGCTGCAGCGGCGGCCATAGTGACCGCAATACAAGGGTGGCGTAGTCGACAATAAAGAACTTAATAACATCTGTAGGACTGCCACATACAACTGAGTTTGAACACCCTGGGCACGGACCGGGTCACAGCCCACTCGGAAGACCTACAACTCCCATCTGATCCGGCTCCGGATATTCCCCTAAAGAATATGGCCCAGGGGGCGCGTCATTTACACTCTACAGGAGAGAGAGAGGACGCCACTGACCATAAGAGCTTACACTCTACAGGAGAGAGAGGACCCCGCTGATCATAAGAGCTTACACTCTACAGGAGAGAGAGACCCCACTGACCATAAGAGCTTAGACTCTACCAGGAGAGAGAGGATCCCGCTGACGATAAGAGCTTATACTCTACAGGAGATAGAGAGAGAGGACCCCACTGACCATAAGAGCTTACACTCTACAGCAGAGAGAGGACCTGCTGACCATAGGAGCTTACACTCTACAGGAAAGAGAGAGGACCCCACTGACCATAAGAGCTTATACTCTACAGGAGATAGAGAGAGAGGACCCCACTGGCCATAAGAGGCTTACACTCTACAGGAAAGAGAGAGGACCCCACTGACCATAAGAGCTTACACTCTACAGGAAAGAGAGAGACTCCACTGACCATAAGAGCTTACACTCTACAGGAGAGAGAGAGGACCCCACTGACCATAAGAGCTTATACTCTACAGGAGATAGAGAGAGTGGACCCCACTGACCATAAGAGCTTACACTCTACAGGAGAAAGAGAAGACCCACTGACTATAAGAGCTTACACTCTACAGGAGAGAGAGAGGACCCCACTGATCATAAGAGCTTACACTCTACAGGAGAGAGGACCCCACTGACCATAAGAGCTTACACACTACAGGAGAGAGAGGACCCCAACTGATCATAAGAGCTTACACTCTACAGGAGAGAGAGAGAGGACCCCACTGACCATAAGAGCTTACACACTACAGGAGAGAGAGACCCTACTGACCATAAGAGCTTACACTCTACAGGAGAGAGAGAGAGGACCCCACTGACCATAAGAGCTTACACACTACAGGAGAGAGAGGACCCCACTGACCATAAGAGCTTACACACTACAGGAGAGAGAGGACCCCACTGATCATAAGAGCTTACACTCTACAGGAGAGAGAGGACCCCACTGACCATAAGATCTTAAACTCTACCGGAGAGAGAGGACCCCACTGATCATAAGAGCTCATACTCTACAGTAGAGAGAGGACCCCACTGACCATAAGAGCTTACACTCTACAGGAGAGAGAGGACCCACTGATCATAAGAGCTTGCACTCTACAGGAGAGAGGACACCACTGACCATAAGAGCTTACAGTCTACAGGAGAGAGAGACACGACTGACCATAGGGGCTTACACACTGCAGAAGAGAGAGACTTACCCATTGACACTGGAGATGAAGATAGTGACTGATCCTAATTCACTGAATTTCCCTTCAAAATTTGATTGATGGTCAATAAATTTACTTGAATCACAATAATGAAAGCTTGTAATTGCTTGGAAAGTTCCTATGGGGGTAAGCGAGGACTCCTCTGACCATAAGAGCTTAGACTCTACAGCAGAGAGAGGACCCCACTGACCATAAGAGTTTACACTCTACAGGAGAGAGAGACCCCACTGACCATAAGAGCTTACACTCTACAGGAAAGAGAGAGGACCCCACTGACCATAAGAGCTTACACTCTTCAGGAGAGAGAGGATCCCGCTGACCATAAGAGCTTATACTCTACAGGAGATAGAGAGAGAGGACCCCATTGACCATAAGAGCTTACACTCTACAGGAAAGAGAGAGGACCCCACTGACCATAAGAGCTTATACTCTACAGGAAAGAGAGAGGACCCCACTGACCATAAGAGCTTACACTCTACAGGAAAGAGAGAGGACCCCACTGACCATAAGAGCTTATACTCTACAGGAGATAGAGAGAGAGGACCCCACTGGCCATAAGGAGCTTACACTCTACAGGAAAGAGAGAGACCCTACTGACAAAAGAGCTTACACTCTACAGGAAAGAGAGAGGACCCCACTGACCATAAGAGCTTACACTCATACAGGAGAGAGAGAGGACCCCACTGACCATAAGAGCTTATACTCTACAGAGATAGAGAGAGAGGACCCCACTGACCATAAGAGCTTACACTCTACAGGAGAAAGAGAAGACACCACTGACCATAAGAGCTTACACTCTACAGGAGAGAGAGGACCCCACTGACCATAAAAGCTTACACTCTACAGGAGAGAGAGGACCCCACTGATCATAAGAGCTTACACTCTACAGGAAGGAGAGGACCCCACTGACCATAACATCTTAAACTCTACCGGAGAGAGAGGACCCCACTGATCATACGAGCTCATACTCTACAGTAGAGAGAGGACCCCACTTGACCATAAGAGCTATACACTCTACAGGAGAGAGAGGACCCCACTGATCATAAGAGCTTACACTCTACAGGAGAGAGAGGATCCCATTGACTATAAGAGGCTTACACTCTACAGGAGAGAGAGAAGACCCCGCTGATCATAAGAGCTGACACTCTACAGGAGAGAGAGAGGACACGACTGACCATAGGGGCTTACACACTGCAGAAGAGAGAGACTTACCCATTGACTCTGGAGATGAAAGATAGTGACTGATCCTGCCTTACAAACTTTGTTCCATTAGGAACCGCTGATGATGGCCCCGACACTGACCATCACTTTACCATGTGTGATAATCCACAAGATGACGTACAGAGCTGCAGGACACTATGGTGGGGCCTTCGCGGCAATGCAAAAGGCATTAGCCCGATATGTGATGCCAGGCGCCATTTCCCACACTGCTGAAGCAAGTTTTTTTTTATGTGGACCTTGAATCGAATGTCAATGTTCATTTGTGCGATTCACAAATAGAATTTCATAGTATTCAAATGTCTGTGAAATCGCGAACTTCAGGAAGTTCAACCTAAACTTGATCCTCTTCGGATCGATCCTCTGATCTCTAAAAATATTGGTTTAAAACATGAGGGCATGACATCAAAAAATTACATCTACTGTATACCAAAGTTCAATTGCAAGAAAAGGAGGGATTGGTCAAACGTACAAGGTCTTTGCTAATGGTCTAAACTCTGCACCCCCCCAACTTGTAACAGAACTATACATCTTAGTATGGATTAAAAATCTAATGTTTGTGTAAATAACTTCAATAGAGACTTATGAGTCTCCACGGATAGAGACTAGTGTTGAGCGAGTATGTTCTATTAACCCTTTCGCCGAGTATGCTCTGGCCGAGCTCCGAGTATTTACAGCTGCTCGGTGATATGGTTGATCGCTCCCGTGTGCATGATTTGCGACTGTTTGACAGTTTTAATACATGGGAGGAATGTGTAAGAAATAGACAATGACCATCCTCACATGTAATAAAGCTGTCAAACAGTTGCAAATCATGCACAAGGGAGCGATTCAACCATATCACCGAGCAGCTATAAATACTCGGAGCTCGGCCCGAGCATACTTGGACAGAACATACTCGCTCAACCCTAATAGAGACTAAAAATGCTATTTCGTTTATTTTTCTTTCTTTGTTGTCATGCTTTACATCACCTGTTTCCTTTGCTGGATAACCCACAGAAATAATAACAAGAGTCAGGTGGACAAAAGTAACATATGACTTTGTGATCAGACTACGCAGGGTTTGTTTGTAGTCTGTGACCATGGAGACACAGAAGATTGTGTATCAGTTATAGATATGAAATAGCAGAAGAGTTTTATGAAAACTATTTACAATCTTGCTTTGATCTTTTTCTAATTTTAGATACATCTAGAAAAATAGTTGAAAAATTTGTAGCTATACACATGCCGATTAATAAATATTAAAATATGTTATTTCATGGCAACGATCTTAATGGATGATAGATGGTTCAATCTTTGCTTAATATTTTGTTTGTGTGTACCATTTATAATCAAGAGGATATAATCAGAGAGTGAACAGCACACCTTGCTCATGAGGACCCTCTTCTTTAATCAACCAGCCACAATCCAAATAGGAGATAAAATCATTACGATTAGCAAAACCTAACAGGAAAAATATCATCCCACAAGTGCAGTGTGCAAGAGCCAAGAAGCCCGACTGAAGAGAAGACTGATGGAAACGCAGCAATAGACGATAGCTGCAATCTGCCTTGTCGAGAACATGCATGAAAGTAGAAACATAGGAATTACTGGAAAGACGACCATAAAAAGAAGACTAAACAATTTTGACGTGAAATGATCTCAATTCTTAGAACATATGTTTTGGACTCCTTAGATCAATTAACAGCAACAGCAATCACAATAAATGTAATGAAACCGGGATCAAAGGATGGAAAAATAAAGAAATCCTTTAAAAGAAAACTTTTATGAATTATTGGAGAATATATAGACTGGAAAATAATGAGATTGTGCATCAAATGATTTACACTTGCAAATTTGCATTCTACCACTATGGGTGTGATTGACAGCGGCTGCCACAACTGCCTCCAATCTGGGCCAATAATTGCCTGAGATGATCAATAGAGGAGACTTCATTTGTCAGTCTTTTGTCTGTCAACATCATAATGGCAGGGACTTATGGTTTTATATTTTCTATTAGTATTACCACTTGTTTAACCCTTCCAGGAACTTGCGATTTCCATTTTTGTGCTTTCGTAAAATCAATGGTGTCATTCAAAATTACAACTCGTTCCACTAAAGGCAAGTCCTCATATAAGGCTATAGGGATGGAAAAATAAAAAAGTTATGGATCTTGGAATAAGGGGAGGAAAAAACTCCCCTCATTCCAAGATCCATAACTTTTAATTTTTCCATCCCAATAGCCTTATGAGAGCTTGTTTTTTGCGGAACGAGTTGTAATTTTCAAATGACACCATTGATTTTTCCATATAATGTACTGGAAAGCGGGGGAAAAATTCCAAGTGTGTTGAATTTGCAAAAAGTTTTTTTTAATTTACAATGTTCACGATATGGGTAAAACTGACCTAGCTATATGATTCTCCAGGTCATTATGAGTTCGCACGTACCAAACATCTATAGGTTTTTTTTTTTTCTTAAGTGTTGAAAAAAATGTGGAAAATTTGAAAGAAAACAAAAACTTGCTTATGTTGCCATTTTCCGAGTGTTCTCATTTTTTCAGAACCTGGGGCTTGTGTGAGGATCTTTTCGCCCTGAGCTGACATTTTTATTGATACCATTTTGGGGGTAGATACAATGTTTTGAACAGCCACTTATTGTATTTTATTGCAATGTTGCGACAGCCAAAAAAAACGTAATACTGAGTTTTTGATTTATTTTCTTGTTACCGTTTACTTTAATTTATTTTTTATTTTGGTAGATCGAACATTTCTGAAAGTGGTGATACCAAATATGTGTATTTTTTTTTTAATTGTTTTATTTTTTAATGTGGAAAAAGAGGGGTGATATGAACTTTAATTTTTTTTTTTTTTACATTTTTCTCCCTTTTTACTGACTTCAAATAGTCCCCTTAGGGGACTTGAAGATGCAATCATCCGAATGCTTGTACTATACATAGGAGACTTGAACTGTTCCATCTATGGTTGATAAAGGCACATGATGACTGATGAAATGAGGCATCATGCGTGAGAAAAAATGTACGCTGGATGTGAGAGACCACATCAAAGGCAGGGACAAGCCCTTTGACGTAAATATGCATCAAAGGTTGTGAAGGGGTTAAGTAAAATCCATAGCTATACATGTGATGCCTTACATGTGCTGTAACAGATGAAGATTCATTTTGCATTAATAGAAAGAATACAGAACAAAAATTACCTATCAGAAGTGATACGGTGGTCCTATGAAGTTTTTAATGGTATGAATAAAGTGTTAAGCGGTGGGGCTCGTTTTGCTGGAACTGTTGCTTTTGTTTGTTGGATCTTGTTGTGGCTCTGACACCTTCTTGTTTCCCACAAGGATGAAGCCTTCATATATATCAGCCAGCCGACTTTCTCATTTCCTACACAAAGTGAAAAACAAACAGAAAAAAAAACGACTTTTCATAAAGAAAAGTTTTAAAAAGTCTCAAAATTAAAACATCTAAGTTTTATTTCATTAGATCAAGTTCACGAAATCTTGATTTAAAAAAATAATAAATGGGATAAAAAATTGCCCATAATCAAAATCAGCAGACTCTTATGGCTGATCTCTAAAGCCTGAAAAAAGGTAAAAAAAAAAAATACACACGGTTATACGGACAGCTGGATACAATGTTGTATATGGATACAACAGGAAAAATCGCTACAAAACACAAAATATCTAAAACTGTAACAACAACATCAATAAAAAAAAATAAAAGAAAAAGTTATGACTCTCAATAGGTAGGGAGGTAAGAGCAACAATTATGTTCTGAAGACCAAAATAAGCTTTGTCTTTAATGGATTAAGTAACAATAGAATTGTATTCATCAATCTCGGTTGAACGTAGAAAGTAGAAATCCTAAGAGGCAGAACATGATCCAGTAACATCATCCTGACAATAAATCCCGTCTGAAAATGTAGCTAGAAAATAATAGTAACATCACCTCCCCACAACTTCACTTCTGTGTCATCTCCCCTCTTTTCTTCATGTCATTTATTAGTTATTCTACTGTTAATAAAATAAAAAAAGGGCGCAGTTAATTCTCCCAAGGAAATGATACAAAGTCTCCAGACGGAAGCTACAACACTCTAGACGCGCAATTATACTAAGAAAGAGCTGTATAGTTTTACCCCTTAGTGACGGACCAATTTTGACCTTAATGATGAAGGTCAATTTCTGAAATTTGACCAGTGTCACTTTATGTGGGAATAAATCTTGAATGCTTCAACATATTGCAGTGATTCTAAGATAGTGTTTTTTTTTGTGTGACAAATTGTTACTTATTTAGTGGTAAATTACCCCTCCTCAAAACTGCTGTCAGGAAATGTGTTAACTGTTTCAGGTGCTACACAGAAATTAATGCAACGTGGAATGGAAAAAGATACAAATTTTAATTTTTCATCTTAAATATTGCTTTAATGTCATGCTTCTGGTTTGAACCCTTGAGCCTGTGCTTTGTGGTCGGCTTCTTTGTCCTCCGAGCTACAGCAGATACACCGTTCTCTGAGTTTCTATTATCCTTTCTGCAGTCTGTTTAGGATAACAGGTATTTTTATTTGATCATTTGTCTGCTCTATCACCTTTTGGGTGCGGCTTTATATATTTTTCCCCTCTTGGTATTTCCTGCTGGTGATAGTCTCATTTCGATGTCCAGCCATGCTGTTGTTGTTTAAAGCCAGTTAGTGAAAGACTAGCTAGGGTTTATCTCTTAGCTGTTTTTGTTCTTTACTCGGTACCTATATTCTGTTTCTTTTAGGAAATAGGCGACTTATTCTCTTACAGTAGTTACTTAATCCTTTATTTTGTATTTTGTAGGTTAATTTACACTCTGCTCTGGCCTCTGGTTATTTAGGAGAATCATGAAGTGCATGACGGGCTTTCAGGCAGCATAGGTCCGAATGGCCATCTTCTAATCTGTCTTTACGGCTATCTCAACTCACTAGGAACTGCAGGTTAGGACCTCTACTGTGCAGAAGAACCAGCATGCTCAGTTGTAGTTTTTAGCATTACCTATTGCTTCCAAGTGAGTTGCTACACTGGCATAACATTTAGCTCTATTTTTTTTACTTTTACAAGGGCTAGCATGAGAAATGGATCCCACAGTTTGTTACCCAGTTAATTCTGAGTGTGGTAATATCAAAAATAGGTCATCAATCTCTATTTGGAGCAAACAATATAGCTCAGAAGGGAAGAAGCGCCATT